>NC_081351.1:51750693-51797064 GCF_029784015.1 Lycium ferocissimum
ATCAATAATCCCAATTTTCCAACCCAAAACACATTCTAACATTCTCAATCTTTTTTCTTACAATTCCATAACATACTACTTACATTCAATTCAATTCCAATGCTCATATATTCATTACTAATCCGCAACCATTTACACATGATTTAAGAACATTTCAAGTAACCCATACAATATTCAAAATAATAATCATTCAATGCACAACATGACCCGACACCATCCAAATTTCATAGAAACATAACAGTACATCTCTTTCTTCCAAATTCACATACTACATCCACAATTCCATACGTTGATGACATTATTTTCATCAAAACAAGGAACTATATTCAAATCATGTTGGCCCTCAAAACAGCCCATGACCATTACAACTTCAACACGAATCATCATTCTTACCATAGAATTTACAACAACAATAACCAAGAACACCAGCTAAAATCAATTCATTCCTTCTACACCAATAATCCATTCTCACGCCACACACCACATACAACATTTCATGATTTTCCATTCAATTCTACATGCCACAACATGTACAAATCATCCATAAAACACAAAGGAATAGGATCAAACCATACCTTTTTTCTTCCATTCTCCAGCTACACGGCTAGAACTTGGCCTTTGCAAAACGGATAGTTTTCTCCTTCCAACAATCACTCCACGTCGGAAAGGGCCTTCCAATTAGTATGAAAGCATAAAGAAAACACTCTCCCATAACCATCATATGGGGCTGGTTCGGCCAGCCCCTCCTAGCCGAACAACTCTTTTTTTTTTTTTCCCTTTCTTTCTTGCTTTCTTTCTCTCTCTCCAATTATGAATACCCCTCTCTTATATATATATGGTCATCTTACATGCATGTGAGGGCACATGCCCCTCCCTTCTCTAGATTTTTCTTTTTCTTTTCTTTTTATTTCTAGAATTTTCTTCCCTTTTGTTTTTCTTTAAAAAGATGGACTTATATATATATTTTTTTTTGTCATCCTTTTTCCATATCTTTTTCCTCACATGGCCAACATGGCCCCTTTTTGGAATTTTCTTGAATTCTTGAGAAATGACCATTTTGCCCCCTAGCCTTTTTACAAAATTACCATAATGCCATTTTGCAAATTTCTTTTTGCCCTCGCCCCTCCTCAATATTTCCACACTAATAATATTTTCCAACGACTTACGCATTACAACGGAACCGAAAAATGACCTTGCCCTAAACTTTCCGCCATTGTCTCGAAGTATCCGAAAGTGCAAAATGCGAGGTGTAACAATAAGCATCTGAGATCATGATACATCTTCGTCGACCCTGGGTGAACAGAATAACGGGCATAATGTGCCTCGCCCATAACCTGTCGCCGCAGCCCCCGCAACATCGTGTACACATAATCTGCCCCTATGTAATAATACCCCATCGGATGTAATCTCAAACGGAGTCTTCTCCTGTGCCGGGGCTGTGTCTCTGTAATGAGCCAGAATAGGATCCTCATACTGACGCCGCTTAATCTCTTCTGTAATAGAGGATTCAAGAATACCTCGAACGTAAACCCCAACATCTCCGGTGGAATCCGCCAAACGAACCCCAAGACTAGCCAACCGATGGATCTCGCGAACCATTTCTTTCCTCTCTCCGATGGCACGCTCCCGCCAGATCGCCCATAGACTTACGGCCGAGCGCATCGCCACGACATTAGCTTTCCTCGGATGGTAGAGAATATCATCATCATAATCTTTCAAAGAATCTAACCACCTCCGCCGCCGCAAGTTCACCTTCTTCGTTTAAAGATGCATTGGAGGCTCTTATGATCCGTATAAATATCAACGTGAACACCATATAAATAATGTCTCCACATCTTCAAAGCATGAATAACCGCGGCCCAAATCGTGAGTAGGATAATTTTTCTCGTGCTTTCTGAGCTACCGGGAAGCATAAGCTATAACCTTGCCGTGCTGTATCAACACACACCCCAAACCAATACCAGAGGCATCACAATAGATCACATACCGTCCGACCCCAGGAAGAGTCGAATCGGAGCCGTAGTCAACTTCTCTTTCAAAGAATCGGGAAGCTACGCTCGCAAGCATCGACCACCGGAACTTATCTCCTTCGAGTCACCTTTGTCAAAGGCGCTAAAATCGAAGCAAATTTCTCTACGAATCTCCCCGTAATAACCGGCCAACCCTGTAAGCTACGCACCTCGCGTGGCGTCGTAGGTCTAGTCCAATTCTTTACGGCCTCAATCTTTCGGGTATCCACCCGGATGCCATCAGCCCCAATAATATGTCCCGTAAATGCCACTGAAGTCACCAAATTCACACTTAGAAAATTTAGCATATAATTTCTGGTGCCGGAGTGTGCCAAGTACCGTCCTCAAATGATCTGCATGTTCGCTTCTCGATCGAGAATAAACAAGAATATCATCGATAAACACAATCACGAACATGTCTAAGAACGATCCGAATACCCGATTCATCAGTCCATAAATACCGGGGCATTAGTCGCCCAAAAGACATCACTCGAATTCATAATGCCCATATCGGTCCCGAATGTCGTCTCGGGAATATCGGCCCTCGTACCCGTGTGCACCGATGATATCCGACCGCAGTCTATCTTCGAGAAACACTCGGCACCCCGCAACCGATCAAACAAATCATCAATCCCGGGAGGGGATATTTATTCTTGATGGTTACCTTATTCACCTAATCAATGCACATCCGCGTCGATCCATCAATGCACATCCGCAAGGTGGTGATCCAATAAAGCCTTCTTAAGTCTCACAAACAATACCTTCAACTCCTTCAATTCGCAGTGCCATTCCGTACGTGATGAATAGAGATAGCCGGGCCAACAAATCAATAGCAAGCCCTTCTCCAATACATCTAAAAATTCATTAACCACTGCGACCGAAGAGTCCTTTAAATCATGAATACGGAATGATAAATGTAGCCCTTTCGATCATTTTTCTTGCCTCGAGGTATGCCAAACTTCCCCCATGACGTCGTATTACAGCCCATTCTATAACCGGTTCCCCGGAACCGGAAACAAGTACTATCTTCTGGCAACAAATTAGCATAACAAACTAGCCAATCCATACCCATAATCACATCGAACTCAGGATATCTAACTCTACCAAATCGGCCTTAGTACGGGAATAATCATCGAACAATCTCTATAAACCACTGGCCATAAAGAATCGTGCTCTCTCGTAGCTACCTCTAAATCATGAAACATCCCAATTTTATTAGCAACAAGGGGAGAAATGTCACGACCCGAACTACGGGCCGCGACGGGCATCCGGGGCTGACCACCGAACACCGCTCATATTACTGCTTATCTGCTATCATTCATACTATATACTCGTAATCATATAAACCGTCATGTTCTCGAAATACGTTAACTTTTATAAACATAAGCCCTTCGGCTATCAAAATAATATATACAAATACACATACATATACATGGAGACCATGGGGCCATACTACCCACACATACGTGACTACGAGCCTCTAATGGAATACTAGACATATAGACGGGACAGACCCCGTCGTGCCCAGAATGTACATATACAAATATATACCAAAAGAATAATCAAAGCACCTCCGACGACGGAGTGCTCACAAATCGCCCACCGACTCCTAGGGATCAAGACTGCCTCCTTGCCTACCCGTAGGGCATGAACACAAACGCGTCCAAAGAAAAGGGACGCGCACGAACATTGTACCGAGTATGTAAGGCGTAAATGAAGCAAACATAACCCGGAAATCGTAAATCATGAGATTTAGGGTATAACCCGTGCCATCTTTACATATGAACCAGTTTCATGTACATTCATCATACGTAAATACATCACATACATAATCACAAAGACGCAAGCATTGTTACATCAATCATATGTCATTATATCGTTACCCGCGTCCGGCAACCATCCCGCGTTTCCCACTAGTGGTGACGTGTCCGCCCTTCTCTCGCGGTGTGTGGAATCATAAGCGCCCGCCGTAGCGGTGACATGTCCGGCCAATTAGGCGCGGTGGAATCATAGCAGCCCGCCGTAGCGGTGACATGTCCGGCCAATTAGGCGCGGTGGAATCATATTATCACACATACCATGCATTTCATACATTTGTCACCATTAACATTCAATTCATAGACATATCGTGGCTTATCATGATGTTACCATAGTTTAACATTCTTAGTTATATACACATGTACATACATTAAGCTTAAGAGTGGCTATATTTATATCGGGGTGACGTAAGGTCGTAAACCCCCGGTCATGTTATGGATTAGCATAAGAGTCATAGCTCACCTTGGAGGAATTTACGATTTAAGGCGAGTACATATGAGAGAAAATGCCAATGGATCGTGATTCTCATCATTGATCTCATAGGAACATTATGTCGTGGTCGCTAGAGTCTTTATCGCATTCATAGCGTATTTCTTATCCAATATCGTACTCATGGACGTAAACATTTCATCTCAAGGAACATAAAAGATCCGGAAGGAAGAGGGAAATCGTATATAAGATTCATGCCTTGGAAGGAAGTGGTAATGCCTCACATACCTTTTGTCGTTAACTACTTTATAGCTTGCTCGTCCTCCTTGTTGTCCTCGTCTTTACCTTCAAGAGAGTTCGTATCGTCGTTAGCTAGGCAATTATAAAACCATGCCTCTTAAGGCTAAAGAAAATTGGGCAAAGCGTTTCCTTTGTTTATATTACTTTCCGCCATATTCCATATCAACTCCCAACACTCATAACAACCATCACAATATCGCTAATAACAATCGTCACTCATTCCCATGATTTGCATTTCATAATTTCACTTAAATTCTCCATATTCATGACTAAGGTTTATTATCACATTCATTCACTTGTAATACTTATTCCATGCTCCAAATATCATTTATAACATACTCACAATCTCCACATAATCATTTCTGTGATTCATCGCAACTACTATTCAACAATGACATTATTTCCCCCATTTATGACCCATTTTCTTTACTCTTTCATAATCTAAGTGTTTCATCTTAATAATACTTCAATCAACATCTAAAGTTCATGAAACTTACCTCAAATGGTAGAGGAATAAACCTTGAATGATGATACGCCTTCTAGCACAAAACCCTATTTCTTCTCTCTTGGAATTCCTTGCCTTTGGTAGCTTTAATGGAGTTTCTTAAGCTTGATTCTCCTCAAATCTTGTTATTGATCCTTGATCTCCTTAGTTTTCTTGTGGATGAAATGTTTGGAAGTTTCTAGAGGTGTGGAGAGGTTGAAGTCGTGGTTGAGAATGAATAAAATGAAGTGGACTTAACATTTAAAGGCTTGGAGATGTTCACGGAAGGACTTCCACGACAGCCTTCACGGTCCGTGGAACCCTTTGTTGGCCGTGGAACTGGTCGTGGTTCACGACCAGCCAGCCACACTTTCTCGCTGGCTGTTCCACGGACACATCCACGGGTCGTGGAACATTGTGCTGTCCGTGGAACATGGTCGTGGAACTCAGCCACCGAATGGTTCCCCGTCGTTTCGTTTGACCTCTAATCCTTATGGAACCTTCTTAGCACTTGTTTATCATTTCGTTATGAATCTCGGGGCATCATAACTCTTCTCCTTAACATTCTTAAGGCATCATTTACTCTATACTCCTAGTTTGCGTCCAATACACTAACTTATAACTCGATTCCCTTAACTACTTTCTTGCTTCAACCCTGATGCTCTTTGAATCTTAATTAGGACTATCAATTTGTACTTCCCGCTATCCAACCTCGTATACGTCCGTCCTGTCCTTCGCGAGCCTACTCGCTTATATACTAAGGGAAATTTTCCGAGGTGTAACAAGAAATATATGATCATTTTTCTTGCCTTGAGTAGAACTTACCCCTACAGATCAATCGGCTCCCCCGGAAGGAAACATACACAATCAACATTAGCATAACACGAGCTAGCCAATCCATACCCATAATCACATCGAACTCGTCCATATCTAACTCTACTATTACAACATTAGGAACGACGCCTCCTAGTAGCTACCAAAGGCTCTATCGCCATCCCAATTTTATTAGCATAAGGGGAGAAATATATGATAAAGAGAACCAGATCAAGGACCACATCTCGAGAGAAACCGAAACCCCACCACGACCCCCGGTCCCGTCGGCCGGCTAATGCATAAATGCGCGAAGGACCGCTGTACCCTCCACCACGACCCCTCTCGGTCCGCCGATGCCGGCATACAGGGCGCATAGATACCGAGGATGAAGATGAACCACCGGCCGACCCGCAGATCGAGCTACGTCACCGCACCACCTCTAACCGGGACAATCTCTCATCGACGGCCCCGACGGCCGCAAGTAAAAACACGCACCGTGGCACGAAAACACTCTCCAGGGTGCTATCTCCTCACAAAGCCGGGAACACGGAGGTTTGGGTGGTCTCATCCGACCGCCGGAACCTCTGTCCGACCGTGAGCCCGAAAACCCGGAGCTCGGCCTGTCCCCGAATAACTTGCACCACCGGATCTCCCCGCCGGTGAACCGTGGGGGTGTGCCCCCATCGGGCCGGGGGAGGATATCTCGCTCGCCGCCGACGAGGTCGCGCCCGAAATCCCCGTATCACCCGCATGATCTAGCCCTCTGGTCAGTCCCCTTGTCATCAACCCTATCAGCCGGCGCCCTCTCGCGTCGTCCTCCATACCCCGGGCGCGGGCTCCGTATACGGGGCAATATCCATACCGGGCCGCCGCCATCACCAAGCAACACAACAAAAAGTATCCGGTCCGCCCCCACTATATATCCATCCGCATCCGGTCACCATATCAAGAACATATGTAGGCGCATATTCCGGCCGCCGAATCGAACCTAAATCGTAGTCCCCACCGGTCTCGCCCTCTCGCTTCAACAAGAGAATCGGTCTACCCTAGCTCGCCCTCACCTCCCTCGAGGTAGAAAACGGGCCGAAAGCCTCAAAACTCGCCCCCACACGGCCGGAGGGCACCCTCGCCTCTAGACAAGCATCCACGACTCATACCAATAGTCGCTACATCGTGCAAACCGGTTGACGCCATCTCAACCGACTCGTCTCCCCTAAGCACTAATCAACCGCAGGTACGCCGCATCCGGTCGGGATGAACCTGGCGAGGGGTCCTTCGCGGCTTTGACCCGAAGAACTCGTGGGCCACAAAGTAGAAAAGTCACGGCCCTCGTGACTAACGCGCCCGTCGCACGATCATCCCCTCGCTCCCTCGTCCGTGGACCTACCCCGCTACCAACCGAGTCAACAACCGAATCGCTCTCGCAGGTCCCACCATCCGCCCCCGGCCGGGGGCCGGAGGCTGTGCACCGGTGCCGCGGAGCCGGCGGTGGAGCCGCCTTCCGTGCCGCAGCCTCGTGGCTGCTCCAAATCCCTCCGACACCGCGGCGCAGCGCAACCAGCCGTCGGGCACACCCCGGCTCAATCCGAGCACGAGCCCCAGTAGTCATCCGGCTCCGCTACTGTCTCACCGCCGCCGTAAACTTGCCCTTCTCGCGCCCGTGGCCTTCCTGGAGGCATCGCTCGAAAATAGAACATTTCGTCGAAAAGAGTCATCCTGATAACACAAATCTATCGTACGATCTAAGATCGAAAAAAGATAACATCCTAAATGCCCCGTAGCTTCCTCGCTTATAGACGTGGTTCACAACACATCGATAAACAAGACTCTACTAGACACCGTCCGTAGACATTCCGAGGACGAACTGCTTTGATACCACTTCTGTCCACGACCCAACCCCGTAGGCCGTGACTAGTGCCCGAGCCGAGCACCCAAACACATCCATAATCCGAATCACGCGTACAACTTATATAGTACATAAATATCAAACGCCGTCTCGAATATATCAAATCTCAAACACAACCGTATATATATCAAAAGCCGGCAAGGCTATCAAATGGCGCAACGGCCCAAAACATGTACAAATGCAAGCCGACGAGGCTGCCACGGCGAATGGAATCGCCCATGTCACGACCAAAATAATATACAAACACATCCATAAATCCGAGTCGCAAATGTATAACTATATAGACATAAATATCAAACGCTGTCTCGTAATATATCAAACCGACGCAAACACATCAAACAAAATCGCATATATATCAAAGGACAAGGCTATCAAATGGCGCAACGAACAAATATATACAAATGCAACGAACGAATATATATACCAAATATATACAAACACCTAATAGGACCGAGGACATACATCCACACTTAAACAGACAAACGGAATGTGTCTATGAACTTGTGGATCACCGCCATACCCCCCGAACAAATATATACGGCATGATATATACCAAAATATAGAAAAAAGAGGGAGCACTCCAAACATTTAAATGTGATCACCGAACCGTGCGTCCGTACCGCGGCATGAAACGATATAGTATATGTACCGAATCATAAATGTAGTATACAAATCGAGTCGTAATCGAAATAGAGTGTACAGAAACGCGTTTCCAAAATATCAAAATGTTTACTTCAAAATATATGTCATGCATAGTACAGAAATATGGTCGCCCGCCCGTCGATGGCGCCATAACACAAGATAACACCGTAAAAGTTTCAAATCTCCGTATCCCCATCACACATCATACACAAGATAACGCCATACACAAGATAACACCAAAATATGTGAACCCGGCCGAGCGAGAACTCGGTGAACCATAAACACAAAGATAACACCGGAGTATATCAAAGTGCGCACGATACGTAACCCACGGACTCGGCGAAAGATATACGAAAATGCACGAGCGTGAGTCGTGAGTAATCATATGCATAAAATCATTAGCTTAACCAAATGATAAATAAAATAGTCATATTTGAAATCGGAATAATAATTACAACATTCTCTTCAAAAGTTGTCGAAATTACATAAAGGAAGTCGCGGGACCCACGACGAGTATAGACCCGAGCTGGGCCCGCTTATGGAAAACATACTCATCATACACCATACAATCACCTACGAAAATCTCAAGGCAATCCGAGCTTTCGTGAAAGATACGGCGTTCGTAGTTTTTGAATCGCTAAAGAATAAACTCTTTAAAAACCAAACTTTCATGTAACTTTTACAAATCAAAATTCCAAGAACATAAATCAATATTTCATAACATCAACATATGAATATCAAAAAAACAAATGCGTATCATAGACATGCTCGGATTGCGAGAGTAGAGTTTTCTCGAAGTTCGTGTCATAGCCTATTTTTAACTAAGGCATGCCAAAGAAAGAAGGTTACTTTACATACCTCAAACGCTCTCCAATATGATCCAAACTCAAGATAAATCCAACCTACGATTCGGGCTGCCCAAGGTCTACAAACAAGTCATAAAATGCCAAACATTAGCTAAAGACCTTTTTGGGCATTAAATTCCAAATTTGCCCTTAATTCTACAGAAATTTGGGCAGCATTTCCCCTGTAAATAGGCCACCCCGAGAATTTAACTCGGCCAAATAAATCAACAACAACAACAATAACCAACCTAGCAACATCAACAACCAATCCGAAAGGCAATGCAACAATAATAACTCTCTTTTTCCATCATTCAACAACATTCATAATTTCAATTCAACGGCTTACCTTCAAACCAACATCGACGCTTATACATTCACATACTAACCCGAACCCATACCAACAATATTTAAAGACATTCTAAGCAATTCATACAACATCTCCAACAATCCAAATTTTTCCCCAATCCAGCCGAGAGCAGCCCCCAAACCCGAGACACCCCTTCAACATGTTCCTCATTTCCAAACCATGATTTGTATCCACAATTCACATTCTAACAATGCCATTCTCATCAATATATAAATTACATTAAATGTTCAATAGTCTCCAAATCAGTCTGCAACAACTACAACATCAATTTGAGTCGTTAAACATTCATTTCCAACATAGAATTCATAACGACGACGAATAAAACATTAAGCGATATTAATTAGTTCATTGTCATATAATATGACCCATTTCGACCAACACTACACATATACATATATGGATGATTCCCAATCGTTCTTCACCTTACAATGATCATAATACACTAACTAGACATTAATTCATAGTTTCAACACAACCCAACACACACACACCCTACACGGCTAAAACACCACACACACAACTCACTTCCAACATGCCATATTTCATGATTTTCATCCATTTTAACATACTACAACATGCATACAACCTTCATAATACAAAAACAAGATCAAATCTTACCTTTCTTTCTTCAACTTCACAATAGGCTAGGGTTTCCAAAGATGACGACTAGTGGGTTGATCGCTCCAACGACACTTCCACGCTACTTAGGGACCTCAAAATAGTGGGTTTACATCAAGGAAATAATTTTGGAAGAGCTTGAAATGGGAGTTGATTTTTGGCTCCCTTGGCCGAGAGCTTCTTCTTTCAACTTCGTGTTCTCTTATTTTTTCTAAGTGTTGAAGTGTAAAATGAAGACTAGTGGTCATCTTGCCATTATATGAAGTGTACATTCCCTTGGCCCACACCATGTGTTGGACCAATTAAAATTGTCCACACATTGTGTGGGCCAACACCCACACTTACACGGCCAACCATAGAAAATGGATGACTTTTCCACTTCCAATTTTATCACTTTTGGTCCCAAATTCTCCTAATTATTCCATACCAACAAATTCATGAACAACTTATGTCTCAAAATAAAATCGAAGGTCCAAAAGTCTCGACTTTGTATCCCGGAATAGTCTTGGTCCTTAACTTATCATAATTAATCCGGATTGTTCCAATGCATGAAATACGGGTTCTAACACTTGCCTTCTTGTATCAACACGGAGCCCAAAACAACACGCGATGCATCGCAATAAACGGCGAAATTCTTACCCTTCACGGGTAATGCCAAAATCGAGGTTATAGTCAACAAGGTCTTGAGCTTTTGAAAGCTCTCTATACATGCATCGAACCACTGGAAGGGTACCTCTTTTTGAGTCAATAGTGTCAAGTGAGAAGCAATCAAAGCAAATCCTTTCACAAACCGTCAGTAGTAACTCGCCAAACCCACAAAGCTACGAATCTCAATCACTGAAATGGGCCTTGCCCAATCTCTAACAGCCACAATCTTCTTAGGATCAACCATAATCCCATCTTTTGACACCACATGGCCCAAGAACGCCATAGAATCAAGCCAAAACTTACATTTAGAAAACTTAGCATAAATTTTCTTTTCCTTCAACAATCCAAGTACAATCCTCAAATGACACTCATGCTCTTCCTTGCTTCACGAATACACCCAAATATCATCAATGAAGACTATGACAAAGGAATCCTGGTATGGCTTGAAAATGCCATTCATCAAATCCATAAAAGCTTCTAGGGCATTCGTAAGCCCAAAAGACACGACAAGGAACTCATAATGACCATAACGAGTCCTAAAGGCCGTCTTCGAAATATCCTCAGCCGAATCTTCAGCTAGTGTTAACCCGACCTCAAATCAAACTTAGAAAACACTGAAGTACCTCGAAGCTGGTTGAACTTGTCATCAATGCGGGTGATAGGATACTCGTTTCGAATGGTGAACTTGTTCAACTGGCAATAATCAATACACATCTATATCGACATATCCTTCTTCTTTACAAAAAGCAAAGGCGCACCCTAAGGGGAGACACTCGATCTGATAAAACCCTTACTCATAAGATCTTGTAATTATTTCTTTAACTCTTTCAACTCGGCCGGTGCCATCCTATATGGTACAATAGAAATAGGGTGAGTGCCCGCTCTAAATCAATGCAAAAGTCAATATCACGGGGGTGGCATAACCGAAAAATCTGTAGGGAACACTCCCGCGAACTCGCTCACAACAGACATAGATTTAAGTGACATGTCAACACTGGTATCACGAATATGGGCTAAGTAGGACAAACATCATTTATCAACTAACTTCTTGGCTCAGAGGAAGGAAATAATATTCTTCGGGGTGAGACTAGGACTATCCTTCCACTCAAGTCTAGGAATACCCGGCATGGCCGGTGTAACTGTCTTTGCATGACAGTCCAAGATGTCATGATAAGGGGACAACCAATTCATGCCCAATATAATGTCGAAATCCACCATATCCGGAATCACCAAATCTACCCATGTATCATAACTCATAAAGGTAATTAAACAAAGATCGATAGACTCGATCAACCACTATCGAATCTCCAACCGGAGTAGACACGTGAATAGGTACATCAAGCTGGTCACAGACCAAATCCCAACCCACAGAATGATAAGTAGAGACATAAGAGAAAGTAGACCCTGGATCAAATAAGACCGTAGCTGCCTGGTGACAAACAGAAATTGTACCTGTGATAAAAGCATCTTACGCCTCGGCCTACCAGGAAGAGTATAACAATGGGCACCACCATAACTACTTTGGCCGAACTGAGCTTCTCCTATGAAAGCTTGAGAACAGCCCCTGCCTGATTGATATCCACCCCTAGAAGACTGAGAACTACTACGGCCTGTCTGAAAACTGCTTCTACCAGAAAAACTACCCCAACTACATGAAGATGCCGGAGTCCTAGGGTTTGAAATTTAGAATCCTATTGGGCCCTACTCTATCTCGACCTGGGGCACTCTCTAGTAATGTGCCCAGTATCACCACATGCAGAGCAAGCTCTAGATAGAAGGCCCTGAAAGACTAAAGCTGAAGAATCAACATAACCTTCTCGATCGACTGTTAAGCGTAAGAGCCTTCACAAACCTGCCTCGAGCCATACCTGCTCTGTGTCGAAGGACCACCTGAAGAAGTCTGTAGTGCTGACTAGCCCCTACGTCTAGAAGTTGACCCACTGTAACTACCATACTGACGGGACTTCTTATCACTACTCCTACCATGGGCTCGGGTCCTAGTTGACACAACACTCACAGCATAGTCTACCACTGACTGAAAAGAAGCATCTTGCTGACAAGCTGAAGACATGCCACATGTAACAAAAGTACCAGTCCACCCACGAATCACCTAACCCTCTCTGTCTCAGTAGGAATCAATTGTGTAGCATAACGCACCAAGGACAGGAATCAGGCCTCATACTCAACTACAGACATACCCCTCTACTGTATGTGGATAAAATGATCTCTCCTCTTGTCTCTCAGAGTATGAAGAACATAAGAACATACTTCTATAAAAAGGCCTGATGAAACTGAACCCAAGATAGTGGAGGTGACCTAGCTGGCTGGCAATTGATGAAAGACCTGCACAAAGTCTTCGCGTCCCCACGCAACTGATAGGACACGTAGTCAACTCTATGGGACTCAACAATCCCCATCTTATACAACCTCTCGCATCTCCACAATAAACTCATATGCATTAGCAGGTGTTGAAATCCCATCAATCCGAGGGGCCATGGCAGCAGCAGGCTGCATCCCTAAAGTCTGGCCCTACTCGAGAGTCTGTGCTCCTGCTCTATTCTACGACCCTCCTGGAGTGGCGATACCACCCACCGCATACTTCCCATTAATAGGTGCAGAATACGAACCATGGTGTCCTAAAGCACTAAAGTAGAAATTACCTCGGGCTCAGCCTGCGCTGGTCCCAGTTCTGACTTAAATATAGGCTCACGCTCTGGCTCTGGTGATATAGATCTAGCACGCCTTTGACCAATCACAGGGGCCCCGCCCCTGGCTAGTGCTGCACAACAGCCTCTTGCGTGACCTCATCCTCATTTTTCGACCCCAGCGGCTGGCTCGAGCACCTCACCCCTCGTAATAGTAGCTCACGTCCTTACCATCTGTGAGATAATAGAACTAAAACCCGATACCAATTAGAATACTCTAGATAACAATTTGAATAAAGTAGCATAAAAGAATGAAAGATTTTAAAGTTTCCTAAATGTCTTACACCCTTTTACAGATAAATACGGAGCTCATCGCACCAATCCGCAAGACTTTACTAGATATGATTTAGTACTTATAAGATAGAGTAACCTAGAGCAATGTTATCAACTTGTCACGACCCAACTAATGGATCGAGCGGGCACCCACACTAACCCCTTGATGGGCGAACCCTTCCTTTATTCAATATCCATCCCAAACATAAGAAAAGTAAATAAAAGGATAAGCGGTCTCAAAATACATATAAACTACTAAATAAGGAATAATAATACATCCTCCCCCAAATATGGTATGAACAGTACAATAGCTACTAATACTGTAAGTTTGAAGAATATAAGTCTGAAATTCAAAAACTGTCTCAGAATATGAAAATAAGACTAGTAAAATAAAGAATCTCCGGGCAACAGAATCCATCAATGCTCACACTGGAAACTCTACAATCTGAGCATCGGGATCACTCACGAGGTGTGGAGGAGGTACCTGCACTCTACACTCACAAAAATAGTACAACAAGGTAATATCAGTACAAACACTATGCACCGGTAGGTATTATAGACCGACAACAATTAGATCACGTATATATAAGAAAGAAATCGAAAGGTAGGCATGCAAGCAGTCAAGTACAAATCACAACACAATCTATGATCAGAACAATACATATGATATAAATGCCAAGAATCTAGAGAATCTAAATACAACTCCGGGCCCACAAGGATAAAATTGGGACTTTTCCTCAAGTTATGGTTTCTAGGTTTCCGTTGACTAATATTATAGATCTTATGGTTATCTACACCAAAACAAGTCATAAATTACTTTCTTCTTTAAAATCCAGTTTCAAGGAAACCCAAGATTTAGCCCATTTGCAAATTAATGGAAGAGGTAGAATTTGAAGTTGGTTAGTTAACCTAGAATAGGAATCGATGATTTCCTTCTGAAAAACTATATTTCTAAGCAAACAGACCCATTTTACCTTCCTTGGTTTTTGTAAGTTAGGAAATGACCATTCTTATCAATCCCTATAATCAAAATTTAGTAAATGAAGGAAGAGATTCAAGAGATATGGACTAATAATAAGGCCTAGATTTTACCTTTCCCTAGGTTCTACGAGATTTGATCTGAAAATGCCCTAAATGGTGGCTTGGATTGAGAATTGGGTGAAAATGAGGTCAAAACCCAAAATAAACTTTAAATACTAGGTCTGCCCAGCGTCATGCGGTGTGGCGGTCAAGTGATCGCTGTAGCAAGCAACTGCTACGACAAAGTACAAACCGCAGGGTGGTCTTGAGAAGGTCCATATTTTGGTCATGGTGGAAACCTTAGGTCGCGAATAGCCTGCTATAGCGAGCAACGATTCGCTGGGGCTCGCCACTGCAGTAGTTCACCCCTCACTGTAGCAAAGTGCTTGGCCCAATAGCCCTAACTCATTTTTTTAATTGCCTTTTATATTGAATGCAAGTCAACTTAAGCTAAAATCCCTCGCATACAACTAACAAGCACAACTGATCAAAAAAGATTAGGACTCGAGTAGAGGAAAGTTGGTAATGGCCAAACGGGGCATTACATCAGATATCAATTAAACAATCGTTTGACCTCGAATGGCGTGGAACGAAAAAAAGGCAATTGGGGTAAACACAACACATAACAAAAGATAACTAGGGTCAATGTCACAATCACACATCTAAACTATTTGATCCTAGCCTTCATTTGCGAAACAAATCCTGTTTGTGAAAGGATTAGGACCATCCATTTACATGTACAGATTAACAACACACCCTATGGGGGGAGGGGAAAGATTTAAAGAGTCTTACTAAATTACAAGATTGCGGGGTACCGACTTTTAATGACCTACCAGGCTTACTAGGGTCACAATCCAACTGGGAATAGCCTCGAGTTGTGTTAAAATGGAATAATTACTCTCGACTGGCCAAGGGAGCAACATATCTCGCTACCACGAAACATATCCCGCGGGCGCGCATTCACTGGCAAAGCTCATAAAGCTTTGAAGTGAAAATCCAAGGAAAAAGGCATGAGCCGTGGCTGGATTGGCTGTTGTGGCGACGACTCCGCTGTGGTGATCCACTTCCGCCGTAGTGGAAGTCGAAGACTCTAGATACAAAGGGGGTGATTTTTCACCTTCCTCACTTTCACTCCACTTCCCTCACTACCCGAATTCCTTTCCCACTTTGACAACAATTCAACCTCTCAACTCCCCTCTTTAGTGCAAAAACACTTCCCCTTACCCTTACTCAAAACCCATTCTCTATCAAACACTTAAAACTCCCACAAAACAAAAAGGCAAAAATTTCCTTAGACCGAAGGGTTAATAAAACACAATGCAATTTCCCTTAGTTCTCAAATCAAGGTATGTAATTGATTCCAACAACTCTAGAATGAATGACTACTAATCTGAACTTTAGTGTCTAAATTCTGAAACTTTGCAAGAAAATTTTTAGAAATTTGTTGATGGGTTTTCAGGTTAGTAGGGTGGGGACTCTGAAATTTTGTGACTTGTTTAGCGTCAAAATAGTTTCATCACTGTGTAAAGCTTTAGAATTGCTTGATTTTAGGGACGAGAAACTTGATTACAATGAGTGGTTATTCTTAGTAGTGGGGTTAGATTCTTTGAAATCCTTGGGGGTGTTTGATGCTTGAAATCGTTTTCCATAGAGTTTAAAGGTCATGCATGCTTGAATACTAGCCGATCTGTGAGTAAAACACTGATCTGAGTCCAAATATTGAGAATTTTTTTAAAAAGTTTTGGGTTACTTCATTGGGGACGACGAGTACGCCACTGCAGAAACGGATCCGCGGGCGCAATTCTGCCTTGGCGCACAATGGTGCACCCGGATGAAAGGGGGTAGGGACTGTTATGCTGGAGCGAGAGCTCGTTTGCAATGGAGAATTCGCTCCCACATCTCAACAAATGCTATCGCGGATCGTGTTCGCCCTGAAGGACATTTTTCCACAGTCGCGGTCTCCATACAGCGGTGTTACTACCGTTGCAGTGAAGCCTACACCCAATTGGTGAAAATTAGTAGCCTTGCATTGACGTATCTGCGATTATTTTTGCTGGTTTCCTCGGGTTGTAAATCACGTAGTTAGTTACCGGACTTGGCGTAACTGCTAAAACTAACTTCGTCAATTGTTACAGGTATAAAATTCAAAAACATGGCTCAAAACGAAGGAGTTTGAATTATGTTCGCTTCCCAACCCCGAAATGTCATCGCCGCTACTTAGAGTATATGAGGAAGGGGTTGTTATTGGAGATAGGGATTAACATGAACAAGGTAGAGTGACGTGCCCCAGAGTTCTATAATCAGTTGTACGAAATTGGGTAGAACTGCTTCACTGATGACCCCAGCAAATTAAATGAAACTTGGGTACAAGAGTTCTATGTTATGCTCAAGACGGTAGAATTGTTTGCTCCAGATCCGAAAATCATTATTTGGGGCATCGTGGTGAAGATTGGGGCTAAGGTGATCAATGCCTACCACCACTTAGATGACCATCTGGTGGAGGCCATGACTAAGAAAGACTACGAGGCTAATGGGGCTTGGTTAGGGTTGAAGCTGGTAGGGGAGGAGGAGAGCAGGTCGGTCGATTGGGCAAATAAGAGGACCGCAATCAAGAGTATCAATTTCATTATTGAGGCCAGAATGGCTGAACAACATTTCTCAACGGGTACGCCCCTCGAGCAATACTACTGATGTTACCTACCTTCGGGCTCTCATGATTGCTTACATCCTATATGACGTTCCAGTGAATGTGGGTCATCATGTTATCCAGGAGTGGAGGGAGTTTGTGGCGGATCTAGGTCCGAGCTTAATGTTTCCCTCCCTCATCACCGCCCTATGCCAGGAGGCAGATGTCTTGCAAAGAAATGAAGATTATTGAGTTGATTAGGACATGGACTTCAGCCCTCTGAAAGTGAAAGTATATGGTTCTGCTATCCAAAGTAAGAAAAGGAAGGTTGATGAGGGCGTTGGGGTCGATGTGGGCCTACGAAAGGGAGAGGGTGAGACTGCACCTTCACAGACTCGGAGGACTTTTAAGCGGTTGGATGCACCTATGGAGGGGATGAAGGGTTTGATCCTTGGGCTCTCTAGGCCTTCCGCTGAGGTCGGCCCGTCAGGTACTGTCCTGTGTACTTCACTCAGGAGGAGATGAAGAGTTACTTGGAGGCACAAGTGGAGATGAAGACTTCAGTGACCACTCTACAAATTGTCTACGCCTCCATAGCTAAAGCCGATGGTGAGCTCTGAGAGGATTTTGACAAAGAGAAGAAGAAGAACAAGTCCAGGGACAAGCTATTCATAAAGATGTGGAGAGGCCTCAAAGGTATGTTTAAAATCATGCAACCGAAGACAAGGCTTCCTATTGAGGACAAGGACAATCAAGAGTACTACTCCTTTCTGAGTGAGCCTGACGTTGGTGGTGAGGTCAGTAGGTTAGATAATGAGCGTAATGAAACAACTAGTAGAAGGAAGGAGTAGGGGTCTTCCCCCTCTTAGTCATGGTTTTGCCTTTGTAAGGCTTTTAAGTTTAGACATTGGTTTTTAGTTTCTTTTAGTGAATGTTTTAAACAATTGGTTTTTCTTGTTTTTCCGTATTTGTTTTGTGGTTTGACTTTGATGGATTCTACCCTTGTTGGGCTTGGTGATGAATCTAAATTTGCTGGTCATGAATTGTTGTTTCTTGAATTTTTGAGTTCGGACAGGTTTGGAGATTTGAGCAGTAACTTACTGGTTTCTGCCATATTACCATTGCAGCGGTCAGGAATTTTGCTACAATAGAAACGCTATATCGCGGATGTGGGTATAGAAAGGTAAGGGGTCCGCCACGGCGGACAAGGATCCACTATGGCAAACATGCCATCACGAAGAATGATACGCAACAACGGACAAGAAGAACATGAGGAGTCCACTTCAGCCGACAGAAATCCGCTATGGCAAACTCGCTATTGCAGACTAGGCTATGCTGGCATGACATTTAACGCAATACCTACCATTGCCACGATAGTCCTCCCTTCGCGGGTGAGGGACCGTGGGCATGAATCCTTGCTCGTTGCGGTGAAAAGGTTGAATCAGTGGGCAATTCTGATGCTCTTAAGACTTGCACAACACTTGGAACTTGTTGAATCGCTTTTTGCACATGAAACAAACCATACAACACCACAACAATACTATCCTTATATACTAATTGGAATCAACTAGATACCAATGGGAATCAACTAGATACTAATTGGACACATCTAGATACCAAATTGACCTAGGTGGCACAATAAGAGAGAAAGAAAGGAAGTTTCCTTGATGCCCTTTAGCCTCTCGTGGATGGATACGGACCTCTACGTACCATTCCACGAGACTCTACTAGATATTGGTCTTGTACTTGTGAGAGCGATAGCCTAAAGCTCTGATACTAACTTGTCATGATCGAAATCAGGGATTGTACGGGCACCTCCCTAAATCCCACCTAGGAGGCGAACCCTTTTACCAAAGCACTTATTATATATAAAGAACGAATGACACAACAATAGCCATTTCCATTATCTATTGAAATCCGAATTAATACAAGAAATACTTTTACAATAACTAATTCTCGAAATCGATTCTAGACTAGTGTAAGAGCTTCTAAGGTTTACAACTGAATAATTACAATATAATAGAGCACAACCTCTGTTTTGGATAGAACCAACAGAAGTCTTCGAGATGGACACCGGAGAATCCTCGGAAGCTACTGATCCACAAACTTAACCTGTAACAACTCTACACCCTGACTAGGGTGTAACAAGAGTAGTATCAGTACAATACTCGTACTGGTAAGCATCATAGGCTGACCACGATTAAAGAAAACACAATAACGATAACAATCAGTAGAAAGTATGGTAGGCAGTAACTCAGTCCATCCACAAATTAAGTTGGGGGTTACCACGAGAGATTCATTTCAGCATTCGAGCCTAAGTATGAACTCCTACTCCCCAAGCAAGTAATCATATAACACAAGATTCACAAATACTACCTTAAGCCGTCATATAAAAGTAACCTTACTAAGCCCAATTATAGTTCAAGTTTACGCCTACTACACATCATATGCCCACTCTCAGCAGGGGTTCTTCCACCCCACTAGCAAGATAAATAGGCATCTCATGCCGCAAGGGTGAACAACACAGGGACTCAGGATACCATATACAAATACCCTATTGAACAAAATACCATCACAGATACAGTCTCAAGAATAGCAACTCAAGTACCGAAAAATCAAATAGCCGAATCGTAGCCTATGGTGAAGCACCTAAATACAAGTCTGCCAAGTTTCCCACAATTCCTCAGAATAACCACAAACACGAGTACAACCAACAAATCCGATCAATAGATGTAAAATGAGATGATGATAATGAGTGCATATGCAATGCAATGATATGCAATGGCCAATGTAATCTCCGTACGCACATGCTCCGGGTGGAATACCTCCACGCCTCGACAGTCATGATCCCTGGGGGACCCATAAAGTCCTTGTACTTGCTGCGACGTGAAACTCAATCCAAAATATGTTGCGGAATATGCAACATGGTCCAAATATATGTTGCAGCGTGCAACCTGATCCAAATACATATATATGTTGCGAGGTACGACCCAATCCAAATACATGAGTATGAATGCATAAATGATATCAATAACAAAGAGAATATATCAATCCCAATAAGAATATATCAATACCAAATCATGCCATACATGGACACATACCACAATATCAAGAATAATTCAAATCTTTCCTCTATAGCAAATAATACCTAATAAATGAGAGATACAGTTATGAACAAGCAACTAAGCATCAAATATTTTATTACACACGTGGCGACAAGCCAATAGATCACAATAAGGCAACAAGCCACAGTCAAACAACAATACCAACCTAGTTAATCTATCCCAACTTCATACCTGAAGGTGTAACATGCTTTCTCCGACAATCACTAACTCTACATATGCTTCGCTAACCAAAGTTTGACCATAAGATAAACTAGAATCATTAATAGACTCAAATAATACGGCACAAACTCAGTCATGCTAATCGCCACTAACACTCATAACCAACGAGTCACCTAACAAGAATCACAAGGCGACAGGCCACACATAACAGTACCAACCTAGGACTATCCATCCCAACACTATGTCCGGAAGCCTAGGCATGCTTTCTCCATCAATCTCTACTGTACATGTATGAAATCCTAATCAAAATCTAACTCAAGTAAGCCGTAACCTACATTGAGGTCGAGCAGGTGCCGCAAACATCCACTTGATCTTCATCTTCTATTTTCGAAAGGACGCCGAGACGGGAGGGTCTAGGGATAGCAAGAAATCTATGTAAGCAAGTGTCAAGGATTAAGATATTCATGCCCATTAAGAATCTAGAGAATCTAAATACAACTTCGGGCCCACAAGGGTAAAATTGAAACTTTTCCTCAAATTAGGTTTTCTAGGTTTCCGTTGACTAATAATTTAAATCTTCTGGTTATCTACACCAAAACAAGTCATAAATAGCATTCTTCTTTAAAATGCCCAATTTCAAGGAAACCTAAAACCCTTGCTAAATAATGGAAAAAGTAGAATTTGAAGTTGGCTAGTTAGCCTAGAGTAGAAATCTAGGTGTTCCTTCGAAAATGTCATGTTTCTAAGTAAAGAGACCCATTTTACCTTCCTACAGTTTTGCAAGTTAGGAAATCACCATTTTTATCAATCCGTATAATCAAAACATAGTAAATAAAGGAAGAGATTTAAGAGACAGGAGTAAATAAGGCCTAGATGTTACTTTTCCATATGTTCCACGTGATTTGCTCTGAAAATGCCCCAAATGGCGGCTTGGATTGAGAGTTGGGTGAAAATGAGGTCAAAAACCGAAATGAACTTTAAATATTAAGCCTGCCCAGTGTCATGCGCTGTGGCGGTCAAGGAACCACTGTAGCGAGCAACTGCTACGGCAAAGTACAGACCGCAGGGGCGGTCTTGAGGAGGTCCATCTCTTTTGTTGTGATGACAATAGAATCCGCTGGGGCGAAAACCTTTAGTCGCAAACAGCCCGCTATAGTAAGCAACGATTAGCTGGGGCTAGCCCTCTGCAGCTATCCACCCCTCGCTGTGGAAAAGTGTTGGGCCAGTGAGCCTAACTCAACTTTTTTTAAATTTCCTTCTATCTCGGCTACAGGTCAACTTAAGCTGAAAATCCCTCGTATACAACTAACGGGCATAACTGATCAAGAAAGATTAGGACTTAAGTAAAGGAAAGTCATAACAGCCAAACCGGTCGTTATAGTGCTACTCCCGCAAAAATGGGACACTAGAAAACTAGAAAATCTGGTTTCACCAAGTCCAACCCCAAATGCTGACATCCATCCGAGACCTTCCGGATACAAACCAAAATTGCATACTCAAGTAAAAATATGATATGTGAACTCATCCGCGACACATAATTCTCAATGAAGGTCACCTTGACTCGGTCAACCCCCAAACGACCAAAATCAAGTTTCCAGCCAAGAGTATAAAATGTCCCTGAAAGCCTCGGGAACTAAACCAAACAGCCCTATCAAGTCATAAACGACCCTTCGGACCTCACGGAATTGACAAAATTTGGAAAAAGGTCCGTTTACTCAAAAGTCAACTATTGGTCAAACATTTTTACTTAAGGGTTTTAATTCTTTCAGTATTCACTAGAATTGTCGATAACCTCGGGAACTGAATCGCAGGGGGTAAAATGGTCAAAATGCATATAACGATCAAACGGGTCATTACAGATTTAGATGTTAGTGCATTGTCATGTGATATGATAGCTCACACACTAGTCAATCCTAGCGATGACCGAATTGATTCTTTTAGCAAAATCGATTTGCGTCCAACTAGTATGGATACTTGTGTTGATCAACTTGTTTGCTATGATAGTCCACTAATTGAGGAACTTTGTGATGTGCTTAATGATCTCAAATTAGTGATGATTTTGGTATAGTTGATATGTGGATAGTAATATGAAGGGAATTGCTTTGAATAATCACGTTTGTCTTTATGAGAGTGAAAAATACATGTTTAGAATCCTCATCTCTTATTTATTGTCCTCTTTTTAAAGAAAATGTCTTATTTGATGTTGACATGACTAGTAAAAATGATATACCGAGTGGAATGCATGATAATGTTGAGCATGTAGCCACCGTTGGACGCTACAAAGTGTTTTGTAATCCACTATGGGATGATGATACCCTTCTTGATGGAGGAACTTTCTTCTTAAGGGATGGGGAGATGAAGCTTGGTCAAGATAATAAGCATGGGATGGGTGAAGTTATAGACACCATCCCCAATGACGGAAAGTCCTTCTTGGGGGGTTGTATCCCACTTGATAGACCAACGTCGAATTTGGAAAAGGCTTCCAAAAGTGAAGAGTTCCCTTTAAAGAAGGGGGGAAATTTGAAAGAAAATGAGCATACTTATGGAAGGATTATGCTATATCTTCTAACCCAGGGTGAGGAGATGTGTCATGAACCAAATCATAGGGCCATGACGGGCACCTGTCCCATGCCGAGCACCTCAGTAATATGCATTCACAACATAATCATAAATAAATAAATAAAAATAGACCATGAGGGCCGCCACACGACAACTTGCTAACTCATAAGACAAATAAGCTGAAAAGGGACAAGTCCAAAAGGACATACATATAAACATATTAGACCCAATAGTATGAGCCGACAAGGCTCTCAGGAACATCGGTACAGCAAAACACAAGCCAACGAGGCCATACGACATCTGATTACATCATAACATTCTACAAGCCTCTACTGGAGCACCTAGATATCATAAGGTCGGAACGGGGCCACCGCCATACCCATATATATATATATATATATATATATATATATATATATATATATATATATATATCACAAATATCATGCCAAAACTAGACAACAACTCTGATATAAGTGGAGTGCAACAATACCAGGCTGAACAGGTATCCAACTGATTCGAACCACCACTCTATCTACTAGAACCTGCAGACATGAAACACAGTGTCCCAGGCAAAAAGGGATGTCAGTACGAATAAAGTACCAAGTATATAAGGCAAGAAAGTAACGTAGAAAAGACATGAAAGTAATATGAAATAAGGAATTAACTTGTACGTCTGAAATACCTCTGAGGGCTATGGTATGCATAAGTACTGTATATATGCGTATATAATGCCGTTTATACATATATATATACGTATATAACACCATCAAGCCTCTGTGGGCATTATCATTATGGCCGACTGATCAGCGGTGCGTATATAATGCCATCATATATATATATGTGTGTGTGTGTCACCATCGACATCTGTGGGCATCATTATCATAGTAACATATATGTATAAATACATAAAATATGATAAGAGTACATTCCGAATTTGTCGGAGTGACGTAAGGTCGTTACGTCTTCGAACAATGTTATGAGACTAACACCATTATCACTACATGACTTTATGGAATGTCCGAACTATAAGAATAAGCTTGCTGAGAACAATACTATTAAAACATGAATCAACATGGGCATTTATAGATACTAGGAGCGGAATTGCTATGGCATAGCATTACGGTTACGTTTCGTTTTATAAAGATCATGCCATAAGAAGAAAAGATTAGCCTTAACGTACCTTAATCCTACTGAGTTGACAATACCTCTCAAGTGATCCTCCAACCAACTCAACTCAACCTACAATGGTGTAAAGAGGGACAATGATCAATATTAAGTAAGGGTTAAGTCTATTACTTAAGCTAGTAGCTCGTTTATGAAAATTCGGACAACATCTCCCCTGTAACAAGGGCTTCCTCCAATACCATCTAGTAATAACAACAACCAGCACAATCCAACAAGAATAAACATCTACAACAAGATATCATATAGCAACAACAAGTCATAACTACTTCATGGTGAGCGACAAGCTCTGTTTAGGACCCTTATACCCCATATCACCTTTATGGACTTCTTAATCTGAATTAACAATACCTTTAACATGATAATGAATTCATTCATCAATGATTCTGGGAATATACCATATATATGTAACAAGAAAGTAGTCCACAATTCCAACTATCCTCAATTAGCAACTTCACTCACTAGTTTATGCTTAGTCCATCCATTTAGCTTAACCAAAGATCAAGATAAACTTAAGCACAAGAAAGAACACAATATAATTACCTCCTACAGTAGCTTCAAGTCAAAATCCAAGTTGTTCTTAGCTTACAACAGCCCTTAATGGCAAGACAACATCATAGAGGTAGTTTTCTTGCGGTTCCACACTTCTTTCCTTGGATTTGAGTTGGTTACCTTGGCATTCCCTGTTGGACCTTAGTGAACAGATTATAGGGTCTTAGGAGAGCTCAGGGTCGAAGTTTGGGTGGAAAATAATGAAAAATATCCTTTCAACACGAATTTAAAACATAAAAGGTCGGCCACCGCCTTGGAAATGCGATGGGACTTGCGACGCAGATGCCATATGCATTCATAGATCCTAAGGAATTTCTTAGACAGAACTTTGGCCATTTTCTCCACCCCATCTATGACCAAGAATGCATGGAATCCTCCCAAATGTGTCGCAGATGCTATCCCCAGACGCAGAATTTCATTGGAACACGCTTGATTCGATTCCTTTAACCTCCAACCTTCAAAACATACACTTAAAACTTGATCGAGACCTTATTTGACCTTATAGGGGTTTTATGTACGTTTGTTTACTTACGATGCAAGCAACTTGAAGTTCTACAACATGTAATATCCTTCCCCCCTTAAGAACATTCCTCCTCGAATACTAAAGCATAAATCAGACAATACACCATATACATAGCGTCATGCAAAAACATACATTAGTACTTTGTTAAAAACTCACCTTAGGTGTTAAAAGTTCTATCTTGGGCCATGGTTTCTTCTGGATCAGCATCAAACATAAGTTATCAATTTAGCATCATTTCAAAGTTTAGAAAGGAAATTAATTTAGTATCAAAATCATATAAAACCTTTGGTCTGGAATAGGTGTGGATACTTTGATTTCATTGCTTCTTCTGATTCTCACATAATTTCTTCAACAATCTTGTTGTGCCATAGAACTATTATGGAGGCAACCTTTTTTGTCCTTAACTAACGGACCTACCTACCTAGTATAGCTACCGGGACTTCCTCGTATTATAGGTCTTCTGTCACTTGCACATCATCAACCAGTACCACCTACAAAGGGTCTCTAATGCACTTCCTCAACATGGAAATATGGAAGACTGGATGAACAGATTCTAACTCTGGAGGCAATTCCACTTCATAAGCCACTTGACCCACTCGTCGAATGATGCGATATGGGTCAATGTATCTCGAGCTAAGTTTTCCCTTGTTGCCAAATCTCATTATGCCTTTCATAGGCGAGATCTTTAGGAATACCCAATCATTAACTTGAAATTTTGAATTTCTCCGTCAAACATGAGCATATGACTTCTGACCGGCTCTGGGCAGCTAATGAATGATCCTGAATAACTTTTACTTTCTCTATAGCCTAATGCACCAAATCTGGTCCCAATAGTTCTGACTCTCTAACCTCGAACCATCCTGTGGGAGATCATATCTTCTCCTATACAATACCTCATAAGAAGCCATCTTAATAGTGGCATGATATCAATTGTTATATGCAAACTCAATCTATGGTAGACGATCATCCCAACTTCCTTTAAAGTCCATAACACAAGCTCATAACATATCTTCGAGCAAGTGAATAGTGCGCTCTACGTGCCCGTTCGTCTGAGGATGAAAGGCAGTACTCAGATTAGCCTGTATGCCTAACCTCCTCTGAAAGGATCTCTAAAAGTTAGTTGTGAACTGGGCACCTCTGTCAGATATGATAGAAACAGGCGCAGTCGAACAATCTCCCTGATACATAGCTTTGCATAGTCCTATACCACATATGTGGGCTTAAACGGTAAGAAATGTGCTACTTTCGTCAACTTGTCCATGATCACCTATATGGAATCATACTTGTGATAAGAACGGGACAGACCTGTCATTAAGTCCATACTGATCATGTCCCATTTCCACATCGGAATCTATATATGCTGCAATAGTCCACCGAGCTTCTTATGCTCAATCTTCACCTGTTGACAATTAGGGCATTGAGCCATGAAATCTGTAATGTTTTTTCTTCATATTGTTCCACCAGTACAACTCCTTGATGTTGTGATACATTGTTGTTGCCCCTAGATAGATAGAATGACGCGAATAGTGGACTTCATTCATAATCTTGTCTCGTAACCCTCCTGCATCCAGAACACGCCATCGGCCCTTATATCTTAAGACTCCCTATACATCGAGTTCAAAAGCTGATATGCTCTTTTTACAATTAGGGTTGTGCATGTTAATGGTTAAACCAATAACCCGAACCGATTATTGGGTTATTGGGTTAATAGTTCGGGTTAATGGATTACCGGTTCAAGTATCGGGTGGTGTTCTTAAGTTATTGGCTTTTTAGGTCGGGTCACGGGTTGACCATTTTTGTTAACAGGTAACCGATAACCCGATAACAATTTAATTAATTACACTTCTACCCTTTCATATATATTAAGTCACTTACACTACATTTAGGGTTAATTCATTTCACTTCATAAATAGCCTCTCTTTAAGTCTCAAGCAGCGATTCACGATGAGTCTCTCTTTGCCAGTTTGCCATGAGTGCTTTTTCTTGCCTCTTCCTTGACAACCTATTTTACATCCTATTTCGGCCTCTTTCGCGAACAGGTACGCTTTCAATTCTCACTCTTTTGTTTTGGAGTTTTTGTAGGGGTTGGGAAATTAGGGAAATCACTTTCTAAAAATTGTAAATTTGATGTCTTTTCTTTGTTGGGTTGATAAATAGTGGGAATTTCTTATTGCATTGCTTGTAAATTGAGTTTTTGGTTATGGATTTGTTGTTTTTGCGGTTAAAGTTGCAAACCTGGTAAGAGTTTGTGCAATTTCTGTTTTAGGTTGAAGCATTGCTTGCAAAAAGGGTTCTTTGCTTAATTTTTGTGTTCCTTCTTTACAATGTAATATGAATTGAACTCAAATTACACAAAATCCAAATGGAATCTGAACACTTAAGCTCCATTTCATCTTATTCTTTTAGCGTTTTGATGATGAAAAATTCCTCTTCTTTTTGACCCTTTTATTTAAATTTCTCTCAAAGAGTTTGTTTTATTTTCTTGTAAGAATGCTTCTATTTATGTCTTAGTTTGGATATATGCAAAAATTTATACTTTTTCCACTGAAAATGTTGCTAGAAATTTAAGAATGATGGTTTCTTTGTCTTCTTCTTAGATATATGCAGTAAAAGAAGATACCCCACTCATTTTGAATTTTTGATGGTGGAAGAACGTCCAAAAGTATTTAAGCCTTTCATTCTATTTTATTGCAAAAAACCTAATGATTATTTTGTATCTCGTGCAGCTCTGTATTCTGCTCTATACAATAACGTCATTCTCAGTTTTGACAATTCAATCAGTTTCCGGTAAGTTTCTGATTCTCCTCTTCTTTTCTTTTGGATTTCATTCAAGATAACAAACGTTTGTTTTGTTTTGTGCTATTTGGATTTTTATGTTTTGTTTGCTCGCTGTCAACTGTTTGATTTTTTTTTTTTTTGAAAAATCATAATTCACAGTGACACGAGCACATGGCTGAAAATATGATAATTGATGAAGTAGTTGGTGAAAGTGGAGCTTCTAACTCAAAAGCAAGTCAAACTCAAATAGTTCAGTCCAAAAAAAGTAAAGAAAGGAAAAAAGGTCTATTGCGTGGAATTATTTTGATCCAATTATTGATCCTGATAGAAATGAGAAGGGTGTCTGTAAATTCTATAAAAAAAAAATATTGTTGACACAAAAGACCGTGGTACAAGGGGAATGATTGGTCATATAATGTTGATACTAATCAAGCAAAATTAGTGTTTAAATCTGTTATAGGGGTTGAAAAGGGTGATGTAGTTGTTGCAGCATGGAAATTTGATCAAGAAGCCTATAGAAAGGCTTTGTGTCGTATGGTAATTATCTATGAACTTTCTTTCAGATTTGTCAAAAAAGAAGGTTTCAAAAATTTTATGAAAGTGGCAAAACCTTTTTTCCAGATTCCTTCCCGTACTACTGCCACTCCTGATTGTTTTAATTTTTTTGATGAAGAGAAACAAAAATTGATGATTGAGTTTAAGGAAACACAACCGAGAGTGTGTCTTACTACTGATACTTGGACTTCCTTGCAAAGAATTAATTAGATGGCTATTACCGCTCACTGGATTGATAATAAGTGCAAATTGCATAAAAGGATTATCAACTTTTGTCCAATTTCTAGTCATAGAGGTGAAGACATGGCAAAGGCTATTAGTAAGTGTTTGCAGGAGTGGGGGTTACAAAAGATTTTCACTGTTACAGTTGGCAATGCTTGTTCAAATGATGAGACAGTGAAAGAGTTGTCTAAGTAATTAACTAAATGGGGGACCCATCTTATGACTGGTACTCACCTTCACGTAAGGTGTATGGCTCATATTATAAATCTTGTTGTTCAAGATGGTATAAAAGTATCAATTAAGTCTATTGAAAGAGTTAGGAAAATAGTGAGATACATTAGGCAGTCTTCTGCTAGGTGTGGGAAGTTTCATGAATGTTGTGAAGATGTAAATCTTGTTAAGAAATCTTTATTCTTAGATGTTTCCACAAGCTAGAATTCCACCTATTTGATGTTGAACAGGGCTATTGAATATGAGGGAGCAATTTCAGATTATGCCAATCGTGATATTGGCTTGTCACATCATCTTGAGTTTGTTGATACTATCGATAGAAGTCCTGCAGGTACACTTTTAAATAGTGATTCGGAGAGTGTAAAAAGAATTGAAAACTTTCTTGAAATGTTTTTCAAGCTTACTGAGAAGGTTTCTGGATCACTTTATGTTACATCAAATTTTCATTTTCTTGAAATTTGCCAAGTTGTTGTTTAATTGACAAAATTGGCATCACATGAAGATACTGTTTTGGGTGAAATGGCAAAGAAGATGAAGCAGCAATTTGATAAATATTGGTGCTCCAGTAAAAAATGAATAAGATCATTTTTAAATCATGTGTTTTGGATCCCCACTACAAATTTAATTCTCTTAGTTTTAAACTTAAGAAGATGTTTGGGGACAAAGGGTCAGATATAGAAAAAGATGTGCTAAAGTACATGACTTCATTGTTTAATGAGTATGTGAAGAACGATTCAAAAGATAAAGGTTGTAAACTCTCTTCAATAGAAGTGGCAACTTCCAGTTCAAGGCTCGAACCTATAGGAGAATTTGGTGACTTTTATGAGGAATTATTTAGACATACATATGAAAGTGGAGGTGCAAATTCTAAGTCAGAGTTAGAAAAATATCTAGCAGAAGATATTGAAATTGGAAGACAAAATTTTAAATATTGCTTTGGTGGGAAGTTAACTCACATAGATTCCCCATTCTTTTTGAGATAGCTCGAGATGTGTTAGCTATTTCTATTTCAAGTGTGGCATTCGAATGTGCTTTTAGTACTGGACGGCGCGTTCTTGATTCATTTAGGAGTTCATTAACTCCTATATTGGTACAAGCTCTAGTCTGCCTTCAAGATTGGATTCGGAGTGAACCAACGCCCATAAGTATTGAAGAGGATTTAGATTCCCTCGAGCAACTTGAAAAAGGTAAGAAAAGAACCTTGTATTGATGTAAAATTATGAATAATTTATTTAATATTATTGTTGCATGATTTGTTAATATAATTCTTGTTAGATATGGCCAATCTTGGAAAAGAACCTTCCATTGATGAAATGTAGAGTCGTAGATTGTTAAGACATGAAACTTTGGTAAGTTAATTATTCAACTCCTATCTTGGATATTACATTTGGTAATTCCAAATATTTTCTCTTCCTTTCTATTTTCACTTTGTGATATTGCTTGTAGTTCCCTTTCTCTTTAGGAAGAGAATATGTTACCTTTTTTTAATCTTTCCAGTGTTGTAGACATTAAGTCATCAACTGATAATTTCTCTGTTTCTATATTAATTAGGTTTAACCATGCCTCGACTTCATGGTCCTAAAGGTCGATCACTTGTTTGGGATCACTATGAAAATCTTGAAGAAAATGATGATGGATGGTGCACCATAAAGTGCACTGATTGTGGTTGTGTTGTTCGTTACCATTCAAAGCATAGTGGAACTTCCTTCTTAAGGTCTCATGTTAAGCGTTGTTTGGATCGCTTGGACCAGGAGCATAACACTATAAGGATTGAGTAGTTTTTGTTTTGTTGACTTGACTAGAACTATTAGTACTATGTGTGGACTTAATTTTCAAGTTCTTTGATAGTTTGACTGTTGTTCTGGGTTTTCTAAAATTCTAGTGGCACTAGACATGTTATTGCTAACTACAACACCACTTGCATTAGCTACTTTCAGTTTTGAAGATATTAATATAGATTACTGGTAACTTAGCTTTTATCTGGTGCTAATATGTTTTCAAATGTTGATGGTAGCCCTAGCCTTATTCGACTGTTTACTTGTACATTACTTGTAGAGCAGATATTATTGATTTTCATGTATTCAGGTAGTTGCTCTATGTGGTGATGTTGTGTTGTGATCAGTTTTTTTTTTTTTTTTTTTTGCACTGGTAAGCTAATGCAAGTGAATGAACTATGCATGCTAAGTTGGTGGTTTTGATGGTAAGCTGGTGGTTAATTATGCATGCTCCATGGCGTGGGGCTGAAAACTCCTGGTTTGTTGCACTATATCATTTCAAAGTTCCTCAATACTTTAATAAATATTTAGTATGTAATGTAGAACCCTGGCATCAATGATTAATCAGATTGTTCTTCTGTAGATTGTTTAGTATATAACTATGATTTATACATTGATGCTTATTGATTGTGCTTCAGTACTTCTCTTATGGACTATTGCCTATTGGTCTACATTACCCAAAAAGAAAAATATAGGCCTTTCTCTGTCTAAAAAAAAAAAGGCTAATGCAAGTGATGCTGTTTATGTTGTTGTTGTACAAAGTGGTCAAGCCATTTTTTTTGTTATGTGAAATCTTAACGGTTAAACCGATAACCGAACCGATAACAAAAAACAAACGATTAATCGATAACCTATTAACCGATATCTTAATGGTTCTTTAACGGTTTAACATGTCTACAAACCGATAACTAATAAGTTAAACTGATAATTTTGAATCCTGAACCGAACCTACCGATATACAGCCCTATTCTGAATGCGCTCTCTGATTCTCCCTACAATGGGATCTTCCTGTTGATGCTCTTTCACTTCGACTATAAGCGATGATTCTGTGGTGTTTTGGACTATCATATCCCCATTATCTGAATCTATCAACCAGAGTCTCACGTTAGCTAGTCGGTGAAGTTCTTTTTTCAATTCTTTCTTCTCAGGTTGTACATTCACTCTGCTGCCCATAGACTTGCGAGCAAGTGTATCTGCTACAACATTTGCCTTGCCAGTATGATCTAGAATATCCACATCGTAATTTTTAAATAACTCCAGCCACCTTCTTTGCCTCAGATTCAACTCTTTCTGTTTATATATATACTGGAGACTCTTGTGATCTGTGAGATATCAACATGAACACTGTATAGATAATGTCGCCAAATATTTAGAGCATAAACCACGGCAGCTAACTCCAAATCATGGGGAGGACAGTTTTTTTCATGTTTTCGCAACTGCCTTGAAGCATAGGCAATCACTTTCCCTTATTGCAACAATACATGAGCCTGTACCAGAAGAATCATGATAAACCACATAATCTTCTACACCTTTTAGGAGAGTAAGAACATGTATCATCATCAATTGGTTCTTTAACTCCTGGAAATTATGCTCACAAGTGTCGGACCACTGAAACTTAGCCCTTTTCTGAGTTAGTTTGGCCAATGGGGCTGATATAGTAGCAAATCCTTCTACAAATCACCTGTAATAACCTGCTAAGCCCAGAAAGCTACCAACCCCTGATGGAGTTGTGGTCCTTGGCCAATTCTATATTGCTTCAATCTTCTGAGTATCTACCTGAATAACTTTAACGGAGATAATGTAGCCAAGGAGCGCCAGTGAATTCAACCGTAAAGTCACATTTAGAGAACTTAGCATACAATTTTTGATCCTGGAATATCTGTAATACCTTCCGCAAATGATTTGCATGCTCTACTTCTGAACGGGAGTAAAACATGATGTCATCAATGAGTACAATCCAGGAAGGGATGGAATACATTGTTCATCACGTCCATAAATGCTGCTGGTGCATTCGTCAGTCCAAAATGACATCACCAGGAAGTCGAAATGCCCATACCTTGTTTTGATGGCTGTCTTCCAAATATCCTTCTTCTTAACCCTCAGCTGATGGTTTAAGTCAATTTTTGAGAAGGATTTAGCACCTTATAACTGATCAAACAAGTCATAAATTCGAGGAAGGGGATACTTATTCTTGATAGTAACCTTATTTAGCTGCCGGTAGTCAATGCTTATACGCAAGGAGCTATATTTCTTAAGTACAAATAATACCAGTGCACCTAAGGCGAATTACTGGGCCTAATAAACCACTCTCTAATAAATCTTTCAGTTACTCCTTCAACTATTTTAATTCTATCAGAGCCATCCTATAAGGAGGGATAGATATCGGTTGAGTATCCGGCAACACATCAATACCAAACTCAATCTCCCTTTCGGGAGAAAAACCTAGAAGTTCTTCTGGAAACACATTAGGAAAATCATTGACTACTGGGACTAACTGAAGAGTTGGTGGGTCAGCCTTGGTATCTCTTACACGAACAATATGGTAAATACAGCCTTTGGAGATCATTTTTCTTGCCTTTAGGTAGGAAATATGCCTACCCTTAGGCGTGACAATATTACCTTTCCATTCAAGAACTGGCCCACCTAGAAATTGAAATCGATCCATCTTTGTTGTATAATCAACATTAGTGTAACTAGGTACTCTTGTATATGTATATATGTAGTCATGTGTGACAACGAGTCCCAAAAGGGCCAGGTACGGATACTATCGAGTCCCGAAAGGGTCGGCTACGGATATCATCGAGTCTCGAAAGGGCAGGGTATGGATACCACCGAGTCTCGAAAGGGCCAGGTACGGATAATACCTAGCGTATATGGCCGGGTACGGTGTTGTATTGTATTGTAAGTTATTGCATATGTAAGCATGTGGATGTAAGAAGTGTTTCTTCTAGAAAAAGGGTAAATAAGTATGACGAATGTTTTAAAAGGTATTATGAGATATAAACGGTTCTTTTATCTTATGCCATTATTCGTGCTTTAATCATGTTATTATTCATGCCTTACGTACTCAGTACATTATTCGTACTGACATCCCTTCTTGTGGACACTGCGTTCATGCTCGCAGGTAGACAGGTAGGCGGACCTGATCCGTGGGTGCTTTATCAGCGGATTCTCAGGAGCACTCCACTTACTTCGAAGCTGTCGTCCATTTGATATTGGTCCTGATGGTCACAAGTATTCTATGTAGATGCTCGTAGACATGTGTGTACAGTTGGACGTTCATAACCCTACCGGTTCATATTGTTGTACAATATTTTAGTAGCCTTATCGACTGGTGACGATAGGCATAATTGTTGAAGATTATATAGAGATGTGCCGTTATATTGTGATATATGTCCTTACAGATTATGATATCCATGAGCTATCTTTATGGTCCACCCAGAAATGACTATGAGATGTATGTTTAGAGGCGTTCGGTGTGTTAGCTCTGGGTGCCCATCATGGCCCTCCGGTTGGGTCGTGATAAAAGTGGTATCATAGCAATTTGTCCTAGGGAATGTCTACGAGTCATGTCCAGTAAAGTCTTGTTTATGAGTGTGAAGCACGCCACACTTATAAACAAGAGGCTGCAGGGCATTTAGGAATGACTGACCCTTCTTTCTCATCTTAGATCGTGACGTAAAGCTAAATTATAGGATGTGATGTCCTTGATGTTAATCCTAAATGTTTTTATTATGGATGAGTAGTTAATTATGTCGTTATGAGGTAATTGATGAGAATTGAAGTTGTTACTCCGAAAGGTATGTTTCTTGCCTTATTGATATTGATAGACTTTGATATAAGTGTCACGACCCAGCCCCGTGGGCCGTGACTGGCGCCCTATTTGGACACCCAAACGGATATTCATATCAAATCATCATAATTTATCATAGCTCAGACGTCATAATCATTAATGAAAGCAGGCGTAAAAAAATAAATACCAATTTAAGAGGTCGCGGATATAAGATACCATATCAAAATCAGAAGAGCGGCGGAATATACATCGCCGAACACATATATACACATATGCAGACATATGGGCCGCTATGGCCCCCAGACCAAACGGGGCCGCATAAAGATATGAATCACAACAAAACCAACATACATAGGACCCTCGACCCACATAGATGACTACAGGCCTCTGCAGACTCCGAACAGAAACATATGATGGGACAGGGCCCCGTCGTATCCAGATAGTCCAAATGTACAAAAACATATACATAGCAAAAGCATATATACCAACAGACAGGCTCCCGGATCAAAAGGAGCAAACCAAGATAGCAGAGTGTGTAGCCTACACTGGCGGGTCTCCTGGACGTAAATCGGTACCTGCGGGCATGAAACGCGACCCACGAAAAGGGGTCGGTACGAAGAAAATCGAGTATATAAAGCATAGAGTACGAAATCCAAACCGCGAGGTGAAATATGAGTACAAAGAGAAAATACCAAATCAAGTATCAAACCTGTGCCAAAACATATGCAAATAGTACAAATCAAAATCGTGCATAACGCTCAGGAACGTGGCTACCACCCGACACTGGTGCCACAACACAACATACTCCGGAAGGTTTCAAATCTCCGTACAAACCCCAAACATATCATATCGCGACATATCGCGCCAGCAAAACAAATCATATCATTAGCCATATCACAGCATAACTCCATATACGGTAACCGGCCCTATGGCGAGGTCTCGGAAACTGGAACACAACATACTGCCGAATTTATCATAGGGCGCACGATTACAAAGCCGGCCCGGGTACCGGCGAACGAAATCATAATCATTGGCACGAGCAGAGTAGTGCAGAAACCGTAATGCATATTAGAAGTGAAATCCAGGACTCGACACATAATTTCATATACATATTTATTAACATTAGCAAACTCAAAATAAGTATCGAGTCATTCGAATTTATATACAAAAGTCGCGGATTCTTAAGTTATAAATTTTTCGAAAAATATATCGTAGGTCGTTCTCGGAAAACTTTAGTGTCATTCATAGTAAAGAACACTCAAATAACATTATAAGGCATTTCGAACGGACCTTAGAGTCATAGGCAATGTTTCCTTTTCATATCATACAGAAATAAAACAAATAAACCAAATAAGGAAATTTTCGGGACCTGCGGGCCCACCTCGGGTCAAGTTGAGGCGGCAGACCTAAATTACAAACATTAGGCTCCATAAAGTCACCTATGCGAGTTCCGGAGCGATTTGGATACATTAGCAAAGGTTATGGAGGCTTGAGCATCCTTCTAACTAAATATAAGGTTTATAGTTCAATTTCGCTGAATGAATAGTATGCAAAATCAAACTCGGATTTCCAAGAGCAGATTTATTCCCGAGGTTCCGATCTTCACCTAGTATGACTAGGACATGCCAAAAGAAGGAAAGGTAGGCTTTACATACCTTACGCGCGTCTTACGCTCGCTTAAACTCAATTCCCGTTTCGTCCAGAATCTACAAATGGTCAAGATTACCAAAGGTAAGTTATAGATTCTAAGTATTCAACTTAAGGTCATGTTGGTCTACCGAAATTTTGGCAGCACTTCCCCTATACATATGACATCCCCGAGAATCATCTCGGCTCAAAATATCAACAACAACAACCCAACAACATTAACAATTATCACAAACTACATTATGGCACAAATAGTCTCCTTTCTACCTAGTTCAATAATTTCCATCCAAACTTCACATTATCAAACTAATTTCAACATTTTCCATATTCATTACTAATTCAATATTATTCGAATGCATTCCAATAACGTTCCAAACAATATACATAAATTCTAGCATTCCCGCCAATTTCCATATTCTAACCAAAGCTTCTACAAATGCAACAATGCTTCCAAATCACATTGTTTTTCTTCCAAACTCATCAACAACAACCATAATTCACATTTAGAACTTTAATTCCATACTTTATATAAAAATCATATAAATTCGCATAATTTCTCATAATTACATACAAGCAATTCCAATGCCAATTCAAGTCATTAAACCTTTATTTGCATCACCAAGATCACAACAACACAACTAACAAACTAATTAAACTTGAATTCATTCCTCTCCCACACCACATGGCTCACGGCCAAGCATGCTTTTCACACACACACACACACACGCCATGCACACACACACCACACTTTCACAATTCTCATCTAATTCTAGTCATTATAACATATAAACCTATTCCATAACTTAAAACATAAAATTCATACCTTTTTCTTCAAATTTCAACTTTCCACAAACGTCGCTCTTTTGCTAAACTAATTATACCACGTTGAAGAGCGTCTTGAGCTTGTTAAGAATTCAAGAAGAACAAGATTTTTGGATTGAAGTTGAAGGCTTGGAAATTTCTTTTCTCTCTTTCTCCTTATTCGGCCGAATGGCCTTGTTGTGTTGCTCTCAATTTTTTTGTGATTTTTCTTGAAGCTTCTAAGGATGAGCATGTATATATACATGCTCTCCTAATTCATTTAATGGTCACATGTTTATCATGTGACATGGGCTTGGGCCAAGCAAGGTTGGCCGGCCACCCCTATGGTTTGGGCCTCAATTTTCATATTTTGTTTTTGAGCCCAATTCATCAAAATCCCGTTTTGTAATTTCCGAAACTAATTTCCGAAATTTCAGTTTTGCCCTTGGCCTTCCTCCATATTTCCACACCAATATTTTTCATAAGCAACATGGACATAGCAACTAGAATCAAAATATTGACTTATGTCATACAAGTCACAATCATTTCAAAACTTCCCAATAGGCGAAAACACGAGATATAACAATAAGAACTCGAGCTAGATGTTACGGGTATTTGTGATCGCCCCGTGAGGCATTGGATGTGTTTTCTGAGCTGTGTGCAGGAATGAGGCAGTAAGAAGTATAGGGGAAACTCTGCTGAAATTTTTACAATTTGAATTGTTTGAGTGTCTATGCTATAGAGAAAGAGAAAAATGTGACAATCGGATGTTTGGTAAGTCATGATTGAATGAACAATTATGAGATGCTTTCAAAGAGAAGTTTTAGAATGATTGTAATTTAATTTAAGGGAAGAATCCTGGAGGGGGGAAAATGATTAGTAATTAAAGGAGTTGGAATGAGTGCATTCGAGATTTCGGAGAATTGAGATTTATTGAAGATATAAGGAAAGTTGATACTAAGAATTCAAATGCAGTATTACGATTTATAGATTGGTGAGTAAGGGATAACGAAAAGATATGGATAAGGGAAAGAAAGTTAACGAGTAGGGGAAAGTTTTACTCTAAGAGTTTATATATATATACATAAGATCAGGACGGGTTGATGACAGGCACACAGACTTGTTTATCAGACTTTCCTATATGATGTGGGTTTACATTGGGATTTGGAAATCACCGGTCATTCGACTTCAAGGGGGCTCTGAGTATTTGATAGTTGGTACTAATCTGAGAATCATTATGGCCAGGTTACTTTGGGTATTAATGACCGCCTTGAACTCAAGAATGAGAAATGGATAGGTCAGTTGGATTGCAATTATAATTGTCTTCTAGATTGCTTATATAACTTCTAAATGTGATGTTGCTTGGCCGACGAAGGAAGTAGAGATTGTATCAACCTTAGGAATATGTGGTGTATTTCTAGCTAATCCTTATAAGAAGGCTTCACCTTATATTTTTCTTCAGACGGGTGTTGTGAAGGTTATTGACGATAGAGAAATTAGGTGCGATGTCAGTTTATGTGTAAGAAGAGAAGAGAGTAGGTGTACAAGTGAAGATAAAATATCGCAAGGATCGATTCGGTTGCTACAGGAAAGTAAAGGATTTGAGGTTGATTATTTTAGACAGAGAGACAGGGTACAGGTACGAGTAAAGATTTTTAAGTAAAGTTATATCACCAGGAGTTACAAGTAGGAAGGTATGCTAGGAAGACCTACAGATTTAGACATACAAGATCATTGGGTCGCCTCTACTCTCTTGGGCATATCATCATTAGGCCTTCCTAGAGAAGTACGTCCCTCATACTTTGAGAGATCAGAGGAGGGATGATTCCATCCATTTGCATTAGAGGGGCATGTCCATGGCCGAGTATAGGCTCGATTTTATTTTTGGCACGCTATGCTATGCAGTTGATTCCGAGCGAGTCAGAGAGGGTTAGAAAGTTTGTGAGTGGACTGGTGCTTCCACTTCATATGGCTTGTCTTGAGCTTGTAGCCATTGAGGCTTCTTTTCAGATTGTAGTGGATTATGTCGCTAGTGTTGAGTCAACTAGGGCCCGAGCTCTTGGTGAGGTTAGTGAGAAGAAGCCCTGTCAGTATAGTGGATACAGTGGATCCAATTCTAGTTATGGGGTCCAGTCATCCAGGACCTATCGGCCATAACCCATCTGCCCCATTTAGTCAGTGCTTCATACTTCTTCAGGTGGCTCTTCTAGGAAGAGTGGTTATGGTTCAGGGCAGGCTTCTGGAGGCTCATTTTCTTAACCAGCCAGTCGAGGTCATCCTTTCGATTCCTCAGCATCAGTGTTTCAGCCTCGGCCATCTAGAGCTTGCCATGTTTGCGGTGATCCCTGACACATTGCGAGAAAGTGCACTCGATCAAGATAGGGTGGGACCCAGCAGGGTTATAGATTCTAAACCCCTAAGACTCCAGTATCTTCAGGTAGGCGGGGTGGTTCTTCAAGTAGAGGCAGCGCTCAGTTAGGCCGCGGTGGTTCACATTTGTCCTGGAGTGGATATCAGTCTGGTAAAGGTGGTTCTCAGGCCTGCAAGAGAAGAGCTCAGTCTAGCCAGAGTGACTGTAGTGGTGCTCATTGTTATTCTTTTCCTAGTAGGCCAGAGGTCGAGGCGTTATACGCTATGAGCACAGGTACCATTTATGTTTGTCCATCGGGCAGCTTCAGTCTTATTTGGTCCGGGGTCTACTTTCTCTTATGTGTCTGCTTATCATATTGTTGGTCGAAATTTGACTTGTGACCGAATTGATGTGCCTATTCACGTGTCTATTCCAGCTGGATATTCGATAGTGGTTGATCGAGTCTATTAGTCTAGTTTAGCTAATTTTATAGGTTATGACATGTGAGTAGACTTGGTGATATTGCATATGGTAGATTTCAACATCATTCTGGGCATAAGTTTGTTGTCCCCTTACCATGCTATCTTAAACTGTCACGCCAAGACAGTCACTCTAGCTATGCCAAGTATTCCTAGAATTGAGTGGAGAGGTACTTATAGTCCAGCTCTGAAGAAGATTATTTCTTATCTCCGCGCGAAGAAGTTAGTTAATAAGGGGTGCTTGGCCTACTTGGCCCATTTTCATGATACTAGTGTTGATTCTCCGTCGCTTGAGTCTATTCCTGTTGTGTGCTCGTTCGCAGTAGTATTCTCTATAGATTTGTCGGGTATGCCACCCTATCGTGACATTGATTTCTGCACCGATCTAGAGCCGGGTACTCGCCCTATTTCTATTCTGCCATATAGGATGGCAGCTGTAGAGTTGAGACAGTTAAAGGAGCAAATGCAGGATCTTCTAAGTAAGGGTTTTATCAGACCGAACATCTTCCCTTGGAGCGCTCCCATGCTATTTGTGAAGAAGAAAGATGGGACGATACGGGTGTGTATAGATTATCTCCAGTTGAAAAAGGATACCATTTGAAATAAGTATCCTATTCCCCATATTGATGACTTTTTCGACCAGCTTCAGGGTGCTTTTGTGTTTTTAAGATTGATTTGAGGTCAGGCTATCACCAGCTGAAGATTCAGGCCGAGGATATTTCGAAGACGGCCTTTAGGACTCGTTATTGTCACTATGAGCTCCTTGTTATGTCTTTTGGGCTTACGAATGCCCTGGCAACTTTTATGGATTTAATGAATGTCATTTTCAAGCCATACTTGGATTCCTTCATCATAGTCTTCATCGATGATATCTTAGTGTATTCAAATAGTAAGGAAGAGCATGAGCGTTATTTGAGGATTGTTCTTGGTTTATAGAAAAAGAAAGAGCTTTATGCCAAGTTTTCGAAGTGTGAGTTCTAGATTGATTCAGTGGCATTCTTGGACCATGTAGTGTCAAAGGACAGGATTATGGTTGATCCCAAGAAGATTGAGGCTGTTAGGGATTAGGCGAGGCCCACTTCAGTGGCTAAGATTTGTAGCTTCGTGGGTTTGGCTAGTTACTGCTATCGGTTTGTGAAAGCGTTTATTTCGATTGCTTCTCACCTGACTTGATTGACTCAAAAGGAGGTTCCTTTCTAGTGGTCTGATGCTTGTGAACAGAGCTTCCAAAAGCTCAAGACCTTGTTGACTACAGCACCGATTTTGGCATTACCTGTCACAATCATCATAGACCATTTTTCATTTAACATCATAAGAAGCTTTAAGAGTCATGAACTTCTAGTTGTTGAAAACAAGGAGGTTATGGAAACATTTATGGAATCATAACATAGGAATCATGCCTTTTGAAAGAAAGGGACGAGACTTAATATATCTGATTGATCTCCTACGAATTAACGCTTATTCTCCCGAACTTGCAAATCTACACTCAAGAGAAATTATACTACCGTTAGACTTATCGTCATATGCCTATCTCAACTCCTTAAACCAAACTCTTTTAGAATCTGTCAAAATTCGGGCAGCATCTCCCCTGTTTATATACCTAGCCCAAAATCATAATCCAACAACCAACAACAACAACAATACCAACATCAACAACCATATTATCAATACCAATATATTCCATAAAACATCCCACATGATGTTTTTCAATATACAACAACTATATACGCTTCCTTTCTTCCCAATCAAGAACATAATCTCATCAACACACCAATAACATTAAATACCATTTCTATACATGTAAATCAGCCTAGCCACACGGCCATAACATGCTCAAAACAGTCCATAAACACAACAACTACAACACGACACTTTATGACCTTCCCTCCACAACTATTTTCGCTTTTAAGACTTGTTAAACCTTCTAATAAATTCAACCTAAGATATAGGATGAAGAACATACCTTATACTTGAATAAATTCAGCAACACCAACTTTCTTCAAGACCAAACTTATCACAACATCAAGTAGAAGCAAGAACAATCACCTTTCATGGACTAGTTTGGTGTAATCTTGTTAAATTCTTGATTTAATGGGCTATAAATGTTTGGGGTTGTGTTGGAAAGTTTCTAGCACAATGGAGAATGTAAAATGCTAAAAAAATGGAGTTAATGGGGTATTTATACCCCCTAATAAGTCGGTTCCACCGACCTTCTCAAGTGGGACCTGCGGAAGCCATTTGGCAGCTTGGAGTCTTTATCTTAAAATGACCATAATTCTTGATCCCGATATATTATGAGGGCCCACGACCTATGGTTGGAAAGATTTTTCAATTATCTACAATTTTCATTTTTGGTTTGTTTCCAAATTCCAAACTTATAATAGGGTTTTGTCCCCTCCAAGTAAGATCATCCGAAAACGTATCCTTAAACCATCCTTTTGGAGGGCTTATGCCCATATTTGGCTTAAGGGTCCTTTTTAAGATTTTTTTCAACTTTCCAGGTACTACTCATATCACTTTTCATATGTCTTTTATGAAACCCCGATATGTGGGCCCCTCCTTAACTTACGGTTACGAGGTTCATCAAGTAACGTGTTAACTGATTTACTCCATACAGTCACCAAATGTCATATATATATATATATATATATATATATATATATATATATATATATATATATATATATATATATATATATCTTATACTCAGATCATATAATCTTCATCTCTGATCCTTGTATAACATTGCTCTCCCTTGAGCTCATACTAAGCCGTCTATAGTCTTGATAACATAAAATTTTCTGGGGTGTAACATTACATGTGAAGGGTATGGATTTCTCAGTATACTGTGATGTGTCTCGTGTTGTTTTGGGTGTCGTATTGAAGAGGGCAATGCCATTGCCTATGTTTCCAGGTAGTTGATGAATCATGAGAAGAACTACCCTACTCATGATTTGGAGTTAGCAACAATAGTCTTCGCTTTGAAGATTTGGAAGCATTATCTATATGGGGTCCATTGTGATACATTCACCGATCATCGCAGTCTACAATATGTGTTCAGTCAGAGGGATCTCAATTCTAGACAGCGTAGATGGATGGAGCTACTTAAGGATTATGATATCACCATTCTATACTATCCGGGCAAAGCTAATGTGGAAGCTGATGCATTGAGCTAAAAGGCAGTGAATATAGGCAGTTTAGCTCAGTTGATTACTTCGTAGCGTCCTTTAGCCATGGAGGTTCCGACTCTGGCTAACATTCTTGTGCGACTTAATATTTTAAATTTGAGCAGAGTTCTAGCACGTGTTGAGGCAAGGTTGTCTCTCTTGGAGCAGATCAAGGCTCAGCAGTTTGATGATACTAAGTTATGTAAGATTCGTGATAAGGTGTTGAGTGGTGAGCCCAAAGAGGTCATGCTTGGTAATAAGGGATCTTGAGGATCAAAGGCCGTGTGTGCATTCCTAATGTGTGGGTGGTCTGATTCGATTGATATTAGAGGAGGCTCATAGTTCCAAGTATTCTATACATCCAAGTGCAACTAAGATGTATCATGATTTGAGACAGCACTACTGGTGGGGTAGGATGAAGAGAGATATTGCAGATTTCAGTACCCGGTGTTTGAATTGCCAGCAAGTCAAATATGAGCACCAGAGACCTGGTGATATACATCAGAGGATGCCTATTCCTGAGTGGAAGTAGGAGAGGAGTGCCATGATTTTTTTATGGGTCTTGTAAAGACCTTGGGCAAATTCGATTCAGTTTGGGTTATTGTTAATCGATTGACTAAGTCTTCTCATTTCATCCAGTTTAGATTATTTATAATGCAGAGAAGTTGGCCAGGATTTACATTCGAGAGATTGTGCAATTGCATGGGGTTCCTGTTTCCTTCATTTTCGATCGAGATACTTAGTTTACCTCCCATTTCTGGAGGACTTTGCAGGCAGAGTTAGGTACTCAGTTAGAACGTAGCATCGCATTTCATCCACAGATTGATGGTCAGTCCAAGAGGACTATTCAGGTGCTTAAGGATATGTTGAGAGCCTGTGTTATTAATTTTGGTGGTCATTGGGACAAATTCTTACCCTTGGCAGAGTTCACGTACAGAAATAGCTACCATTCGAGTATTTATATGGCGTCATTTGAGGCTTTATATGAAAGGAGGTGTCGTTCTCCTATTGGGTGGTTTGATGCTTTTGAGGTTCAACCTTGGGGTATAGATTTGCTGAGGAAGTCTTTGGACAAGGTGAAGCTAATTTAGGAAAAGCTTCTAACAACTCAGAGTAGGCAAAAGGTGTATGCAGACCGGAAGGCTCGAGATATCGAGTCTATAGAGGTGAGAAGGCTCTTTTTAAGATCTTACCCATGAAAAGTGTGATGCAATTTGGGAAGAAAGGCAAGTTAAGCTCGAGGCACATTAGTCCATTTGAGATTCTCCGTCATGTTGGTGTTGTGACTTATGAGTTAGCCTTTCCACCAGGCCTGTCAGGTGTTCATTCGATATTTCATGTTTTCATGCTGAAAAGGTACCATTCAGATAGTTCTTATATCATTCGTTGGAACTCCGTGTTGCTTGATGAGAATCTGTCTTATGACGAGGATCCTATAGTGATCTTGGATAGGCAAGTGAGAAAGTTGAGGTCTAAGGAGACATCTTCAGTTAAGGTGCAATGGAAGAACCGTCCTGTTCAGGAGGCCACATGGGAGACTGAGTCTGATATGCATACCAAATATCCCCAGTTGTTTGCTGACTCAAGTACTTTTCCCTGTTCCTTTCATTGTCATTTGAGGACGAATGGTTGTTTAATTGATATCTAATGTAAAGACCTGTTTGGTCGTTATAGTGCTTTCGATGTATTTACCCCCGTTGATCCTTCCTCGAGCCCTATTAGTACAATTTTTACTGGCGAGGATGGGCAACACGATTTTCGAGATAATCATACGAGTTTTATGTTGACTTATGAGAAATAGGGCCTTAAAGTGAAAACAGTTGACTGATTGTTGACTTGTGAGTAAACGAAACTTTTTTATAAATTCGACGATTCCGAGAGGTTCGGATGGTCAATTATGACTTGGTGGAATAATCAATTCGATTCCCAAGGCCCTTCAGAGCGTTTTGGGTTCTTGGTTGGAAAGTTGGTCTTTGGCTATTGGATGTTGACCCGGTCAAATAGACCTCTCTTGGGAACTCCGTGAACATAAGTGAATCCATAGCGTATTTTTATGTATGTTTACATGTTTGGTTTGCATCTGGGAGGTCTCGGGTGATTATCGGGTTTTGGGAAGAAGTTAGTGAAAAACTAGCAAATTGCTGATGTCTAGTGTCTCGCTGGGGCGAGGCATTGTGCGCCATAGGGGACCCGCCTCGGCAAGGCCTGGTCCACTGGCACGGGTTATTTGGATTCTTAGGAATCCGCTCTAACCAACGGTGCTGTCACACCCTAACCTTATTAGGATGTGATGGGCACCCGACCCTTACTTAGGGCCGAGCGAACCCTCAGGCTCTTACCGCATACAAAATCACGCCAAACTTTTTAAATCAAATAAGATAAAATACATAGCAAAATTTTCAGAAATATTCTTTCTCGTAGCCTTCAAATCGAACAAATTTATAATCATACAAAATTCAATGCATAACACGGACCGACATATCGGGCCGACGAAGCCGCTACGTACCGACAACCAACACCCACGACGTCGTTCGCAAAGTCTCTAACATACATCCGAAATCATAACAAACAAACTCGACTGCGCCCTCCGAGAGAACGAGGCGGCCATCTCGGGCCGGAACACCTTCTATAATAACTTCAACTATCCGGAAAGACTATGGCACGAAACGCAAAATTTCAGAAGTATTGCGGGGTCAAGACGAAAACGCACCGAGTAATGTATACGCAATACAAAAAGGAACTATAATCGAAACAAACAGACTAAAAGATAAGTACATTAGTCACACGCGTACGCCCTATTTTCGTACACAACCTGTACATACCGTCCCATATACCGTATGAGCATGAAGGTAAGTAAGCAAGTCAGTAGTACTAAAATGCTTATTTTACAAAGCACAGATCGTACGGCGAAGAGGTACAAGATAAGAAAGGCACCGAGATGTCACACGCCCACGGAAAGGGGGACGA
>NC_081351.1:51797164-51821937 GCF_029784015.1 Lycium ferocissimum
AAACTTGGATTCTATGGTGGAATTAAGAGGTTTAGTTAGAAACAAAGGTTGTAGACTCTAAGTTGATTTCATGAATCATATTCTTGAAAGTGAGTTTTGATTGGATAATCTTGTTAAACTAGTCATGAAATACTTAGGATAATTAGATACTAAGTTGATACTATCATAATTTCATGGATTATGAAGACGGAAAGTTATGGTTTCTTTCTAAATTGAGGGTTTTTAATTAAATGGTGAAATTGATGATTGAATGAATTTAATTAGTAATTGGGGAATGGTATTGGACTTCTTAAGCGTTGGGTAACTGTTTTACTTTAAATTCCCATTTTTCCTTGCGGGCCCGAGTTTCTTGTTGAGGGGTTGTTTTTCATTTAGAATCTTATCTTAGTATTATGGGTGTCATTAGTCTCCGTTTCTAATGTAGATTACATTATTGAATAGACTTCGAACGCTCGAAAGATCTTCGAAAGGGCAAGGCTCGTGTTGGATAGTTCGTGACACCCACTCGGCATCGAAGTAGGTTACGATTTACCTTTCGGTTAGACTCCATTTAGTGAAGTATATGTAGGAAATAGATATTGACGGGAAAGTAGGCCTCTAGGTATGGTGTGGAGGTGAAATCCTATTAGGTTAGTTCTGTTGTTGTTTGTGGGCTTGTTGCCTTACTGTGGGCTTGTCGCCTTACTTTCTATGTTGTGACTTGTGTATGATTTGATCTCTCTCTTGTTAGATCACCTACCATCGAAAAAATGAAGGGTAATGAGATTTGGCTTGAATTGTGATGTGTACTTATCATAAGACACAGATGAGATCTTGATTATGATTTAATGTTGATTAAGATACCATGCATGGCACACATTCTCATTTCATATGATGCATGGATATGGTATTGAGTTGGTACTGATGATGATAAGTGAGAAAGTGGAGCATCCGAGCTCTTTTCTTGATCTTGTAAAAGAGAGATAAGAATCTGTGATCCAAGGTTGTTATCGAAGCGAAATATGTTGTACTCACTGCCCGAGGTTTCCTGTCGGGACGGGGGTGTCCACGGACTTCGCAGGTCCTCCATGGGCCATGACTATTTAGACGTGGAGGTTTTCATCCTTAGAACTGTGTACGGTATGGACAGTTGGCCGGTGCATTGCATTGCATTACACCGCATATGCATTCACACTTACATCCACTCTTCATTGTTTGATTTGTGCATGGTACTTGATATTTGGATTGATCTTATGTTGAATTGATTAGTGAATGTGCTTGATTGCTTACATGTCTACTGGTTCGTTTCTTTCTTCATATATGTGAACTAATTCTTGTCGACCTATGATACCTACTGATACGCTCAAATTACACCTTCAATTAGCATAAAGCGGACGATGTCATGGTTGGGCGCATGGATGTGCCTTGTGTGGGGGCCCCTCGGACCTTTGGTGGGCGTATAACCTCTCTGTACTCGGACCCTGAGTTTTCCCCTTCAGAATTTGAGGGTTCATCACTCAAATTAAAGTCCATCTCTCAAATTAAAGTCCGAGCTCACTTTCTTTCCTTTGCCCTTGCGTTGGGTCCCCGCTTTCTTTCTTTGTATTTCTTTTCTAACCCATCCCTGTAAGAGACACTTCCTATTAGCTTACCACGAAACAATAAAACAAAAGCAAAAACAAAAAAACTGTCTTCTGTCTGTGACCGTAAACATAAAATACGGACCGTAAAGTGAAATACGGTCCGTAACTTAGGTCATATAGTGCCATCTCTGTTTTTTAGACCTCACTGCTTTTTGTTCTCTTTTTTTTTTTTTTTGTTGACTAAAGGCGGACCATAAAGTGAAATAGGGTCCGTAATTCAGGTCGTAAAGTACCACCTCATATATTTTTACTTCACTGCTTGTGGCTTTACAATATAACGACTAAATACGGACCGTAAAGTGAAATACGGTTTGTATCCTAAGTTAGTCTTTCGCGTTATACAGTTACAAAAACAGAGCATGTTTTGGTAGTGCAAGAAAACATCAACTACCATGGTTTCACCTCGTTTTGGGGGTCAAGTTACTCAGAATTCATCCAATTTCGTAACAATTTCTTGTAAATTACTCATGGGTCATACTATTGGTGGGCATATCAAAACTTGAAATTTGAAATTCAAGGTGTGGAATGCCCTCCAACCCATTTGGGTTCTATCAACACGCATCCCAAGAGATTTAGAAGCTTATAACATCATGACCCCAACAAAAGATCATTAACCATGACAAATTTCTCAAAACCCTAGTGTAATCAACACCTACCAACTATTGCATACCCAAATTGAGTAAATTAAGAGTGGAGAGTGTCAATCATACCTGTAATGATGAATACTAGATGACAACCTTGAAGAACTCTAAGAGAAAACTCAGCAAGAGCAGTTCAAATTCAGAGCAGAGAGATTAGGGTTTTAGCTTGGTGGAGATGACGAATTGGCTAGTGAGTAGTGGTGTATTTATGGAGATGGAGGGTGGAAGATGGTGGGTTTGGTAGTGGAATATTGTGGGTTTTTGTGAGTTAAGAGTGGAAGATGATGGATTTGGACGTTTGAAGTGGTGGGAAGATGTTAAAAGAGGCGGTATATATTCTCTCTGCCCATTAATTTAAATGACTGCCCGCTTCTCTTTTTTTTTTCTTTTTTCTAAACACGGTCCGTAAGGTGATACACGGCCCGTATTTAACAATGTTTATTTGGACAGTGCACTGTGTTGTAACATGAAGGATTACGATCAGGTTTACGGGCCGTCTTTTGAAATACAGTCCGTATTCTATGGTCATAATTTTTCATGTTACACTGCAGCGCTACTGTTTTGTGACATTGTTAAATACGCCTTGTTTTACGCCCAGTATTGTAAAATACGATCTGTAAAACCAAGGTGTATTTTACAATGTTGCAAAAGAGTATCTGATGCTTTAACTTCGTTGTTATCCATCAATGTTTTCTGCAATATAGTCCTACACCAAAACAAACGTTACCCTATATGCTTCAAGAACAAAAAAAAAAACAAAAACAAAAGAAAATAAACATTACACTTGGGTTGCCTCCTAAGAAGCGCTTGATTTAACGTCGCAGCACGACGGTGGTACCAATCTACTCTTGGTCGGGACTCGCTGAGTCCGCATTCGTTCCCAGGTGCTTCAACCGGTATCGGTCAACAATTCTATCTCCATCAACCATCCCGTGATAGTGCTTCACCCTCTGCCCATTCACCTTAAATGTTCAAGTTCCATCTCCGGACTTTCAGTTCAATTGCCCCATGGGGTGAAACACCTACCACCTCAAACGGACCAGACCACCTTGATTTTAGCTTGCCCGGTAGCAACTTCAACCGAGAGTTAAATAGCAAGACAGGATCACCCTTGTAGAATTCTAGCCTCAGGATTTTCTTGTCATGATCTTTGTTTCATCCTCTCTTTATAAATTGCTGCACTCTCATATGCCTGGTACCGAAATTCATCCATCTCATTGAGTTGAAACAACCTTAGCTTGGTCGCCTCTTCCCAATCCATATTCAATTTCTTCAAAGCCCACATAGCTTTATGTTCAAGTTCAACCGGCAAGTGAAAAGCTCTTCTGAAAATGAGCTTGAAGGGTGAAGTCCCAATCGGAGTCTTGAAAGCAGTCAGGTATGCCCATAGAGCATCATCGAGCTTACGGGCCTAATCAGTCCTATTTGCATTCACCGTTTTAGCGAGAATACTCTTGATCTCCCGATTGGATACTTCAACTTGCCCACTTGTCTGAGAATGATAAGGTGTTGCCACCCTATGTTTTACGCCATATTTCTCCATCAATCCCTCAAAAGCTCTATTGCAAAAGTGGGAACCACCATCACTAATTATAGCCCTCGGAGTACCAAATCGAGTAAATATGTTCTTCTTGAGGAACCCCATGACACTCTTGGCCTCATTGTTAGGTAAAGCCACCGCTTCTACCCATTTCGACACATAGTCCACAGCAACCAAGATATATTTCATGCCATCGGAACTCACAAAGGGTCTCATAAAGTCGATCCCCGGACATCGAACACACCTCCATAACAAAATTCATAGGCATTTCTTGCCATCTGCCTATGTTCCTTTGCCTCGACATTGATCACGAAGGCCGCGCAATAGATTTGCATCATGGAAGATAGTCGGCCAGTAATAACCGCATTCAAGAACCTTAGCAGCAGTCCGGTTACCACTATGATGACCCCCAACAGGGGAGTCATGGCATGCCTTTAGAATCGCCATCACTTCACTTTCGGGCACACAACGCCTAATGATGTTATCCGCGCATGTTCTGAACAAATAAGGCACGTCCAATAGCATTGACGAGAATCCTGCAAGAACTTCTTCTTTTTGTATTCTTTAATCTCTTCTGGAACTATGCCTGTTACCAAATAATTGGCAATATCAGCATACCACAGTGCTACCTCCATTGACACAGCCAACACCCTCTCATCTGGAAATGCATCATCTATATCTAGCTCATCAGAAGGTCTCCCAGCTTCTTCAAGCCGAGAGAGGTGGTCAGCAACCTGATTCTCAGTTTCCTTGTGGTCTTTCACCTCAGAGTCAAACTCTCGCAGCAATAGCACCCATCGGATCAATCGCGGCTTAGCATCCTTCTTCGCTATTAGGTATCTCAATGCAGCATGATCAGTGTATACCACGACCTTGGACCCCAACAGATAGGCCCGAAACTTCTCAAAAGCAAAAACTATTGCAAGCAGCTCTTGCTCCGTCACACTGTAATTCATCTGAGCAGCATTCAATGTTCTGCTAGCATAATAGATCGTGTGTATGATTTTATTATGTCTCTGGCCAGAGCATAGCACCGATAGCAAAACCACTTGCATCACACATTAATTTAAATGGTAGAGACCAGTCGAGAGAAACAATAATAGGTGTTGTGGTCAACCGCTCCTTCAATTCATCGAACGCCTTTCGACACTTCTCGTCAAATTCAAACTTAGCCTTTTTTTCAAAGAAGCTTGCACATCGGATTAGAGATCTTTGAGAAATCTTTAATGAAACACCTATAGAAACCGCATGTCCCAAAAAGCTCCGGACACCCTTAATGGAGATAGGCGGAGGAAGCTTGGAAATAACATCAATCTTTGCTTGATCGACCTCAATCCCTTTTTCAGAGATTTTACGCCCAAGGATGATTCCTTCCTTCACCATGAAGTGGCACTTCTCCCAATTCAGCACTAGATTAGTCTCCTCACAGCATTTAAGTACTTGACCCAAATGGCCAAGTCAGTCATCAAAAGAATCACTAACAACCGATAAGTCATCCATGAAGACCTCAAGAAAGTCTTCCACCATGTCAGAGAATATCGACATCATACACCGCTGAAACGTAGCCGGTGCATTGCACAGACCAAAAGGCATTCTACTGAAAGCAAATGTCCCATACGGACAACTGAAAGTCATCTTCTCTTGATTCTCCAAAGCGATGTTAATCTGATTGTAGCCCGAATAACCATCAAGGAAGAAATAACAAAAACGCCTCGCTAGCCGATAAAGCATTTAATCAATAAAAGGCATAGGGAAGTGATCTTTGCAAGTGGTAGTGTTGAGCTTGCGATAGTCCATGCAAATTCTCCATCCGGTTACAGTCCTTGTTGAGATCAGCTCATTCTTTGCATTGGGCACCACTGTGATGTCGCCCTTCTTAGGAACACATTGGACTGGGCTCACCCATTTACTGTCAGCAATCGGGTAAACTACTCCAGCATCTAACCATTTGATGATCTCTTTCTTGACTACCTCTTGCATATTCTCGTTCAGTCTCTTTTGATACTCTGCACTCGGCTTGCTATCCTCCTCCAACTGGACTTTATGTTCATAGATCCCAGAAGAAATTCCCTGAATGTCGTCTATAGTCCAACCAATGGCACGACTATATCCACGCATTACCTCCAAAAGCTGCACAATATGCTCTTCAGTCAGTAGGGCTGAAACAATCACTGGCAATGTATTATTCGGACCAAGGAACTCGTACTTCAAATGTGATAGGAGCTGCTTAAGCTCCAACTTCGGTGGTTCAATGATCGAAGGCTTTGCTGGAGGAGTTGTTCTATTTTCCAGATCAAGATTCAGCTTCTTTGGGTGGTAAGAATATGAACCCAAGCCAACAAGCGAGTTAACCATCACCACATAACCCTCCATGTCTTCAGTATCAAAGTTCACAAGAATACCAGCCAGAGCTTCACCCAAATTCTCTTTTTCCATCTTGAACTCTACCGCTTCAACAACATTAAAAGAATCAATCACCAAAATGCTCTCATAAGCACTTGGTAAATTCATCCCCTTGCTTGCCAGAAAAGTGACTTCCTTATCATTGACTCGGAACTTGATTTCATTCTTCTCTGAATCCATCAGAGCTCTCCTTGTAGCAAAGAAGGGTCTCCTCAGAATAATAGGAATGTCCCGATCAACAGCACAGTCAAGAATCACAAAATTTGTGGGCAACATAAATTTACCAACCCGCACAAGAACATCATCAACCACACCAACACGCCTTTTAATAGATTTATCAGCCATTTGTAACCTCATAGTAGTCAGCCTTGGCATCCCCAAACCTGATTGCTTGTATATAGCAAGTGGCATCAAATTAATACTCGCTCCATTATCAGACAAAGTACGAGCAAAGTCATGGTGCCCAATAGAACAAGGAATAATGAACGCCCCAGGATCGTCGTTCTTCTGGACAATAGTTGTTGAAATGATGGAACTCACAGTGTGAGTCAAATTCACAGTTTCATGTTGCACAGTTTTCTTCTTGGTCAGCAGGTCGTTCAAGTATTTAGCAAAACTAGGCATCTCCTTGGCAGCTTCCAAGAAGGGGAAATTTAGAGACAACTGCTTCAGCTGATCATAAAAATTTTCGAACTTAGCATCTTCCTTCTTGTTCATCAACCTCTGAGGAAAGGGAGGTTTAGATTTGAAAAGTTACGTCAAAGGGCGGAGAGCTCCTTTCACAACTTGCTTGCTTTTATCATCAGCCTCCTTCAAAATCTCTGGAACATCAGCAACCTTCTTGTTAGTAGGATTCTCATCAATAATAATTGGTGCGTCAGACTACACCTCTCCTTCTTCATCCATCGGGTCGAGCTCAACAACTTTCTTTTCAGCACTTTGGAGTATTTTACTACTCCGAGTACTGATGGCAAACACCTGGACTACACCGCCTCCCCCATTCTTCGGATTTGAAATAGTGTCACTAGGAAGTCCTCATTTTTTAGGAGAGTGTTGCTCTCTAGAAATATCACGTATCTGTGACTCGAGCTTATGAATAGCTGATGTATGGGAACCCACTGTCTCTGCTAGCCCATATAATGTTCTTTCAGATTTTGATTGGTTTGCCAGAACCTTCTCAAGCATTACTTCAACCCTCGAACTACCTTGCTCCGTTGATTGCCCCTTCGGTGGTATATAAGGATTGGAACTCTTGTTCCAAAATTGTTGTTGTTTTGTAACTCCATGGTTCGCACCACCATAATTATTGTAGTTCCCTGAGTTGTTGTTGTAAGCACCCTGACCCTGTTGAGGTCTCCATTGATTTTGATTCTGGTAACTACCTTGGTAGTTCTGCCTTTGATAAACCCTTTTAGAATTGTTCACATAATTTGCATCTTTAACCTACATAGGAGGTCCCTTGTGAAATGGACCCTCTTGGACCTGATACAACCCTTTCGGCATAACTGAGTCATCTTCGCAAACATTTACCTTCTTGATTTGGGTATCATCAAACTTCTTGGTTAGCAAGGAAATATTGTTGCAAGCTCAGCCAATGTCTGCTAGGTATCTTGATTCTCCTTCACCATATTCTAGATCATGACACTACCATAAGGCACAATATCATCATTTTTTGAGTGCCAAGCCTGATTATGCGTAGTCAGCCTATCAAGTATGTAGGTCACTCTGCGGTGAGATTTATTCATAAAACAACTATCTGCTACATTGTTTGCAATTGATTGCGTCACTGGATCCAGCCCTCGGTAGAACTTCTCCATTAATATGTTCTCCGGAAACCCATGATTCAGAATTTTCTGTAAATACTCCTTGAGTCTCTCCCAAGCTTCATATAATTGTTCCCCGTCGGCATTTTTGCAGAATTCAAGTCACGAATCTCAGCCTTCTTGCTAGGAGGGTACCATTTCTTGAGGAAGACTGCTACCATCTCTGCCCATATAGTAATAGAATTCCGAGGCAGTTTCTCGAACCATGCTCTTGCATCTCCAGCTAAGCATCTCCAGCTAAGGAATATTTGAATAGCCTTAGCCGAATAGCATCTTGTGAAACGTTATTTTGGATGTGATTAGCGTACACATCCACAAAATTCTGCAAATGACGTTGAGGGTCATTATCGGTAGAGTTCCGAAAGTAGCCCTCAAGCTTGACAAGCGTATAGAGAGGAGTCAATTTTGACGCTTGCGGCTCCCTAACTCGAGGATGAATAATAGCGGATGCATAATCCTCCTCGGGAACGATCTCGGCGAAACACATTCTTGTCATCTGATTCATTCGCCTGATTATTCATCGACCCCCTTGGTTACCAGCACGTTGGTTTTGCTGACTCTGATTCATGTTCACCTGGCTTACAAGGAATAGAAAACAAGGTGTGATGGAATAAGCAAAATAATTCAATCAATGCAAACACTATTTAGTAATCTCAAAACCGTTTTCCCCAGCAACGGCGCCAAAATTTGATACGCGCAAATTACACCTTATTAATGGTATAAGCGGACGATGTCAAATATAGTAACCCAACTAGGTTGGGGTCAAATCTCACAGCGAATATGGTGTGAAAAGGTTACTAAACTCGTAGAATGCTTAATTTAGGTCTAATGTCTTAATCCGATGATTTTTGTAAAAGTTGATTGTTAGTAACTAATTGCTAGATATTGCTTTGGTTGTGAATTTATAGTAAAAGAAACCAAGGTTGTGTCCCCTTTAGATAAGGTGTATGATCATGGGTATTGATCTTGATATACTTCTAATGGATCATTACATGAATGCACTTAACCTCTATATGAATCTCTACTATTTTCCAATAAATAAAGATTATTTCTTTCTATGATTTTCCCAAATATAAGAAAGTGAATATTGAAGAATGGTTAATTGTGCCAAGTAAATTCTTCTTATTCCTAAGTGAATTTATTAAACAAAGTTTAAAGCTTTGAGTTCTTGTTATTTATTCTTACTAAACCCTAATTGTTTTCCCAAACAAATCAAGATTTAAGGCTTTAATCAATGTTTGCAACCATTAATTATGAATGAAGAATAAATAAACCCTAATAATCCATTATGTGTATATTAATCACAAAACACCCATCATTGGGTTCACAACCCTAGTAAGGGAATTTAGCTACTCATGACAAAGAACAAGAAACAAGAAATTAAAGAATTCATAATTGCTTACTTTGGATGAAAAGAGGAATTGATAATACTTGAATTGATGTTTTTGAATCTCCAAAGTAAAGAGAGTATTTAATGTTCTAAGCCAAAAGTAAGAAAATAATAGCTGGTATGAAATAAACCCTACATTGGACTATTTATAGGTTTTGAAACTTAAAAGTTACAGATTTACACTTTGGTCCCCGACGACATAAAATACGGTCCGTATTTCACATTACGGAAAAGTGGTTTACGACCGTACTGCTTGCTTCTGGATGACTTACTTCCCAAGCTTTGATCAACTTTGTTCTTCTGAAATACGGACGTAAATTGGTTTACGGTCGTATACCGGCCAGTCGTCTTTCAACTTCCAAAACTCTAACATTCGCTTGATGCCCTCTAGTTATATACGCTTGAAATACGGACGGTAAAGTGGAATACGGTCGAAGTAAAGTTGTTCGTAAATTACCATCTTCTCGACGTGACTTTTTAGTTTTGCTTATCTTTAAATACGCCCAAGGAATACGGCTCGTATTGTGAAATACGGCCCATATTGTGAAATACGGCCCGTATTTATTTTGTTATCAAGGCCAATTTCTGCACTTCAACAGATTTCAATCCAAAATTGCTCCATTACCTGAAAAACACTAAAAACACATTAAATTGCCACTAACTTGCTTAAAAATAAGTAAAACTTCTCGTAAAAAGGCCTTGGATGTGCCATAATTTCCCGGCACATCACCTACCAGTACATAGTGTTTGTATTGATACTACCTTTCTTTACTCTCCGTAAGATGCGAATTTGTTGGATCCACGTCGAGATCGAGTGATTAAATATGAATGCTTGTCTTGTTTAAGTTTCCAGGGTGAGCATTGTTCCAGCTCCCATCCCGAAAAACTCTTTTATTGATATCAATTCTTTTCTCTCTCTATGCACTTCTCATGATCATTTTATGTAATTCCTATATGATCACATAAGACTTTACTCTCTTAGGACTTCTTAATTAACTAAACCTTAATATGAAGGAAAGGTTTCATCATAAACCTCTCTTTTAACATTAAATACCTCATTAGCGATCTTCCATTAGTTGGGTATTCATGTCTTACAAAACATTCCTTAACAACACATTTCTAAATTCATCGGAGTGACGTAAGGAACTCGGTATACAATCCATGTTGATGCAAAAGAGAGCTAACATTGGATACACTTTGAGGAACAATAATCAAAGGTGAGATATGACGTGTGCAATAATTTCTTGATCGAAATGTAAGTGAAGATTGAGATGAAGAGGAGATGATGGTGGCTAGCCATGCAAAAAGTTATTCTTTAAAGTCAAGCCTTCAGAAAGAAAGGAAGACTACATACCTTGTCGTCTCCTTAACTACTTAACGCTTTTTGTAATTTGCTAATCTACATTCAAGATTCTTTCATAGTCAAGACATTAAATACTCTTAGTAAAATCAAACTAGACTAATTTTTAATGATGTTAAGATGAATACATTTAAATGAGTGATATTTGTTTGGTAAATTAAAAAAATAACTCCTAATCTAGTTATTAGTGTTTAAAGATAACTTTATCACGATACCATTGACAAACATATACAAACCCTTTTCCATTGACTTTTCAACGGAGACGACAACATTGTTCCACCTTTGTGGATGCCATGTTTTCCTTTACTTTACCATTAAAATATAAAATAATATCAAAGTCTTTAGTAGGATTAATTCCTTATAACTTGAAGAACTTGCTTCACTCTTCCTCGTAAATTTCTTGACTTGATTAGAAACAAGATTTCTTCCTATCTTTAGATTTTGAGTTTTTGTTGTTCTAACTTTGTGTTTATGGAAGTTTAGGATGGTTGGAGAGAGGTGGAGGGTTCTAGAATTCTTCATCCTTGATCTACAAAAAATCAAAAAACAAAAATAGTCAAAGAAATATGAAAATTACGAAACCTCAAAAATTTGTTGATGTTTGTTGGATTTGAGGGTAGAATTGAGTTGGAAAACCCATAAATCCGAACTTTCAAGTTGTTTGGGAGTATTTTGAAGAATCCATCATTAAAGGACCTTCAAAGTTTGAAGAACTCAAAAGTGGGTTTGTAGATTTAGGCCTTAATTGGAGCTAATCTGTATCGGGTTTTGTTCTCCTAGTCAAGAAGGACCTAGATCCAAAATTTGTAGCAAAAATAATTTGATTTGGCCCTAAATTGAATGTGGGTATTCTTGGTGTTCATAAGGATCTTCATATCATCATATTGAAGAAGAAGAAGAAGAAAAAAAAAGGAGGTTTGATCAAAAAATTTGCCAAAGTAAAAGTGAAAAGGTGTTTATAACAAAAGCGGGGGAATCTTGTTAATGAGCCTATTTGATTCATCAAAAATGAAGAATCAAGCTTATTCGTGAAAATAATTATTGGAACACATCCTGCACGTGTGTGCACGTCTTAGTCAGAGCGTAATGCACGCGCGAGATTTAGAATTCGCGTGTGGCTGATTTCTGGCGAGGCACATATTCCTTTAAAGGTATCGCCTATTTGGTGTTATAAGGTTCGTAGAAGGCTAAGCTTGGCACGCCTTCAAAAAAAAATTGGGCCGTAAATTTTTTACGTGTGGCCTTTGTCTCTTTAGATCTTCTTTTCTTTGATTCTCCTAACTAATGAACTACTAGGAAAAAATATTGACAAGGGAAGAAAAAAGAGAGGAAGTTTATATTTCAATTTTCGGCCAAGATATAAGATAGGTTTGAAAAAGACCACCTAAATTTTAAGAAGTGCAACTTAGAGGAACCACTTCCTTTTAAGAGCTTTTAACAATCCGAAGCTACATTTTATGTATTTACATTTTGTAGCTAGTTTAAGGCACGTAGCTAGTTTAAGGCAATTCGCTGTATTGGAGTGTATTTGAATACACTGTTCAATTGTACCCAACATTATATGATGTCACGTGGATTTGGCATTGTATATTTAAAAACTTTGTGTCACCTTTTTCTCTGAATACATGTGTATTCAAAATTATTGTATTCTAGTTTATCTAATACACCACGGAGCTATGGATTCTAGTATATTTTATATTGATGTATCCTTTTATTTTGCGCGTATTTGAATGTTTCATCTTAAGTCATTGCAAGATCGTATTGGGAATCATTTGGGAAGTAAGGTTGAATGTATTCGATTGTATTTGAATACAAGACACTAGAAATGTTTGAAATAAAGAATACGAAGGTTAGGTGTCAAACGAGTGATTATACAAAATACGTCGTATTTAAAAAGGATTGAGAATTCCACGGATCGGGAAAATGTTGGATCTCAGTGGAATACAAAACATGTGTATTTACACTCAAAAAATTAAGGATACATTCAAATCCTTTTAAAAATACACTATATTTACTCACAAAAATTAAGATACACTGTATTCATACATATCTGCAACATCTCCATCGGAGATCATATAAATGTGTCTTTGTTGAATAATATATTCACACTATATTTACATTAATATAATTGAAGAGTTACCTTAAGCTCTCTTATATTTCATATTATCCCAAATCATTACAAGAGAAGATCTATATGGTTTCTTTCTTTAGATCGGGTCGATTCATCGAAGGTTTTTGTTCTTGCTTCTAGAATTGAAGTTGAGGAGATGGAGTGGTCTGGAGAGCAGGTAAGAGAGTGTGTGTGGTGAAGTTCTTCAAGCTATAAGGTATATAGAGAGAGGGTGATTTTGGAAGCTTTGATACGGTGGAGTATTTTTATATATTTGGTATACGTATGTATATATATACCATTCGGGCTTTGGATACCTTTTGACAAGAAGTTTTACGTGTTTTTAAGCAAGTAAGGATCGTTTTGATGTGTTTTTATTGTGTTTCAGGTAATCGACGATCTGAAGGATAATGTCCGGAAGTTGCATAAACTGGCAGAAAATAAAGGAAGTGAGGCCGTATATATGTTATATCCCGTGTTTTCGTATATTCGGGAAATTTGGACATAATTGTGATTTGTAAGAATAAGGTCATGCTTTGACATTATGAGGTGTGTAAGGTGTTGGCTTATGGAAAACATTGGTGCGGAATTTTGGAGAAGGTTAAGGACAAAATTGGAATTTTGGAAATTTGTTTCATGAATTACAAAAAATGAGATTTCTAATGAATTGGGCTCAAAAAATAAGAAGAAAATTTGAGCCCAAGTACAAGGGTGGCCGGCCATAGGCATTAAAAGGCCCAAGCCCATGTCATTAAAAATCATGTGATAAAATTATATTAAGGGAGCATGTATATATATCACTTAGAAACTTTCAAGAAAAATGAGAGGAGAAACAAAAGAACAAGAACAAAAAAGGAAGAGCAATCGGCTCCAAGAAAAAAAAAAGAAGAAGAAAAAAAATTCCTGGCCTTCAATCTTCAATCCAAAAATCTTGTTCTTTTGAATTAGTAACAAACTCAAGACGCTCTCCGACGTGTATAATTGGTTTGGCGGGAGAAGGACGTTTGCGGCAAAGTTGAAATTGAAGAAAAAGGTAAGAATTTGTTCTTTTGTGTTATGGAATAAGTTTGCATGTTATAATGAATGGAATGGAATGAGAATTATGGAAGTGTGTGTGTGTGTGAAGCAGGGGGTGTGTGTGTATGTGAATAACAATTTTATGTGGTAATCTAGTTGTAGTTATGTTAGTGTGGATGAAAAATGAATTTAAGTTCAATGGAATAGAATTTGTTAGTTGTGTTGTTGTTGATGTTTGCGATGAAAAGAAAGGTTTAATGAATTAAGTTAGCGTTGAAGTTGGTTGTATGTTGTTATGAGAAATTTATGTGATTTTTATATGGTTTTTATATAATGATGAAAGTAAGATCTTAGATGTGAATTATGATTATGAATTATGAAATTGGAAGATGGAAAAATGTTATGAATATGCATGTTGAAGATTAGAGGTTTTGGGTAGAATATGGAATTGGTGGAAATACTTGAATTTGTGAATATCGTTCGGAAAGTCATTGAAATATGTTTGAATAGCCTTGGGTTAGCTAGTGAATATGAGAATAATGACATTAGTTGGATATTGTGAAGTTGGAATGGAACTTGTTGCCTTATGTAGAAAAGAAGACTATTTATCTTATAGCGTGTTTTGTGACGATTATTGATATTCTTGGTGTTGTTGATGTTGTTCTTTGGGTTGGTTGTTGTCGTTTAAGCCGAGTTTAAAGCTCGGGGATGTTGGATTTATAGAGGAAGTGCTGCCGAAATTTCGGTAGCCAAATAGAAACCAAAGATTGAAATGTTAACTCTCGCATTGAATAAAGCGTAAAGATGACCATTTGCAGATTTTTGACGAAACGGGATTGGAGATTAAGCGAGCGTGAGACGTCCGTAAGGTATGTAGAGCTCACTTATTCTTCGTATGGCTTGTCCTAGACCTACTAGGCCGAAGACGGAACCTCGGGACTATTCTGCTCCTAGAAATCCGAATTTGATTTTGGTTACTATTCATTCAGTATTTATTGAATCAAAGTACTTACCTTTGGATATAAGAACGCATAAACCTTTGTATCTTACAGAATGCATCCAAATGGCTCAGAAACCTTTACGGACAACTTTATGGAGCCTAATGTTTGTAAATTATGTTCGCCGCCTCGACGTGACCCGAGGTGGGCCCGCGAGTCCCGAGGCTTCCACTTATTTGGTTTGTCGACTCACTTTTACTGTATGATACGAAAAGAAATGTTTGCCTATGACTCTACGGTCCGCTTGAAATGTACGATTATGTTATTCGAACGCTCGTCGCCTAAGAATGAGGCCAAATTTTCGAAAATGATCTACATTGTGTTTTGAGAAAATTGATAATTTAAAAGTCTGCAACTTTCGTATACAAATTCCGATTTACCCGATATTCGTTTTGAGCCTTCTGAGGCTACTGTATATGTAAATGAAACTATGTGTCAAGCCTTGGAACTTACTTTTAATATGTATATGATTTCTGCACTACTCTGTTCGTGCGATTATTATGATTTTGTTCGCGCGTACACCCGGGCCGTTTTTGTGATCGTGCGCCCTATGACATATTCGGCGGTATGATGTGTTACGGTTTTCGAGACCTCGCCATGGAGCGGTTACCGTCTATGGTGTTATGATGTGATATGGCCTCTGTTATGTTTGATGATGTGATGTGTGTGACATTATGATGCTGTCGGAGGTTCGTACGGAGATTTGAAAACTTGAGTATGATGTGTTGTGGCACCGGCGTCGGGGTGACCACGTTCCGAGCCTTATGCACGATTTTATTTGCACTCGCACATTTGCATTCGTACGGAGTTTGGGTGCATGCATACTTTACGCTATTTATTACATGCTCTTCTCGCTCGGTTATGATTTGGATTCTGTACATACACTTTACATACTCGGTACTTTTTCGTCGCGACCCCCTTTAAATGAAAGTGCGTTTCACCGCGCGGTACGGGCGCTCGGTTGGGTGATTCCCTGGTTTTGAGCTACCTATCCTACTACTTTGGAGTGCTATCGTCCGGGCGTTGGTACATATATCTGCTTTTGGATATGCAGTATATACACTCTTGTTTGGGTACGGCGGGGGTCCGTCGTATGTTCGTATGGGCGTTACATTTGTGAAACACAGAAGTCATGTTTGTGGGTCGTGGGTCGATCCTGGTTGTGTGTGGTTTCGGTTTGTACGTATATGATTTCGATTTGCGTCCTTAGCGGCCCGTATGCTACTATGGCGGTATGGCCCGTACATTTGCATGAGTGTGTGCGGGCGACGTACATTCATCGCTTTGATTCCGATGTGATGATGTTTGACACGGGCGATCGCTTAGGGCCGGCATTTGTATGATGTCGATTTTCGATTATCGGTCGAATAACGTACGGTAAATCCGATCATGTGGTATTTTGATGATTTGATTTGTAAGTCTGTTCGGGTGCCTGAGTAGGGCACCAGTCACGGCCCACGGAGCTGGGTCGTGACAATATATTTATACAGACCGTATTCTTGATCGTAATTAAGGAGGTCTTGGACAGCATTTGGAGTTGGTGATCTTTGAATTAAGAATCGTATTTTATTACACGGGCCATATTCTAGCTCGTATTTACTAGATGCAATTGAGGCAGAAAGTCAAGCTTAGAGGATAAGAATATACGAACAAGTTTTACGGACCGTATATTGATACACGGACCGTATCACGTATCCATAATTTGAAGAGAAGAATAAAGGCTTAAGTGACCATATCTGATTCCGTCAGAGGCAATCTCGCCCGGTGTAATTTCGTGCTTTTGAGACATATAAATAGTTCCTTGTAGGGTTTTATTTCATTATCAGTTGTCAGACTTGTCTTTTTTCCTAGAGCATTAACTACTTCATTGTTTTTGGAGCTTTTGAAGATCAAGACAATTACTTTCATCTTATTTTAATCAATAGTAAGCAATATGAATTCTTTATTATTTTGTTATTCCTTCTTCATAATGAGTAGCTAAACTTAATACTAAGGTTGTGAACCCAAAGATGAGTGCTATGTGATTAAGAATTGAGATTGATATATGCATAATGGATTGTTAGGGTTTACTTATTCTTCATTATTCATTGTTAGTTGATTGTTGCAAATATTAACTTAAGTCATAAACCTTAATTTATTTGGGAAAATAAGCTAGGGTTTGGTAAGAACAAGTAACAAGAACTTGGGGCGTTAACCCTCATTTAATAGATTCACTTAGAAATAAGAGGGAATTTGCTTGGCACATATTAACCGTTCTTCATATCAACTCTTTTATATATGGGAAAATCATAAAGAAAGATAGTCCTTAAATATTGGGAAATATTAGGGATTCAATTAGAGGTTAAGTGCATTATTACAACGATCCATTAGAAGTATATCAAGATCAATACCCATAGCATACACTCTAAAGGGGGACACAACCTTGGTTTCTGTAATCATATTCATTACAATCAAAGCAACTAGTTAATAAACAACAATCTTCAACAGCTTCACGGAATACGAAATTAAGACCGCAAGAAAGTATTCAACTACTTTAGTAACATTTTCACACCCTATTCCCCATGGGATTTGACCTCAACCTTGTTGGGTTACTATATTTGACATCGTCCGCTTTATGCCATTTAATTGGTGTAATTTGAGCATATTAAATTTCGGTGTCGTTTCCAGGGAATACGGTTTTGAAATTACTAAATAGTTTGTGCTTTACTCAAAGTCTTTTTCTATTCCATCACACCTTGTTTGTTGTTTTACTGTGAACCAGGTGATCATGAACAATAAAGGAGGACGTGGAGCAGGTGGTGGTAATAGGGGTTTGGAAGTGCAGGTTGAGAATGTCTTTGCGGATATGCTAGACGAGGTGGAATATGCATCTGCTGTTATTCCACCTAGGGTGAATGCTGCAAACTGCAAGATTGACTCCACTATCTACCAACTGATCCAACTTGAGGGATATTTTAAGAACTCTACCGATGATGACCCTCATTAATATTTAAAGAATTTTGTGGGTGTGTGCGCCCAACATATGCAGCATGTTGTTCCAGATGATGCTATTCGATTAAGAGTTTTTAAATACTTTTTAGCCGGTGAAGCAAGGTTTTGGGTTGAGAAGCTGTCTCACAACACTATTCATATGTGAGGAGAGCTGGTTCTTTGTTTTTCTCAAGAAGTGGTTTCCGCCAAGAAAGAAAGTTGAAATTCGTGACAAGAGATATGATTTCAAACAGCTTTAGGGCGAAGTACAATTTGAAGCTTGGGAGAGATTCAAAGAATATTTGCAGAAGTCTCCAAATCATGGTTTTCCAGAACATATATTGATGGAGAAGTTCTATAGAGGGCTTGATCCTTTGACACAAGCAATGGCGAACAATGCAGCTGGTGGGTGTTTTATGGACAAGACATATGCCTGAATCACTCAGTTTCTTGATAAGCTTACTACTCACAATCAAGCATTGCATTTGGGTGGTACTGACAGTGTAGCCTATGGAGCTCCAATGATACATAACATTGTGAAAAAGAAGCAAGAGACTCAACAGACACTAGCTCAGATAGCAACCAATATTTCTTTGCTGACAAAGAGACTTGATGACAGAGAAGCGAAGAAAGTGAATGTTGTTGCAGAAGTTTCAGGAATGCCCAAGGGCATGTACAAAGTTCAAGAGGGGTCTCCTATGCAGTTTGAAGATACTAACTATGTGAATAACTCTCAACAGGGTTACCAAAGGCAGAACTACCAAGGAGGCTCGAACTAGGGGAACTAAAACAACAACAATAATTTTGGAAATAGGAGTTCCAATCCCTATATACCACTAAAAGGCCAGTCAAAATGAGCGAGGGAGTTCTAAGTTAGAGAGCATGCTCGAGAAGGTGCTAGCCAACTAAGATAAAGCATAAGGGTGGGGTTGCGGGGTCTCGCTTGTCACGCTTCCGTTCGAAGCTCGGTCACGGATGTGAGATATTTCCGAGAGAACAACACCTGCAAGAAGGGAGGACTTCTTAGTGACACTGTTCCAAATCCGAAAAGTGGTGGAGGTAATTCTTATGAAAGGTGTGTTGTTATTAGAACTCAGAGCAGGAAACTACTTCAAAGTGCAGAGAAGAAGGTGATTGATCTCGAGCGGGTTGCTGAAGAACCAGAGGCACAGTCGGATGTGCCAACTATTGTTGAAAAAGTCCAGACAGAGGTTCCTATTGCTAAGCAGGTTGTTGATATCCCGAAAAATGTTAAAAAGCATGAAGGCGGTAGTGACACTATCAAGGAAACAGTTAAAGGGTCTTTTCGCCCTTTGACCCAACTATTTAAATCTACGCCTCCCTTTCCACAAAGGTTGGTGAAGAGGACTGAGGATGTTAAGTGTCAGAGGCTCTATGATCAGTTGAAGCAGTTGTCGATGAACATTTCTTTTCTTGATGCCTTACAAGAGATGTTGGGTATTGCAAAATATTTGAAGGAGTTGTTGACATAGAAGAGACCAACCAAGCATGGCACTGTGAGTATGACACATCGTGTTAGTTCTATCATATATACCACCAGTGTTCAGAAGAAAAAGGATCCAGGGGCCTTTCTTTATTCCATGCTATGTTGGTTACTATGATTTTGCTTGTGCTTTATGTGATAATGGGGCTAGCATTAACCTCATGCCGCTTGCCATATATAAAGCAATTAGAGTTGGGAATTCCTAGACCTACCACCATACGACTACAGATGGTTGATAGATCTATAAAGAGGCCAATTGGTGTAGTTGATGATGTGCTTTTTCAAGTGGCTGAATTCCTTCTACCGGCAGATTTTGTAATTCTTGATTGTGCCCGTTGATCGAGATATTCCTGTCATTCTAGGGGACCTTTCCTTACAACAGGAAGGGCTCTTATGGATTCAGAGAAAAACGAGATCAAGTTTTATGTTAATGATGAAGAAGTGACTTTTCAGGCTAGCAGGGGAATGAAGCTACCGAGTGCTTACGAAAACATTTTAGTTATTGATACCACTGATGTGATCGAAAAGGCTGTGGAATTTAAAATGGAACAAAAATGTCTGGGTGAGGCTCTAGAAGCCATATTGGCGAACTTCGATGTTGATAATATGGAAGGTTGTGTGGAGACTGTTAATTCTCTTGTGGGGTTGGGTTCTTATTCTTACCAACCAAAGAAGCTCGACCTTGATCTTGAAAATAGAAAGACTCCTCCAGCAAAGCTATATATTGTAAAGCCATCTACCGAGATCTCAAAGGTTAAAAGATAGCCTGTCTTACGAAGAAATTCCAGTGGCTATTCTTGATCGTTAAGTTCGCAAGTTGAGAAATAAGGAAGTTTCTTTAGTGGAAGTGCTATGGAGAAATCAGAAAGTTGAAAAGGCTACATAGGAAGCCAAAAAGGACGTGAAGTTCAACTATACGCATCTTTTCAAAGAGCAAGCTGAAAGTATTAAAGGTAACTAACCTTTACATTCAGACATCAGGCAATAATCTCCATGTTTCAATCAATCAGTTCAGTATTTATTCAGCCCAGTATTCATTCAGTTCAGTATTCATGTGTTCATATCAGCTCAATAACCACGTGTTACCATCAGTCGTGTTTATGCTTTAGTTACCCTGTTATGCATGTTATGTGTATTGTGAGGCCTGTGTTGATGCTTTGGATAGTTGGAAAATATTTGAGAAATGTTGGGATACTTCTAATTACAGAGGAAATTCTACCTAAACTTCTATAAAAATTTCAGAGTTAGTCACATTTATAGCCATGACTATCATTCGAGGACGAATGATCCCAAGGAGGAGAAAGTATAACACCTCGTGCCTTTAGGCTAAGGTTAACCCGTAAGATAGGGACAGAATGGACCTAAGATGTCACATCCCAACCTTAGTGGGGTGGACGGGCACCTGGTGCCACACCTAGATAAGTATTATCTTAGCAATGCAAGTAGTCTATGATGTCAATCACCTGCAACCAGAAGAGCCCAAACAAGTATATAGATAATTCGACCTACGAGGCCTCAACTGTAAAACACATTACATACATAACATTACTGAACACAGGTGTCTATCAGTCTACAAAAGCCTCTAAGAGTGTCTGACAAAACAACTTGATCGAAAAAGGGCCCCGGCCTACCCAACTAGTCTGTATAACTAAAACCCAGGTGACTCGACTCGGCTACTCCAGGAGGAGTGGAGCTCACAAAAATTCTGCTGATCAACAAGAGTGTCTACTCACACAACCGTCACCTGCAAACCTAGACCTCTGACATGACATACAAGACCCCCAAGAAAAGGGCGTCGAAACAAACAATGTGCAAGTATGTAAGGGAGATAATCATAACCATAAGTACTGAGACATCAAATAGAAAAAAGTAGCAAGGTAACCACAAGTGTAACGGAACTTGTCACATACCTGTAAGTTGCATTCTATTGAGATTCCTACTAACTGTACCAAATAAAATGTCATGATGAGTTTAAGTTACGCCACAAACACAATTAATCTGTCTCGCAAATACGCTCTACTAGAGCAAAAATAGGCCTTGGAAGGCCAACAAGTAGGACTCGGTGGCCACCAAATAAGCCTCGATAACTAACAAGTAAGTCTAAAGGCTAGAAAATAGGCTCAAAGGCTAACAAATAAGCCACAAGGGCCAACGAGCCGTTCTTCTCAACTCGACTAGTTTCTCCACGTGTTACCAACGAAAGCTCTCTTCTAAAATAACAATATAAAATACATACAATTTCTTACAAGTAATGTAATTGAAGAATTCACGTACCTTTGGAGTTCATATAATCAAATAATAAGGTAGATGAGGTAGGCTTATAATGTGCTATGTAATTTTGGCACATTTATGCTTTTTGACAGCGAGTTTTACTTCTTTTTTTTTAAGCAAGTTCGGGTCTTTTGATGTGTTTTCGTCATGATGCAGGTATTTAGTGTGTTTATGGCAAAAATCGGGGAATTTAGTAAAAAGAGCAGAAAAGATGTGCAAAGAGTGAAAGTAACTAAAGATGGAATTTTACGGAGGAAAAACAATGGTCCGTATATTATTTATGGTCCGTTAATGTTGGCGTAAATCAGTTACAGTAACAACTACAGGGAAGAAAGAATTGACGGCAGAAAAGTACGGATCGTAGAATATTTACGGCCCGTAAAATCCCATCGTAGATCAACAAAAGCAAGTCCAAGTTTGAAGACTGAATTCATGGTCAAGATCTTGGACCGTAAAACATTTTCAGTCCATGAAGAATGGGCATAGATTCTGATGGCAGACATCAATTTACGGACAAGAGCAAGAGATTTACGGACCATATAATATTTACAATCCATATAATGATCCGACGGGGGCACTTTTGTCAATTTATTTTTCATGACTTGGACCATCATAAATACTAGATGTAGCGTTTTTGTAGATCATTATTAATCAGATTTCAGTTCTATTATTCTACCGTTGAATACTTTATAGTTTTTGAAGCTTTTTGGAGAACTAGGCAATTGCAATTACTTTATTCTAATTACAATCAATTGTAAGCATTATGATTTCTATTATCTTATGTTGTTCTTTCTTCAATATGAATAGCTAAATCAATTACTAAGGTTGTGAACCCTAGGATGGATGTTATGTGATTGGGAATTGAAATTGATATATGCATAATGGATTGTTAGGGTTTACTTATTCTTTGTTCTAGATTGTTAGTTGATGGTTGCAAACATTAACTTAAGCCATAAACCTTGTTTTATTATTTTTTGAAGATAAATTAGGGTTTGGTAAGAACAAGTAACAAGAACTAGGTCAAGCCCACATCTTGTAGGTACAAATGATCGAGTCGGTTCGGGCAAGTGTTACATGGACGCCATGGGTCCCCTGCAGGTCATAGCTATTAGGCAAAGACACCAATTAGCATGTATGTACAGTTCGAGTGATTTGCCGATATGCATTGCATTTCATTGCATCGCACATCATCATATTTTGCATTGCACATCATTACATCTTATTCTGCATTATTATATGCTCATTTGGTTCTGATTTTGGTATGGATGTTGAATGTCTATTGTGATATAAATATGACCATTGACTAAGTTAAATTATGAATTAGTGATTCTACCTACGGACGAAACTTGGACTTGTGATTATCAAGTGAGATTATTGAGACTTGACAGACTTGTGGTTTAGAAGCTTCATCTTAGGCTGTGACTCTGTTATGGGATATTCTGTGACTTGGATTTGGGTATTAAGTGTCTATCCGTTTTATCTTGTTAATTTTATGTTTATATACGTGAATTAATCTTAGTCATCCTATGATGCTTACCGGTACACAGCATTTGTACTGATACTACCTTGTTGCACCCTTTTTGAGTGCAGATTGTGTTCCAGAGATTTCATCCAGACTACATCTCTAGCTTGAAGCTAGTTTGCTCAATCAGATCCAAGGGTAAGCTTCTACCCATACCATGCCACCTGAAGATCTCTCTTTGCAAATGTCTACTTTAAACTCCAGGCATTATTTATTATTATATTTGACATATATTTCATTCTTTAGACATTGTTGATTAGAGTCCTCTTACGATAACTTTCAGATTTTAGGGGTGTAATAGTTAAGACTTCCGCACTTATATTATTTATTATTTATGACTTGGTCAGACTATTTAGTCATTCTCTTATTTATTGATTGTTAGAGTATAAATGATGAAAGAAGTTGAAATTGGCTAGTGATTAATGGGTTAACAGGTAAGGGTTCACGTACTAGTGATAATAAGTTAGGTGCCCGCACAATTAGTAATTTGTGTCGTGACATGTACGTTAATACAATTAAGACTTTAAGAGTCCTAATTCTAGCTTCTACACGTCTCCTCCAGCTGTAAGCCTATAACTTTTTAGTTGTCTTCTTCAAATTCTCCAAACGTCCTTTTCAAGCTTTTACAGAGTAAAGTTAGCCTCTAGGTCGTCTCTGACACTGTCTCTTCATTCTTTCCTCAAGATAGAAAGAGAAAGTCATTCAAGGCCGGAAACAAACCCTCCATCTATATCACTGCTTCTCTCTGCCATCCGCACTCAACACAACCTTGTATTCTTGGTTTATATGAAACATGAAAAAAAAATGAGATAAAAGTACTGTAATATTGAAGGTATTCATTTTCTTTATCTTAAATTTGTTTTATTTTAAATTTGAGAAATCAAAATCTCAAATTTTTCCCCCGTATTTGTCGACGGACTCCGGTCAAAGTATCCGGAGTTAGTTGACCGTATCCCGGAAGTTTGTCCTTCCCACACCCATACCCGACCCGTGTCGAGATGGGAGCGATGACTAAACTAGAGAGTGTAGCGGGCGTTGGAAATTTCTAAGTTTAACCGACTCACACATACCTCATAAAAGGAGGGAGGTGTCCCGGGGAAGTACGGTTGTGAATTGTACAGGGAAAGTCGAAAAAACCCACCAACCACTTAATGGTGCTCTAAAGGATACGTTTTAGAGTCGTCACCTAATTTTTAGGAAATTAGAAAAACCAGTTCGAAAAGGATTCATTTAAAATTATTCAAAAGAAACCTAATCTATCAAAGTCTGGGTAAGGGTTACTGTGATCCCCCGAGCGGTGTTAAATACTCCGGTGCTGATCGCTAATTGCGGTTCCTCACGGGTTCTAATAGTGTACCTTATGATTATAAATTGTTTTGGACAAAATTGCTTAAGTCTAAATTTCCGCAATAAAAGGGTGTCATTTACATGCAAGAAATTCATTTGTTAAGAAATCGTCGAAGTATAATTTTGCTCAAAATTGAGCATGAGTGTCGGACTTGAACACCTAGGCTAATACCCGCAGGCTCTTAGCCTAAGTAGGACTTTACGTAAGTCCACCCAAAAAGATTTTTTTGAAGAAAAAAAAAAAGATAGTATTTT
>NC_081351.1:51822037-52089607 GCF_029784015.1 Lycium ferocissimum
CTAAATAAAACTTAATTCATTTCTCTTCCATTCTTCATGGCACACGGCCAAACACATCCTTCACACACACACACGCCATGCACACACACACCACACTTTCATAGTTCTCATCTAATTCTAATCATTATAAATATATAAACTTGTTCCATAACTCAAACATAAAATTCATACCTTTCCTTCAAATTTCAACTTGCCATGCAAACGTAGCTCTTTCGCCAAACTAATGAATTAATGCCGAAGAGCGTCTTGAACTTGTTAAGAATTCACGAAGAACAAGATTTTTGGATCAAGATTGAAGAAGTAGGAAATTTTCTTTTTTTTTTCTCTCTTCTTTCTTGGAGCCGAATGCTCCTTTCTTTTTTTTTTTCTTTTCTTTTAATTTCTTGAAACTTCTATGGATTTTCATGCATGGTTATCCCCTTATATTAAGTAGTCATGTGACCACCACATGCATGGGTCAGGGGCTTGCCTTGGCCACCCCATTGATTTGGGCTCAAATTTTTCTCTTATTTTTCCTAGCCCACTCCATCACGGATCTTATTTTTAAAATCCCCCGAAACTTATTTCCAAAATTCCACTTCGCCTTGGCCTTCCTCCATATTTCCACACAACTATTTTTCATGAACAACACACACATGGCTTAATCCCAATCAACATATGACATTATTCTTTACAAATCGAAATTATTTCGCATTTTTCAAATATGCTAAAATGCCGGATATAACAACACTATTGTGCACACGTTAAACCAAGCACTTTCGAAACAATCCATGTTTACATTTTGCAAATTTTCATTTTTAGACTATTTTGTTGTGTGTAGGATTCACCATGTTGTGAATGGCGTAAGCTGAGAAAACGAGAAAAAATTGGAGCCATCTATTCTAGAATTTATCATTGTGAAAATTTTACTGATCGTAAATGGAAGCGTAGATTGAAGTAGCAAAAGATGGATTTCATCGTTCACAATCTACGCTAGACCCACAGATCGTAAAATTTTGCGTAATCGTGGATGGAAGTCGAGATCAGGGGAAAGAAAATGGGTCTCACTGTGCTTGATTTACGCCAGAATTTACGGACCATCAAATTTATACAGTCCGTAAATCAAAGCATAAACCAGGGATTGTCTGATTCAATCACTATTGCAATTTTACGCCAGAATTTACGGCTCGTAAAAATTCTACGGACCGTAAATGGAAGCGTAAAACTGCACCTTCTCTGATGCCACATCATTTAATGACCCCAGGCAGGTGACCACAGAATGGTCCGTAAACATTCTATGGTCCGTTAAAAGCAAGCATAAAAAAATGGGATTCTAATTGACCAATGACGGATGGGGTTTATTACCCATAACCGTCCAAGGACCCCTCCATTACTCCACAATTACTCTCCTACTCAAATTCAAACATATCCCCTCTCTCACTCAATTACTCTCCCACTCAAACACAATCCCACATTTCTCTCCACCTTCCATCCCCATTACCACCCATTAATAAGTTTTCATCCCCATAAAAGCAATACATCATCCACCCAACATCACCCAGTACAACATCATTAGCAACGCACCTTTTGAACTGAGAGGGGATACTAGTGAATTTTCGTTTTTTCTCTTTTGTTTCAACTGATCAACTAAGCATCCTTCAGGTATGTTCTTTCATTCCTTATTTGTTACATGTTGTATTGTATAATGGCGAGGTTGACGAATACCTATTCATTTTCCTAAGAACTGGCTTGCAAATTTATGTGTTTTCATCATACGGAAAACGGAATCATGAATTTAGTCAGTGGGATTTGGGTTGGCGTGACAATATCGACTTATGGGGGACGAGTAATCGAAACCTCCATCGAGTCAGTAGGCATTTCGATTGTAGATTTCAAATTCTGAAGTCAAAATTCGTTATTTCCCCCCAACTATTCGATTAAATGCCCGAATGAGAAAAAAGTATAAATCGGGGTGAAGTCTGAGTAACCCCAACATGAGATGAGTAAATAATGGATATACAATGCTATTTGAACAATGTGGCAATGAAGTAACTGACTATTCGAACTTAGGATAAAAATTGAGCACTGTCATATATAGAGGATTTTACAAGCAGATTGACAGACCGTAAAATTTCTACGGATCATAAAACTATGTCGTAAAATGCTCTTTTATATGACAAACTCACTGTTCTTACTTTACGATGCAACTTACGGACTGTAACTTGTATTGTAAAATAGGTTCCCCATGTCCTAAGTTCCTGTACCCCATTTACGTGGGTTTTACGGACCGTAAAGCTTCACCGTAAAATGCCATTGCCATACAATGAATCACTGTTCCCAATCTAAGGTAGCTTTTAGGGTCCGTATTTCAAAAAAAAATTCTTTTACTTGTAATAATATATTTTTGTCTTACCTTTATTAAGTGTATATACTAATTTGCACTCCACAGGTATGGCACCGAAGAACATAATTAGAAGAGCTCGTGCCCAAGCCACGGGTCAGGGCAGGGGACGAAGTCAGCCACAAATCATATCAAGACTTCGTAACCCGTCCCCTGGCCCTTTGGGTGAAGAGGATCGGACCCCTCTAACCAGACTTCGAGGCAGCAAAGAACAGCCCAAACTCCGACCAACCCCCAGTCTAAAGAGGGGAATTCATCAATACCACCGACTCCGACAGTGTAGGAGAGCTAACATCTAGGTCTCCAGAACTGCAGACTCAAGAAGAGGCAAGCAATAGGCTGGAGGAGTTTGATTCTGAGGAAGCTGCGAGGCAAAATGAAAATAGAATGAAGGAAAGGTCTGAGAATACTGTTAGGTTCTTGGTGGAAGGGTCGAAGGAAATCTACGAGAAAGGGCTAGAGCCCAGGGAAGGAGGAAATAAACCATTTTTAATACTTTGATGGCATATTTGAGCTTTCTCCCAAAATTAAAAGACCACCCTGAAAGAAGGACATTTATGCAAATGACCCTAGTGAAGAGGACATTTGTGCAAATGACCCTAGTATTTTCTTTTTGGGCTAAACAAGTATAGATATTGTTCATTTTTTTGCTCGGATTGCCCTTTTTTTAGGGTGGTCTTTAAATTTTTCCCCTCAAATTGGTGGTCTTTAAGTTTTGCCCTTCGCTTGAAAAGGTGGCCAAAAATACTGAGGTTTTGGATTCGAACCCCACTCAGGCATAAAAATAAAAATAATTTCGCAAGGCAAGGCTTGAAGAAAAGTCTGCCTTATGCAGTATAAGTTGCCTTAAGGCATAGCTAAAGTTTTGTTGGATCTGACATATGTTGTCTTAAGGCATAACTAAAAGTTTGCCTTATAAGGCAACTTATGCTAGATCCGTTATGCCTTAAGACAACTTATGTTGTCTCCGGTAAAGGTTGCCTTAAGGCATAACTAAGCCTCAAGGCATAAAAGTTACGCCTTATAAATTGCCTTAAGACATAAAATTTATGCCGGATCCGGCATAACTTTCCCCAAGTCTTGCCTTGTAAAATTATGTTTTATTTTTATGCCGAAACTGGAGTTCAAATCCAGAACTTCAGGATTTCTACACAAAGGGTAAAATTAAAGCCCAGCAATTTAAGGGACAAAAATTAAAAGCTACTGGGGCATTCCTGCAAGGGCAATTCGCAGGATTGCCCTTCCTTTGGGGTGGTCTTTATTTGTTGCCCCTCAAATTGTTGATCTTTAATATTTGCCCTTCGCGTTGCAATTCTAAGCTTCGCATAGAAATCATGAGGTTCTGGATTCGAACCCCCGCTCAAGCATAAGATTAAAAAATATTTTCGCAGTGCAAGGCAAAAGCAAGGCTTGGACGCGTGTTTGCCCATACCGGCATAATCTTGTTAAAAAATAACTAAAGTTATGTCGGTACTGGCATAACTATAAGTTTCACCTTATAAGTCAAAGTTTATGCCTTAAAGAAAAGTTCCGCCTTAGGGGCATACTTTTAGTTACGCCTTAAACTAAAAAGTCTGCCCCATAAGGCATGACTAAAAGTATGCCCCATAAGACGGAACTTTTTCTTAAAGCATAACTAAAAGTTTGCTTTATAAGGCAAAGACTATTTCTTAAGGAAATGTTATGCCTTATGGGGCATACCTTTAATTAAAGGCATAACTAAAGGGAAAAATGACCTAATAATACTACTTGGGATTTTATATTACAAAACATGGGGATACTTTTCTTTATTTACAAAATATACCAACAAAATTACAAAATATACCAGATTTTGGTTTGATGGCATCCCACAATTTTAGGCTTTTTTTTAAGGAAAAGAATCTAATTTTAAATGTGGGCTTAATTTTAAGATAGTTACCAATCAACTTCCTCTACGTTTTAAAAAGATTTCTCTCTCTCTCTCTCTCTCTCTCTCTCTCTCTCTCTCTCTCTCTCTCCCCCTCTCCCTCTCCTTCTATGATAGACACCATTTCCAAATCTAAAATTCATCTTCTCTTCTAAAATAAATTTTCAAACCAATATTACAAAGTATTTTTTATTACTGACCACATTGTATTAATTGTATATAAAAATTGGTTTGTATCGTTTGAATATGTGTGATCATTGTGTGTTTGAAATCTTTATACTCCCTTAGTTTCAATTTATGTGAACCCATTTGACTGGGCACGATATTTAAGAAGGAGTGAAGACTTTTGAAACTTGTGGCACAAAATGAGTCTTGAATATTTGTGTGGCTGTAAATCATTTCATAAAGTGAATTTGTTTCCAAATTAGGAAAGAGCTCATTCATTTTGATACGGACTAAAAAGGAAATAGGTTCACATAAATTGAAACAGATGGAGTATATTATATAAACTGTAGTTTTCAAAAATGTTGAAAACTAATATATGTATGAAATCTGTATGAAATTTGTTGTATATCATTTAGATATATGCGGTACAATGTGTATGAAATGCGAATAAATTCGATATGAATTAGTGTATGAAACGTTTATGGAATCTGGTTTGTATCAGTTAGAAAACTTATTATACATATATACTTTCCCATAATCTATACATACTTTGATAAGATTTTATACAATTTATATGTACTTTATCATAATCAAAATATACATACAACTTTTACACATATTTCATACATAAAAATTATAATGAATTTATACATTTATTCATATTGCATATAAAAATTTATACATATTTATTTTCTGGTGTATCAACTTTATATGGAATCTAGTTTATATCAATTACAAATTTATTATACATATTTTCTCAAAATTTATACATACTTTGATTACATTTTATACAATTTAAATGTACTTTATCATAATCAAAATACACATACGATTTTTATACATGTTTCATATATAAAAATTCTAACGAATTTATACAGTTATACATATTGCATACAAATTTATACATATATGTTTTCTGGTGTATGAACTTTGTACATAAAAATTACCGATTAGAATGGACTTTTTGAGTAAAAGTTAGAGAAAATCAGGAAACAATATCTCTTAATTTTGAATGGAGAGAGAAAAGCGAATAAAATAAGGAAAACATTTTATTTAATGTGTTTTATTTACTTCTTTTTAATTTTCCTGATTCATATAGATTTTGTAACAAATCTATTGATATATTTTGTAAACTGAAAAGTATCGTCATGTTCTGTAAATATACCCACTTACTATGTACATATATGTTTTTTGCCCATAACTAAAAGTCTGCCCATAAGGCATAGTTATGCTGTACCGGCATAACTTTAGTTATTTTTTAATAAAATTATACCGGTACAGGCAGACACGCGTCCAAACCTTATATTACGAAAATATTTTTTAATTTTATACTTGAGAGAGAGTTCGAACCCAGAATCTCAGTATTCGCCTATCTTTTCAAGTGAGGGATAAAATTTAAAAGATCAATAAGGAGCAATATATAATTTTCCCTTTTTTGTTCGGGCAATTCGTAGAATTGCCCTTCTTTTGGGGTGGTCTTTAAATTTTGCCCCTCATAATTGAAATCTTTAAATTTTGCCCTTCGGCTAAAACCCATAGGTTCCAGGTTCGAACCCACGCACAGTCAAAATTTTAAAAAAAATTCGCAAGGCAGATATGTTAAATATTCGCTATGTCCCCAATGCATACACTTGTGGAACGGAATTACCAAAGTTATGGGACCGGAGATACTTATGCCTTATGGGCGGACAAACATAAGTATACGGTTCTTCTATCCCTTTTTTAATTCCTTCATATTTTAGATTAAAGTTTTTCAGAGAAATTTTTTCTTTTACAGATATAGTCTCAAGGGAGCAGCTGTGGACCGAGGATATTTGGATACGTGAATTTTCTTTTTAAAATTGTGCATCCTTTTATTTGAAAACTACTATGTGCAAGAGATTGAGGATTATTAATTGATGTTCTTGTGAAAGTTTAATGTATTTCAAAACATGATAATTTTGCCCACGAAAGAAAATTTTTTTGAAGTTTAATTATCAATCTATGTGATTTGGTTACTTATGCCAATTAATCTGAGATAAGGCATGTATTCTTTCCGTTTATAAGTTGAAAAAAAATTAATCAAAAGTATCTTTCCTAATTCACAAAAGAAAACCTTGTCTTGCTAATTTTTTTTTTTTAATTTATGCTTGGACGTTGGTAAAAAATCAACATTCATGATTTCGGTGCGAAAGCTCAAAGTTGCAATTGGAGACCTCAAATTAACAACATTTGTTTGTAGGGGCATAATTTAAAGACCTCAAATATGAGGGGCAAAATTTAAAGACCACCCCAAAAGAAGGGCACTCCGCGCAAAAAAATGTTTTTGTTCCTGCGAATTGCCAGATATTGTTTGGGCCAAAAAAAAAAAAAGGGGGAACCAAAACCAGTTGTAAGTCCAAACCCCTAAAGCTTCTCCTCGTCTGCGCACACACACACACACACACACACACACTCTCTGCCGGTGTGCCTTTCACAAATGGAAGATATTGAAGATTTGCTGGTGGGTACCGGAGTTCCTCCAGGTTTCCGGTTACCGGTACCAGCAGCTGTTGGAGTCAATCCAAAAAAGCAAAGGAAAAAGAATGGTTTAACCAAAGTAGTTCAAGACTCTCCTACACCCAAAATACCTGGCACTCAGGTCAGCTGTCATCTTTGTTTAATACTTACTTCGTTCCAGTTTAAGTGTTTTAGTTTGATTAACAACAAAAATAAACTGGGCAATAATAAACTGGACAGAAGCTTTTTTCGTGATCCTAAATTAAATATGTGTGTAATGTATAAAAATGTCCTTTGAATCTTGTGTTTTTAAGTTTGCCTATGTAGGATGTTTGAATTGTGTAACTTATTAAACTTAGAAAGATGCAGTATTTTTGGGATAGGCCAAAAAGAAAAGTAAGACACTTATTCGGGACCGAGTAAGTTAAAAAAAATCTTTTTGAAGAGCTCCTATTACTCATCAAAGTTAGCTTTTTGTAGCTTGTCTTGTGTATTTTTGTTTGATTATGATGATTTATTTGTGTGTGTATATGAATGTTGCAGACTATTTACATCAAGACATTTGGATGTTCTCATAATCAGGTACAAATTGTGTTCCCTCAATTATGCACACGTTAATAGAAAGATGATACTCCCTCTGTTTCAATTTGTTTGTCGGGTTTTGACTTGGCAAGTAATTAAATATAATACTTTTGAATCTTGTGGTCTTAGACTAAAGATGTGTAGAATGTATCAAAATCCCCTTTAATATTGTGCTCTTAAACATGTGGAAAGTCGGAATTGAAGAGTTGCCGTAAAAGGAAAGATATATATATATATATATACACACACACACACACACATTGGAAACTTGAAAGAGACATTCTTTTTGAAATGGACTACAAAGGAAAGTAATACAAACAAATTGAAACGGAAGGAATATTTCTACGTCCTTGTAGTTCTTATTATTGATCTAAGGGCTTAACTTTTTTTCAGAAAGACTTGTTGGAAATGTGATTTGTAAGCGGAAAAAATACTTGGGAGTAATGTGCATTTATGGTTTTTGTAAGAAGGTAAACAAACCCAGATGACATATAGTGAATTGTATAATATAGGAGTAAGGGCCCTTACTTTGGCTTGCTCGACCCATCGAATTCGAAGACTGAGGAACATGGAAGAGAGCCTAAGCAATGTTGTTAGGCTTGTTCCTTTGATGTAAACGATGTCTTCCTTAGGTAGAGTTTGAGAGCCGTAGTTAGGAAGAAGTTAGTGGGATCTTTTATTTACGTTTTCTTTTTCTTTTGTTTTTGACAATATTAGTGACTATACTTGTAGTCTATGTTGCTCGGACTCGGGTGCGGGTGTCGGATATGGGTACGGATCTAGAGGTCGGATTCGTCACGATCTAAATTTTAAGATACGAGGGTACGGATCCAGTACGGATACGGGTGCGGGGATTCGGCAAAAATAATTCAAAATCCTAAAAATAGAGTTATAAAACCTAAATTTTGAGATATTATGTGGAAAGCTTGAGGAGAAAATATTGATCAAGAGGAGAATCTCGGAAGGAGATAAAAGGAAAAGGAGTGACATAGATATTTCTATATACAAGTTATTCCGTTTTCTTCAAGTTCACCATAGATTTTTGTTTTGATTACATAAATCATTGAATCTGTCCGGAATTTCTCCCTCGATTTTGGTCAAAGTACCCAAAATTGGTTGACCAGATCGGGTACGGATCCCACACCCACACCCATGTCGTGTCGACACGGGTGCGGCACCGAAAGTGAAGAGTCTGAGCAACATAGCTTGTAGTAAGGAAAAAAAATGCAAAACAACTAACAGAAAAGAGTCTACACGATTCAAAATCAATTCTGTTAGTATAGAACCATTTGATGGAGCACCTATAGTGTATACGAGAAATTGGTACTCAATGATGCATATCTTTTATTTTAAATTTCATCTTACTTAAAAAATGAGGGTTAACATGTATCCAGGATCAGTTGTAACAGTGCAACCCATGATATGTGGCTTAGGCGCACATCACTAGTTCATGCCCTCCTGACGACCAAAAGTCTTGTATTTAAGTAGATAAGGGTAGATTGCCAGGCCCATTAGCATCGAGTTTCGGATCGTGTGCTGGCTGACTCTCAGGAATTTCTTGGTTATCAAAGGAAAAAAAGATTTGGGCTGGAGTATGTTTTCCTGTTTCGCAAGTGTAGTATTTTCAAGGCTCTTGTTGTCTTAAGTTGGAGATTTGCTCCTACTGGCAGTGAGTGACTAGATTTTGCAGCTCAGAATATCTTGAGACTATTTTGAGGTAATGAGAGGGAGCTCGGACTATTGCGAACTCTGAGTTTCAGTGAAAGAGTGTGGTAGAAAGCTTTGGTGAAAGTTTGTACTAAATCACAGATCTTGGCGTTTCCAGATAGTATACGTAGCTGGAACTAGAAAGTAGGAGCATAAGCTCTAAAAAAAAATTAGTAGGAGAGAGTTGTCAGTTTGCAAATTCTATTTTGGATGGATTAAAAAGAGAAAATCTTTGACGTGATTGAACAAGTTATTCCCCGTCAAAGCTTGGTCAAAATGCATTGAATGAAGGGGTTTCTCAGAGTTCATCAGAACAATGTGATTGATAAGAAACAAAGACTTGGGATTAATGTGCAGTTATGGTTTTTCTATGAGGGTAAAGAAATCCAGATGCCAGATAATGAATTGTAAAATATAGGAGTATGACGTTGGATAGTCTGGAAAAAGTTAAGTGGCATCTTTTGTAGTGGGCAAATAGAATATCAGGAGGACTAGCAGATATATTCTTATAATGGTTTTCCTACTTATTTTCATCCATTAAGCTCTGCTTTAAATTTCAGCAAGACCAGTTGGAAATTGCAGGTTTTGATTCTCTGAACAAGTAAGGCTTGGGATTCACGTGTATATCTGCTTTGTGATTGTTGAAAGAGAACTTGGAGTTCCCTGATAGTAGACTGAAGAAATGAGACCTTAACAGCACTACTTGTATACAAAAAAAGAGAACCTAAGCAGGCTTTATAAGTAAGGTAATTTTATTAAGGAAGGACAGTGCTAAGATAGTACAGTGCAGATATAAAAAGCAGAAAAGCTGTAGAGGATGAATTTGAAGAAGGAAGGTACTCCTTCTTTTCATTATATCTTATGGTATTTGACTAGACACGAGTGATATAAGTCCAATCAACTCCTTAAATCATGCCTTGTCAAATACCACAAAGATTAGTGATAAAGATAAAAAAAAAAAAAAAAAGGGCAGCCTGGTGCACTAAGCTCCCGCTATGCACGGGGTCCGGGAAGGGCCAGACCCCAAGGGTCTATTGTACGCAGCCTTACCCTGCATTTCTACAAGAGGCTGTTTTCACGGCTCGAACCCGTGAACTCCTGTCACAAAGATTAGTGATAGTAGAAGAGAAATATCAACCGTAATGGTTGAGAAGTTTGTTTGATAGAGAAAGCATCACTTCAAAGTTTAAATTTCAATTGATTAATGAGTTTGAATTCTGTAAAGTTGTATACACATAAAATGGTGTCAAGCATTTTAGAGCTTCAAAATAAAACTTGTTTTGGAATTCTAAACATAGGAGTTGCTTTTAAGTTAAGAAACCCATCAAAGTTCATGAATCTTTGTACCATAAAACAGGCTATTTGTTGAGAAATAAGGAAGAAACTTTCAAGGGGTTGCCTACTAAGGATTGTTACAGAATATTATTGCCTTCTACAGCAAAGTAAGAAAACTATGCTGGATAAGCTGAAATCTGGAAAAAGCTGCATGATTTTTAAATGACTTGTAGTAGCAAAATAAGAAATCGTTTCAGTTTTCAGAGGTAACAAGCCAGCAAACTAAAAGCTAGAAATTATATAGAACCACTTAGCTGGACAATTTCTGAGAGGCCCCTGCATCTATTTAGCTCAGCTATTGTCAACTAAATATAAGCTCTTTTTGCATTTGTTGAATTGTCTTATTTCCTGATTCTTCTGCAGAGTGATTCTGAATATATGGCTGGTCAGCTTTCAGCTTTTGGTTATGCTCTGAGTGATAACCCTGATGAGGCAGACCTCTGGATGATAAATACGTGAGATGTTTTCCTTTTTTCAATATGCATACTTGTCTTCGATTTTCATCTGGAAAAAAGAAAGCTTTGCTCAATTTTGATTTGTAAGTTGAAACATTTACACAACTAAAAACAAATATTTGTTAAGAAGATTAGAGCTGATGGCTTCTGGTGTCTCTGCTACTCTGCATCTATTTCGTCTTCATCGCTTAATTAGGGATGACATCTGTCATGACCCAATTCCCCCTTAAGCCGTGATGACACCCAACTATCACTAGCCGGGCAAACCATGGCAATTCAATAAACAAGTCATTACATAATTGTCACGATCCAAGTTACCTAAGCTGTGACGCCACCTAACCTCGCCTGTTAGGCGAACCACAAAAGTATTTCAAAACCACAACATGAAATTTAAGAGATGCGAATAAGTCTAAAAGCAGAAGATGCCAAAAGATAACAAGTTTTAAAATAGGTACAGTGCAGAAAGACCGGAACACCCCCAGAATCTTGTAATACAAGTCATGAGCTTCTATGAACAGTAATATAAAGGGAAAAAGGTCAAATATACCCCTCTACTTTAGTTTATTGGCTAACTTTGCCCTCCGTTAGCCAAAGTAGTCAAATATACCCCTCTGTTAGCCAAAGTAGTCAAATATACCCCTTTGTTAGCCAAAGTATAAACATATACCCTTGAGTGGATGGAAATACCCAAATCAGCCAAAATTACCCATTTAACTAAAATTACCCATGCCCATAAATTAGACCCAACCCGACCCCAAAAATAATTTCACCCCAATATCAGTATTATTTATACATCCTATTTAGGACTCACTATTTTTATACATAGACCACCACATTAACAATATCAGTATTATTTTTATACTTATACCCCACTATTCAATACAATATAAATTAATTTTAATACAACCACCAAACATGAATAAGAAATAATGATACCATAACTAATACCAACATAACTTGTCTTTGGACCAAAGGACCCCTAATTATTATTAGTGGACACAATTAGTTTATATATCTATATCTATTCTTGTATAATAATAATACAATCGGCTCCTTATCTGATTTTGGGGCAAAAAAGGAAGAGCTTTTATGAATCTATCCTTGTATAACCTCATCTCTACAGGAAAAAAGGAAATTCATCATTTTGTTCTTCAGTGTTTGTATCTACTGCTCATTTTCCTCTCATGGCGACCGACACTGCACCCTTTTCTTTGTCAGGTTCGTTTTCTACCAAAAAATAATAAAATAAAGTAGAGGGGTATATAAGGGTGGGGCGAAATTATTTTTTGGGGCGGGTCGGGTCAAATTTATGGGGCATGGGTAATTTTAGTTAAATGGGTAATTTTAACTGATTTGGGGATTTCCATCCACTAAAAGGTATATGTGTATACTTTAACGGAGGGGTATATTTGACTACTTTGGCTAACGAAGGACAAAGTTAGCCAATAGACTAAAGTGGAGGGATATTGATAAGAATCGGGTTACTTGAACAAAACAAGATTATAATGCAGAAGCGAAAATACGAAGATTAAAGACAAGAATGTAAAGATAGGCGAAATTCAAGAATAAAATCCCCAAATTTCAAGATTAACTGATAAGAACCCTAATTGGTCTTAGTATTCAAAATTAGCGGATTAAGACTAATTAAGATACTAATAGAGTCAATTCAAGAACTTATATCAAAAGGTGATCTAGACCCCTATTTCGAAGAAATTAGAGACAATAATTAGTATAAGACTAATTACCTTCTTTAATTTACGAATAAGAACCAAAGATATCAAGTACGAATTAATCTTACCTCTTAAAGTAGCCACACAAAGGTGTAAAATAGAGAAACTCTCAATAATAATAATATTTGTCTAATGAAAATAACAAAATCCACCCCTATATATAGGGGAAACTTATCCCAAATAGAATGGGATTAGAATCTACTTTTATGGAAATAATTAAATACTAAAACCTAATTAGGATTAAACTAGGAAAGCATGTAAAATAATTGGCAAGTTTCTTCCCTAATAGAATAAGGAGAAGGTTGCCTAAAAAGTCACTTTGTACGTGTGACTTTCTCCAACCCAATTTGGGTTGGATTTAATTCCTTTCCTGGGCAGAAACTTCAGCCCCATGTGGGCTTGAATTTAAGCTCTTTTGGGCTCCATGTGGGGCCCAATCTTCCTCCTCTTGAGCTTGGACTTGGATCATGAAATATGTGTAGTATTTAGCCCATTCTTCTGCATAATTCTTGGACTCGTTCTTGGGCTTTTCTTCCACGATAAGCATCTTTTTGATTTCCAATTGAAGCCTAGCAACCTTGGCTTGCATCTCCTTAGCTTGTGACCTTGACGACGATCTTCTTAGGGCTTCTATAGCGCCATCCTTGCCCATGGAGCTATCAGATATATTTGACCCTTTTCCCTGGTACAAGTGTCTCAACAAAAATAAATTGTCTGGATAATAAGAACAGTGTATAGAATAAAAGAAAGACTCCAGGGTGCTGTGGATGGGGTCAAGCAGCTTACTACGACAGTCTCAATCAGCTCCTCAGCACTCAATTCACGAGCTTGACTGGTACGAGGGTGAGAATCTGCACAAAAATTGCAGCAAGTGTAGTATGAGTACACCAACACGTACCCAACAAGTATCATCACGTGCCTTCAACAACATAGTGGCGAGGGTTGGACTGAAAATACCCACTTAAACCAACTGTACAATGAAAATAGAATCATGTATGATCACTAGGATTTGGTGTAGAATTGTTACCTCAACGTCATATGGTGTTTGGGCCAGATTTCACACAAAGGATTGGCCACTGTCTTAAAAAGTGAAAACCGCAAAAAATAACAAACCTCCCGGGGCTTTAAGCAGGAAGAAAAATCAAAGCGCACACTTCTTTTAAGTCGGTTCCCTTTATCCATAAGAAGCGATGGCGCTGGTTTGCATCAGCAAAGTTTTATTTTGTACATGAAGCATGTTATTGGCGTTGACAAGTGAGGTTGCCCAATGGCAAGCAAACTCCACTTCCACCACGAGGTTGTGAGTTCGAGTCACCAAAGAAGCAAACTGGGAGAAGAGACCACTGTTGACTCCTTGATAAAGGGGGATTGGGGGATGATGATATCAAAAAATGATCATGTTATTGATGTTTTCACACGTAGACAGGACCATTACTCCTTGGGTTTGATTTAAGTCATTCCTTTTTTTCTTATTAAGGTATTTAAATCACACTTTTTAGTTTTCATGTCAATGCAAATGTATCCACCATCTGTTATCCACGTTTTTTGGTTCATATTTTCATGATTTTATGCTTTCTCCCAAAGATAGGTGTAATTATGCTAGTGCAATAGCATGCACAAAACTTAAACAAATGTCTACAAATAGGTTTTCATGCTTGCATGCATAAGCTTAGCAGGTTATTGCTGGCTGCTGTACCTCAGGCTTCTAAATGAAGCTTTTCTGTATTATTTGCTAACTAATTTCAGGCTTTCAGCTAATACTCTCATATGATGCAGCTGCACAGTCAAATCTCCTAGTCAGTCTGCCATGGATACGCTTATAAGTAAAGGAAGAAGTGCAAAAAAGCCATTGGTAGTCGCAGGTTGTGTTCCTCAAGGAAGCCGTAATCTGAAAGAGCTAGATGGAGTTAGTATAGTAGGAGTTCAGCAGATTGACCGTGTGGTTGAGGTTGTGGAAGAGACTTTGAAAGGTCATGAAGTTCGGCTACTAACCCGGAAGACATTACCAGCACTTGATCTTCCAAAGGTGCAAATTTGAAATAATTTTCTATTCTTTGAGTTGAAACCTTTATCAAACAAAAGAAAATATTTATTTTGAGTTTACGACCAGCTTGATTTATTACAGTAAAAATCAGTTACCCATATCTTGGTTCCACTCTATCTATTTTCTATCTAAACCATTTAATGTATCTTACAGGTCCGAAAGAACAAGTTTGTTGAGATTCTTCCAATAAATGTTGGTTGTTTAGGTGCTTGTACTTATTGCAAGACGAAGCATGCCCGTGGTCATTTAGGAAGTTACACAGTTGACAGCCTTGTAAGTTCTTCATTATATGAGTAGAAAAACCTGTATTTTGAGTTTTCTAGCTTTTTGATTCGGAATCTGAATTTAGGTGGGCCGAGTCAAAAATGTCATTGCTGATGGAGTGAGGGAGATCTGGTTGAGTAGTGAAGACACCGGGGCATATGGTAAACTTCTAAGTTTTTGTTTTCTTAGTTCAAGCTTTGGAAGAAATAGATGTGGTTTTGTTTTTGTGGGTACTCTACAATTTATATAGTGTGGTTTGACTGGCATGGAGTTTTAGAAAGAATGGAAGACTCTTGAAAATTGTGGTCATAATTATGTCATAACATTTGTGTGGCTATAGAGGACTTTTAAAACTTTTGGTGTTAAACATAGGAACTTCAAGTTAAATTGTTTTCAATTTTAGAAAGGTGTCATTCTTTTTGGAACGGATTAATAAGGAAATAGTGTCATATTCTTTTTAGAATGGAGGGAGTAACAATTATTAAGCACTAAGTAACCAAAAAATGAACATGTTTAAAATTGTATCCTTTATACCTACCTATATCTAGCGACTTTGTACATATTATCTTGATTTAGTCAGTACAGTAGTATTGGCTATAAACTCAAGCTGTGAATGGTAGAAAAGCCAATAGCTGGTGATAATGCTAGTCTTGTAACATATTTAAGTGTAGGGCACAAGCCTAACAGGCTTAGTCTATCAAGAATGTAAAGCACTTGTGTTTTCTCTATTTTGCAGGTCGCGACATTGGAGTTAATCTTCCTATTCTATTGAATGCTTTAGTTGCAGAGCTTCCTCCGAACGGAAGTACAATGCTCCGAATTGGGATGACCAACCCTCCTTATATTCTTGAGCACTTGAAGGAGATAGCTGATGTCTTACGTCATCCGTGTGTGTATACTTTTCTTCATGTGCCAGTTCAGTCGGGTAGTGATTCAGTCTTGAGTGTAAGTTTGAATTACATAGACATTAATCCATTTATTAACTTTCTTTTTGGTGTTGGATAACCCTTGTGAAATACCCCTTTGCTTGCCCTCATAAAATAATATTATTGCCACAATTTTTTTTTTTTATCATAAAACTCTATTTTCTCTGTTCGTCAATTTCAGGCCATGAACCGTGAATACACTGTCGGCGACTTCAGGAAGGTGGTGGATACATTAATGGAACTGGTCCCTGGGATGCAGATTGCAACGGATATTATATGTGGATTTCCTGGTATGTCTACACATTTTGCAGCCTAGTAAGATGTTGCGAATAAGTATGCGGACCTGATTCTTGTCTCCACAAGTTAGAAGCTATTTTGCTAGGACTCTCGAAAAATGTTGCCGCACCCCTGTAGGATCCTCCAACATGCACTATTGGATGATCCAACACGCATCTGACGGCATTTTAAGTATCCACCCCAACTCTTCATTTTAGTGCAATAGGAACTTGGAGACACTGTAGTCCACTCCATGTTTAAGTAGTGTGCTTTGGAATCAACTAAATTGAAGCCTGATTTCAGAAAGGGATTTTTCTGAGCAAGGAAATGAAACAGCTTTCTTTCTTCTTTTATAAAACAAATGCTTGATTTGTATTCCTCATAGCTACTGTAAAAAGGGGAAATTATTCCATTTGTTTATCACTTTTTTCGAGAGTGTCAAGATCGTTGGCAGCTGCTCTACTGCTCATTGTGTTGGAGCCCAGACTATCAAACTGAAATATTATGCAATATTTTGATTTTTACTATGGTTTCGCCAAATCATCAAGAGTTTAGCCTTAAACCTAGATAAGTTTTGATCAATTCTGCTGCTGGAAAGACCTTGCACCAAGCGTGATGTTTCGAATAGTTTGTTACCATTTTCGTTGCATTGCAGGTGAAACTGATGAAGATTTTGCTCACACAGTTGACCTTATTAAGGACTACAAGCTTGCTCAAGTTCATATATCACAGTTCTACCCTAGGCCCGGTATGTTGCTTTTCAGTTTTTCAATTGTTATTTATCTAGATATACCAGTGAGGGAGGAAAATAAAGGAAAAAAGATCTCTTATTTCTCTTGATCCACAACTCTGAAGAGAATTACAGCAAAAAGCTCTAGTTATTGCATCAAGTGAGGGATGTGAAGCTTTTTCTTTAGCAGTACACATTCTGGATAATTATATCAGCAAGCGCACTTCAGGATATGCATGGATTTCAATTATTTGCTTGCTATCCGGTTATATGCAATAAGTAGGAACTAAATGCACTTATACAGACATATATCTAGTAATCTATTTTTAAAGACTGATCTTCATAACCTGCTTAATGTTGGTACTTCTGTGTTTATCACAAATCTATGTCAGGCACTCCTGCTGCAAGGATGAAAAAGGTTCCTAGTAATGTGGTGAAGCAACGGAGCCGTGAATTAACTGCTGTATTCGAGTCCTTTACTCCATATACTGGAATGGACGGGAAAGTAGAGAGAATATGGATTACTGATATAGCTTCAGATGGAGTTCATTTGGTAAGTATGATAAAGCCAGAGGATAACTGCTATTGTTTCATAATGCTATTTTCATATTACTTGCCAATAATGCTGCCATTTCATTTCTTGAATGACTTGTCGTGTGATTTTGCATGTTAGATGCATATAGCTAACTCTCTTTGTTTCCCCCAATGGTGTAGGTGGGACACACTAAGGGATACATTCAGGTCCTGGTGATTGGTCCAGAAAGCATGCTGGGTACCTCAGCTAGGGTGAAAATAACATCTGTAGGTAGATGGTCAGTCTTTGGAGAAGTGATCGAGATCCTCTGCCAAAATAATAATAAGGATGTCCGCTCACATGAGAGTTTCGATGAAAGGTGCTCCCCATGCGCCCTTTCAGAAGAAGCTTGTGCCTGTTCAAAAGAGCAAGAACCTTGCTCTGCAACATCTGGTGGTTGCTGCAGTCAAAGCACTCAAGAAGCAGCAACAACACTGCCGCAGAATGACCCTACGGAAGATAATCACAGTAGCAGAAACTTAATCGGATGGTTTCTGAGGAATCGTAAGAATTATTCACACAAAAAGGTGGACTTAACTAGCTCGGAGTCTAAGGAGAAGCAAATACAGGATGATTTAGGTCATCGCCAAAGCGCTTGGAGTTCTGTTGATATAGCTCTTCTTAGTGGAATATTATTGAGCTTGTTCACAATAGTAGCTCTATTTTTGAATCTTGGATCTAGGAGTTTGTCATCTAAGTAGTAGATCAATTTTGTATCTGTAACTTTTTTCTATGAAGTCACAAAAGTTCAGGGCAGATGTGCAAGAGTTTGACATTTTGGTTTGTTTTATGACAGTAGAAACGGCTACTGTGATGGATTTTGTGTCAACCATGTGCTATTGTACACTTTGCTGGAATAGTAATTTCTCTGTGCTGTTTTTTCTCTTGTAACCAGATTAATTGAGACTGTCAATGAAAATAATTTGAGACTTGAAGATGGTAACATTATCTATCAGCTTTGATATGCAATTCTTTTTTACATCTAAACGGGTACAAACAACTATATTCTACAACCTCATAGAATGATTCCATTATCAACCAAAAACAAAAAGGACTTGTTATCTAATACAGGAGCTTGAAGAATGTGGGAAGTACATTATGTAAATAGGGATTCTGGGGAGTGGGGGAACAGGGAAACTGCTCTTCCATTTGTATCTTCTGTAGCAGCCTTTTATCCCACTTATTCAGTGAAACCATCTCTCTATTTTACACTTGAATACATAGATAAGGTGAACATTTACCAGCATCTCACAGAAGCATATCAGACTTAGATGGTAATCTCTTGAAGAAGTTGACAGGTACTGATGGCAACTTGCTCCTGAATCGTGGATGGCGCAACCAGTAAAGGCCAATGAGCACTGCAACTACTTGGAATGGAGTAACATATAGAAACACAGCCCAGACCAATGCAAGGATTATAAATATAGCAGTAGCCCTCGGATCCCGCCAGCTTAGTATGGCAAGTGCCCTTTCACCTTGTGTTGCCAAATCTCCAACCACAGATTGCACCCTCCCGGCCACGCTCCTCAGCCGATCATACCTCATTCTCACAACATCTGGTGGCCGGGAAGTTGGAAACGTATCAAATTCTTCATCCAGTTCATCTGGGTGAGCATTTTCAGCTTGCGAAAGGCGAGCATCCATGTGAGGTGGAGCTCTAGGCCTAAACCTGTAGTTCCACAAGCCAATTACAAACAGGTAGAGGAAAATTGTTGGCAAAATGAGTTCCGGGTAGCAAACCAATATCAAGAAAAGCATATGGACAAGGATAGTTGTCAAAGGGTTTTTCCAGAAGCAAATGCCATCAAACCATCTACAAACTGCCGAAATCCCAGAAAGCAGTGACATTATGCGAAAGAAATTAGCTTTGCTTCTTCTGAGGCTGAACATATGGTAATCCACATCCAGCATATACTCAACAACCTCCCTTCTTAGAGGTGGCTCAGCCCTTGCCAGCCTGGCAGCCACTATCTGCATTGCCTGGTGGCGCAACCAATCAATGTGCCTAACGGAAATGGGCTGCACATAATGCATTTTTGGGAGCAATGGCCTCCCATACTGTGCTACCATGTTCACCCAAGCTGTACAAGTGAACCTTATCGCCAAATGAAGCTCTCCATGTTTCCTTAAACCTGAGGGTGTAAGTACTAGCAATGGATAAAAATGTGTATAGATCCGATCGGTTTCCAAAGTCGATAACCTAATTCTCACCTTACCAATCCTCTGATCTCTAGCTTCATCGCCATTTATGTGACAATTGTCGAAAACCCCAATGGTGACAACAGTACACGGATCAAACACTTCCCAAGAGAACTGCTCGTTCCATCGAGGAGCCAGAGTGTCGATGAGTGTTCTTGTTCGAACCCATTTGTTCCCATACTTAGCAACACAATATGCATCTGTAATTCGACCTTCTTTACTCTTCATTGGCATCAGATTCTTGGCACTGAGAATGCCTAATTCAAGAATCCCAATACTAGGCTTTCTCAAGTACTTCGATGATGGTTGAAGATCACTGCTAAAATGAGTGGACTCATCAAGAACATGGTAACCAGCATCTATCCAAATTCGAAGGTGAATCTTGCTGGAAAACTTCACTTCTTTCTTCTTCTGGTCTTCATCTGCCATATGATGAGAAGGTTTGAGAAGATTGAACCATTTAGCATCAGGTAGCTTAACATGTTCAAGTCTGGGGGGAATATCTCTAACCGATATCATAGCCCTGCCGAGCACTTCATCTTTTCCCTGTCCAACTCTATCCACGACATCTATTATCAAATGCTCCTCAAAAGGCTCAGATGCAACAAACATTAGCTCCTCACTCCACACCGGATTAATGTGTCTCATCGGTGAGGGCTTGGTAGTCCTGCCCTGCTGCCCAAGCTGTAACTTCACATACGCCTCAGGCATTCGGCTTCTATCCGATGGTATAAGATCCTGAGCTTCAATAACATGAACTCTTAGATAATACAATTTGGGGGAGAAATACACTTTGGACCTTGTATTAACCAAATTTTGTTGAGTAGCCATATGAGCATCAGAATGCCAAGCATCAGGAAAAGCCTCATCAGCTTGAGTTCCCATCCAAACAGCAAGCATGATTTCACCTTGTGAAACCTTCTCCCCTTTCTTATTCACCAACCTATACCATTGTGGAGCTAAAGGACTATCCGGGGGAACACGAACAGGGACTTCAGCAATATCAAACATAACTTTGCCAACAATATCATCCTTCCCAACATCCTTATCTTTCACAGTAACTTCAATCAAATTAGATTGCAGCCTTTCTTTAGAAAAAGCAAAAACACTGTTCCATACAGGGTATTGATTCTTCTCAAAGTGCTTAGTAACACCTTTGTAATTCCCAAGTTTGACCTCAACATAAGGATCAAGACTCCCAGATATATCCATAACAGGAAGATCCCTAGCTTTCACAACATGAATATACAAAAAATGCATCGGCTCAACCAAATCATAAGTACTAGCAGTTTTATCTCTACCCCAATACCCCATTCTAGCAGCCAAAGGTGGTCTAGTTTCCACTAACCCAAATTCAGGCCTTGGACCACCAGGCATTTGCATCTGCATTACATTACTAGCCACAGGTCCACCAGCCTTTGCAAAATCAGCCCTTCTCTCCACCATCACAGGTGGTTTCTCAGCCACAGGTGCCTGTGCTGGAATAGAATGAAAAGTCCTTACCTCTGGTTCTTTTTTCGTCTTGATCTTGATTTCAGTTTCCTTCATGTACTGTTCTTCAAAGTTGTTGTTTGTGTTAATTTCTTGCACTATTGGAGTAAAAGGGGTTGTCCTATCTTCACCCCTATTCACATTCTGTTGCTCAGTTTCCACTGCAAAACTCTCTGGAATAACATTATCACCACCAGGAACATCACCAACATAGATTCTTAAGGCAATATCACCTTTAATATGTGAAAAGAGTCCTCTTTTATCAAGAGGGTATCTCTGAACTAAAGCTTCAGAGTCATTAAAGGGTATAGAAGAACCAGAAATCTTAACACGACCAAGAAAATTCTTGTGGTGACCATGTTTTTGGTCATTATAAACAGAAACAGAGATAGTTTGGTGTTCAAGTTCTCTTGGATTCTTGATGCTGAAAACAAGTTTTTCATTCCATTGGGGGTTGAGATCTTTGGTTTTAGTTTGAGTTCTTTGACGTTGTTCATCAAAGTCTACTTCAACAAATGGACTTGCTGAACCTTGACCATCTTTAGGCATCAGATCACTTGCATCAAGAACTTCAACTATTAACTTAGCCATTAAAGCAAGAAAGTTTGGTTCTTTGGTGAGTAGGAGATAATTAAGAGACAAAAAAGTGTTCTTTTTAGCACCCTTAGTTGGTGGGTAAGGAGTAGAATTGAAGGAAAAAAGAGAGATGGAGATGACAGGGTAGGCGGTGAAGGAGATTGATATTGCAAAACAAGGGAAGAGTTAGGGTGGGGGTGTTGGGGCATGGGGGTGGGGGCCTAGGAATTAGATTGTTAAATTTCGGTAGGCATTTTTGGTGGAAAGTGGGGTGGGGTGGCGTGGGTGTGGGGGCCTGTCAAAGTCTTTCATGTTGTAGTATATCTCTTCTGATTCTAAATAAAATAATGACACACAAGGAAAAAGCAAAAGTCTCCTAAATCACAATACCCAAGGGTAGGTTCTAGGAAGTCATTTTTTGGGGTTATAAGGCAATTGGAAAGTGGAACCTTTTTTTTTTCCATCCTGTATTTCGCACCGGTATTGGGGTGCAACTAATTCGGATTCCTGTTAGGTAGTCCCACTTTGGAGGGCAAAATACTCCTTAACAATGGTGATTTCATACCCAATGAGGCTCGAACTCGAGATCTTGATTAAGGATGGAGTAAATTGAAACTTTGGTAGTTAGACATTTCTACTACTCCTCCATCACAAATTATTTGTGACTTTTTGTTTCACACGAGCTTTAAAATGTATTAATTGAGAGGGGTATTTAACTATTTTTATTTTTGTTTATGTTTAAATTATAAAATTAAATGTTACTCTATTTTTGGTGTCATATCTATTAATGAATTTTTTTTAACTAAGGATAAAATTGGGAAGAAATAATTAATTGCGTTTCAAACTTCTAAAAAAAAAAAAAAAAATTTGAGACAACTATTTTTAGTAACCACGATAAATAATTTGAGACGGACGAGTATAAGTTTAAATCTTTTTATTTGAATTTAAGTTAGATGACTGTTAAAAAGGGTATTCTTGAATTCTATAGTGGGTATCTATAACAATCGGGTTGAAAATTTAAAAAATAGGATTTTAAAAGTTAAATCATGTTGTGTGTGTCCTGTCGAGAACATCTGACAAAAAATTTACCTAGCGTATATTAAGGGATAGTTTAGTTCATCACGCTAATAGAACTCTCAACATAAAATTCTGCATAAGTTAATATGCGTTTAGGTGTTAAGCTATTTGTATAAGAAGAACTATTGTAGCATACTTTATTCGATATTTGGTCGGTCTTTTTAGACCCCACATAGTTGACATATACAAGTTATAAGAGAATTTATATATTATTTTATGTAAAATAAAAGAGATAATAGAAAGTGGTACATTAGCAATATATGAATATGAATATGAATATGAATAAGAATAATCAAAGATTATAAAAAATTAAAAGTGATTAATCTTTATACGAAAATAATTTTATCTTATTATTTATTGCATAATATTTTTTGTATTATTTGCAGAATATCATTCTTGTATGGCTTCCGTCAAGGAAACAACAAGTGAAAAAGAAAGACAAAAATTAGGAAAACCGTGCTCAATCATGTTCTTTCAATGTATTTGATTATTCATTAATTTTAGCCCCCGTTTGGCCATAAGAATTATTCACTTTATTCCGGAATTTTTTTTCACTTTTTTCCGGAATCAGAGTTTGGCCATGAGAATTCTGAATACAACTTGTATTCCGGAATACCAAAAACTCAAAAAACTTATTTTTAAAAAAAAAATCACTTTTTTCATTTTTTTACAATTAAATTTCACCAAAAACTATAATTTCAAAAACTATGATCAAACACAACTCCACCTTCAAAATTCCAAAAAAAGTAAAACGGGGCATTAGGAACTTCATATCTTTAGTACCCAAAAGTGACGTCCATATCTCGACACACTACCACGGAGGATAAGATTTATGAGGACATTCAAATTTGAGTGACACTCCACCTTCTTTATTTTATTTTATATTATTATTAGTGGTCGTCGTCGTTGTCGTTTCTTTTCTCGACTTTATATGACTTTTACTAATAACTTTTAATTCTAGTATTACTTTTGTAATTTAATTTCTTGATTTTATTTCAAAAGAAATTACGGAGTCATTGTTTGGATTCATATCGCCAGTGTGATACTTTATCTCGGTCGAAAAGGAACGTTTACTCGCATTAAGAGCTTGAAAAATTGGGTGTTTCTTATCATTTTCTTCCTCGAATATTAATTCAAAAGTAAAATATCTTCCCCTACTTTGACACCCCCTTCCCCTTTTATCTCAATTGAGTATTTTAAATGCCTTTATTTTTATTCTAATAAATAATTATTTTAGTGGATATACACCCCTTATTATAGAACAAATAAATCTTATTTGTGAAGTAAAATAAGTATTTTCCTAATCTCAATTTCCTAGAAAAGTAACGTGCCTTGAACTTAATCCTTTGATCAGCCTTTGAGGATTGAGAACACGTTTTCGTTCATAAATTAATTTTTAAAATATCCTCTATATCATTTCTTTTCTGCATGTCTATAAAAAATTGGGGTACCATGTACACAATTCAATAAAGTAAAGATGACAATCGAAAAAAAAAAAAAAAAACTGCCATTAAATACTAAACATACATATTGGAGAATAGTAGGACAAAATTAAAACTGTAGTTCCTTTTTAAACTATGTACAAATAATTCAACTTTACTAACTCAATTTCCAATTTCAGATCAATATATCATAATTAAAAAAATATTAAAATTAAAATGCATTAATGTCTGTTAAATCATAAAATTATATATAAAAGCACTTGTTATGTATTTTGATTTGACATATAAACACGGAGAAAGGGACAAAGCACATTATTTGTGAAAATATAGCCGAAAAAGCATTTTCTTTCCCTTTCAAAAGGTCTTAGGGACGCCCATTTTCCTATAATTAACATAGCTATCACCACCTAGGTTGTTGATTAGCCAAACACCATAGTTTTCTGTTTCTTCGTTTTTTTTTTTTTTTTTTTTATAGAATTAAAATAATTCACGAGGAGTCAAAAAGTCAACAAACTATAGATAAACAATTCTCTCGAAGTTTCTGCCAGTATTATCACTTTCATATTGCTCTTTCAAATGGTACACTTTATTAATTTATACATATCATTGTGGTGGAATATTTTCTCAAAGGAATTGACCATTTATGAAGCAAAAGAAGACGATGGACGGTCACTTTCATTTGTTGGACTATTTTTTCAGATTATACCAATTACTGCAATAATTCATTAGTATTATATTATTCTCCATTACTATTAGTATTTATTATTATTGTTATCGTTATTGTTATCTTTATTGTTATCTTTATTGTTTATATTGTTCTTATTATTACTTTATTATTGTCGTTGTTATTATTTTTATTGTTATTGTCGTTGTTGACTGTCGTTGTTATTATTATTATTATTATTACTACTACTGTAGTTGTTTTTATTGTTATTATTATTATTGTTATTATTGTCGTTGTTATTTTTTTATTTTTTTTTGCTATAAACAACAATAGTATTGACTTTATCTTGTGATTTATTTACCTTTAAATATTTTTTTCATAGTACACAACTACTGTTTTATATGAACTCAAACTAAGTGTAAAGCTTAACATCAAGTAAGCCCTTGAATCAATCAATGATTCTTCGAATTTAAGTGTTTTTTTTTTTGTACTATTACTAGATCCCGCTATTACAGCTACTAGTTGTTCTTCGATTCATGGTATCAATGCAGTCATTTTCAATAACAAAAAATTACAAAAAGAATGTAGGAATAACTTAGGAATCCTCATTGAATATATTTATTAAAGAAGAATCAGAAATTCTTTATTATGAAAGAAGTATATTCGTTAATAAGAATCAATAAAAATTGCCATGGCCTTTTCTAGACAAGGATGTACGTTTGATGTGAAGTTTTGAGTTGGAGCCTGCAAGGAAAAGAATGAATAAAGTGATGATACACTATTATAAAGTGATGATGCACTACTCTAGGTTGTACATTAAATCATAGATCATCCTACCTCTTGCCTTTTATCATTCACTTTATTTATTTTTCTTCCTCTATTATTTGATTGCACTATTATAAGCAGATCCATATGTATAGTTTAACTTTATTAAAGGTTCCATCTCCTGATGGAAAAATATGGTGTTGATAAACGTGATCTTGCTAAAGAGTATCTTCTCAGTATACACTTTAGAATCATTCTCATTCAAAAGGACAATGAAATACTGACATGAATGACCCAATCACTCCACTTTCTGTTGTTAAATGTACTTGCACCATAATTAAGTCCTTTTTCACTTAGTAGCCGTTTGGATATGATTTGAAACCATGAGATGAAATCATGATTTGAAATTATGTTTGGTCATGCAATTAAAATTTCTTAAGTTGAATTTTTTCTTATAGACATAAAAATTCACAAGTTTTGAAAACTATCAAAATATTCTCATTCAAATACAATCTTTACTAAATGAGCGAAATTAAATATAACAAAATTGATATTGCTTTAAGGCTTTTCTAAAAAATACAACATTAATTGATCAAAATTTAGTTCAATAAAAAAAAAATTAACATGAATAGTAGTGTAACTACTTTTTAATATAATCCTCTCACATGATAGATATAAATAAAGGTTGGTAAATGATTGGTGGGAGTAATTGTTAAAAATATCTATCAACTTATGATTTTTTTTAATTTTTTTTTTTTTACAAAATATAAACTTATGGGTGTTTATATTTAGTAGGCGTTTGGCCATGCGTTTTCAAATCATGGTTTGAAACCATGACCCCAAACCAGCGTTTAGATATGCATTTTTACTCATGGTTTCAAATCCCAAATTATCCAAAAAGGCATGATTTGGGGTTTGAAACCATGGTTTCAACTTTTTTTTAAATCTAAAATTTAACCCATAAGTTTATATTTTGTAAAAAAAGACTCATAAGTTGGTATATATTTTTAACAATTACCCCATCAATCATTTACCAATCTCATTAACATCCACCAACCTTTATTTATGTCTATCAAGTTTTAATTTATGTGGGAGAACTATATTAAAGAGTAGTTACATTACTATTCATATTAAATTTTCGTTTTTATTGAATTAAAGTTTAATTAATTGATGTTGTATTTTTTTGAAAGGCCTTAAGAAAGTGTCTTAATTTTGTTATATGACTTAACGACTTGCTCATTTGGTAAGATTGTATAAGAATTGAGAATGTTTTGATAGTTTTCATAATTTGATGGGAATTTTATGTCTATAAGAAAAAATACAACTTAAAATATCCAAATTGCATGTCTAAACATGGTTTTCAAACCATGGTTTCAAACCATGTCCAAACGGGGCCTTAAAATTTTTGAAACCATGATTTGAAAACCCGAATCATGCCTTTTTGGATGATTTGGAATTTCAAACCATGGTTTGAAACCATGAGAAGAAATGCATGTCCAAATGCCTACTTAATTTGTGGTTCCAATTCTCTTTTCCTTTTATTAAGGGAAAGTTAATGACTTTTATCATGCCTCTAAACTGAGATGAGACGTAATTGACATCCAACCTCCCTTAACATGACCTCTAGCTGTAAGGGTACTACTGGTAGTGCAGCTGACACCATTTGTGTTGCTTCGTATTAGTTAGCAACTTAGCAACTAGTAATTATTGGCAACAAAGAAGAAATTTGATCTTGTTCTAACCATTGTGTTCTAAAACGAAAGACATAACATACTGTTAGAAATCTAAATAATTTAGCTCTGACGCACGATATATGGAACAAAGATGGGAATTTGTCCTAACATATTCTCCACAACCTCCTAATTATATGTGTGACGCTCTATACAGTCATAAGAAGTATTGTACAAGATGTGACTCATAACTCTCTAGGATAGCAAATATAGGCTCTAATAACAACTTGTCACGTCCCTACATCGGATGTGATGTCATTGACACCCAACCTGTTATATGAACGTCCCTAGCCTAGTTGACTGAAAGTTTATATTAAACAGAATGTTTCAAAGAAACTCAATAAAGCATTGAGAATTAATCTCCTAAACATTAAATTATTGTTTGATCTAAATTTAGGCAAACCAACACAGTCAAACTGAAACTACAACCCAATTGACTAAGCAGGCGTTTGGACATGTGATTTCATCTCATGAAATGCCAAAAAGGCATGATTTGGGATTTTAAATTTTTTAAATGTAAAAGTTGACCCACAAATTAATATTTTGTAAAAATAGATTCATAAGCTGGTAAATATATTTGCCAACCATTTATATCAAATATTAAAAGATCTACAAGTTGGTAGACCTAACAAATTTGCTCTTACCAACCATATATGTGGGAGAATTATATTAAAGAGTGGTTACACTACAACTCATATTCAATTTTTCATTTTATTGAACTAAAGTTTGATCAATTCATGTTGTATTTTTTAGAAAGGACTTTTTGTAGCGTATTAATTTTGTTATGAACTATGACTTTTGATTGATAAGATTGTATAAGAATTGAGAAAGTTTTGATAATTTTCACAAAAAAATATAATTTCAGAAATCTAAATTGTATGTCTAAATAAAATTTTAATTCCAAATCATCATGATCTTGAGCCACCAATTAGGACTAAAATGAGTACATAGTTTAGCGGGCAGTCCTCGGGAATAATTAAAATATCTGGTTACCACCGGAAGGAGTCAACAGACATCACAAACTGGATCTACAATGTCCGACTCTAGCCATACACCTCGTCACCGACAGTCTCAACACCTTCTACAGGTGGCCTAAACAGGCTACGTACCATCAACAAGGTAGCCAGTAAGTCTCGTTGACAACTTAATTGGCAGTACAAGTCTTTTTGGAAAGAATAATTTAATAAAATGTGATACAAGCAATTTCATATACTCCATCCGTCCCAAAAAAATTATCCTAATTTGACTTGACACGAAATTTAAGAAATAAAGGAAAATTTTTAAAATGTGTGGTCTAAAATAAATCTTAGATATTTGTATACTGTAAATCATCTCATAAAGTTAAATTGTTTTTAAATATAGAAAGGTGTCAATCTTTTTGCGATAAACTAATAAGGAAAATAGGATAATTTTTTTGGGACAAAGGGAGTAGTATTTAATACTGTAATTGATTCTGAAAAGTTTATACATACATGCATATTTACAATAGGGTCACGTACGAGTTGGCCTATCTTCCAAATGTTAGTGCACTTGTGAAGGTGATTTTTTTCACTGGACCTTCTCTTTTTTCCTCATAAATTGAATAGAAAAGAACATGAAGGCCATAAAATTTTATGCGAATAAAGTTGGAATCTAAAGCTGGTCATTTTTGTCTTTATATAGGGAAGTGGATCTCCATTTTTCTTTTAACTTTAGAATAATATATGCATAGGTCATGTGGTCCAAATTATTAAAAATAAAAAACCCAAAATTTTCTGATAACGAACACAGCACTGTAACAGAGTATCTGAAGTAGCACAAGTTCTATGCTAACAATGACAACAAATGGAACTTTCTTACCTATTCTACACTTCTACTCAGAATCCGCGACTTAAGTAGCACAAAAAATAAAAAGTTGAACCAAACTAGTGCAAAAAAAAAAAAATATACATTACTAGTATTCACGCACGAAATTCGTGCGTGAAAGGACCGAAATGCAAAAATACAGTTTGGACCTTTCACGCACGAATTCCGTGCGTGAATGGTGTCAACTGTTTTTTTTTTTTTTTTGGGCGTTACCTTTCCAATCACGTTTTTTTCCATACTTTTAAAGATTAGTCATGTTTCAAAATCCCAAAATATCAATATTTTATATAAAACTTAATATCTTTTTTTGCGTTACAATAATGTATTACCATCATGAAGTCCACCTAAACGTTTGGATCGTCGTTTTAGGGGTTCTAAAGTGCCCCGAAGCAAGTTTTGAAACTTGTAATATTTATAGGGTTTTGATTTAAGTGTTTTTATTATATTTGAATGTACAAATTTAAATATTTGATTTAATAATAATTCATCCAATACGAGAGGTTTATACTAATTAAAAAATAATTCATTCCATTTAATTACAATACTAATTCAAAGCAATACAATAATAAATTACAATAACAATACAATCTTCAAGTTCTAGAGGCTCTATTACTTCGAGACGTGCTTGTACTACCACGCCTTGTCCACACGAACGTCATGGGCCATATTGCTTACATATAGAGCACTTGCGAGAGTAAGTTCTTTCACCAACATCCATTTGATTGGGTCTCTACGACTCCGTGAGTTAATGCCCAATTTTCTAATGTAATCCTTGTTAGCAACCATCGAAAAATGGCTCGTTTGGCCAATAAGCTTCATTACCAGTGGGTGGAATTGGCAATATGCTCTAAGGTAAAGGTGGACCTTGTATTCCCCCGCCCACATAATTTGTTAATGTTTTTCATTCTCTCGAAGCACTTGACAAAGATGCGAACACAAAAAAGACGTGTGTACGCTTTTCCACTTACCACAAGCATGTTCTTGTTGCCTCATAACCAGATGCACGTTTCCCATTTACCGTTGTAATAACCCGTCCTAACTTCATACACATATTGAATTGGGTCATACTCGGTCATTTGGTGACGCCACATTTTTGTCTATAATGCTCCATAGTTTTGAAGGCTTTGGCATCCATGTCCCGCCGGTTCGCTAATATCGCTCGTTTGCCTTGTCGGCAACAAATCGCTCCACCACCGTTTGAAAGTCATTCTCACCATTGCGGTGGCAGGTAGTCCTCGGCGTATTTCGGCAAGCCATTGAAAGACTTTCGAAATTTGTTTGTTGTGAGAGCATGCCCCATCTTTTTCCTCCACGGCACGAAGCGTCCATTTTTCAACACGGAGCTTCATCAACCAAAACGTATGCGGGTTCACTCACCGACTCGACGAGATCCATTTTTTGCGGCCCATTTTCGTTGTTGCTCCATCGCGTATTTCACATCAATTTGTTTAGAGTGCCATTGTGAAACGTGATTGCAAATTTTCCTTCAAGTGCCTTAAACAATAGCGATGGTAAACAAAGTGAGGTCGCCACCTCGGTAAATTATCCATATTATGCAATATGCCTTTATGACGATCGACAAAGACGCATATGCCGTACGATCCTTAATAACATGAGTTTTCAAATGGGTCAAAAAAGATCCCCATGTGTCGTTGCTCTCGTTAGCGGCAATGCGAAAGCAAGAGAAAATATTGACCCATTGGCATCCATTCCTATTGCAATTAGGAGCTTGATGTCGTAGGCACCATATACATGCGTACTATCTATGGATATCACTCAATGGATGAAAGCAAAACCATCAACGCATGGTTTGAATGTCCAAAATACGAAGTTGAAGATTTTACCTCTATAAGTCGCCACTCTACAATCTGGCATTATGATTAATGTTGTGAGTTTATATACTCTGGCAATGATCGAAAGAAAATATGTCAATTTTCAAAGACCATCTCAAAAGCGCGTCCTACGCCCCGAGAAATCCCTTTTGTTGCTTATAGTTTTACTATATACGGCTTGAACGTTTGAATACAATCTTTAATGGGAACTCCGCATGTTTAAACAAACAACATTTAGTAATGATCTTTCAATTGATATAAGACATATAATGTACTAGGTAGGATAAGTTACCTTGGCGTTTACGGCAATGTCTTTAAGTAACACTTGAGCAATCATGTTTGTATCTAAATTATAATGATCTGCTCGATTTTATTCCATATCACAAGTGTGTCTTTATGAATTTTGTGATAGCCCACATACCATCGAAGCGAACAATTCCCACAAACAACTCACAAAACCCTGATACCGTCGTCTACAAACTAGCCTCCAGATGAACCTTAAACTCCCTCATGTCCTTAAAACAATAAATTTTGAAAATGACTCGTTGCAAAGCTTTTTTGGATGCGAACAACATTCCCTTTGCAAGGTAGCATCGATCTTTGTTGAGATCCTTGTTCAATCTAGGTTTTAAGCGACTATCATAATCTTCTCTTGTGAAGACAAATGCATCATCACGACCTGCAGCTATCAAGATAAGGGATATTGTTAGAATGCCACCGAATTGGGCTTTGAAGTTGGGTTTTCAGCCATCGATAGTGGTATGTGGTGGTGTATTGGTTCTTGTTGGTTTTGGCTTTGAGGAATATTGTTGGTCATACCAACTTGAACATCATCATCATCATCGTCTTCATCATCGGTTACCTCTGCATTATTAGCTATTTCATCGTCATCACTTGATGATGACTCATAATAATTAGGAAAATCTTCATTATTAAGTGCATTCATCCTCCTACATGAAAAGTAACATTTTTTAAATACCAACATCATATATATATATAGATAATTTAATATCAAGGTGATGAACTTCTCGTTGTTCATAAGCACTTGTCATTGTGTGGAGAATGATCAACTCCTTTAACCGAGAGGATTGACCAACATCCATATTTGGTACCACTGGTGAGTTTTGAGAATAGTTCCTATAAAGATTTGAAAACTGGTTATTTACCAGTTCATACAACAAACACAAGCTTGTAAGCTTGTGTAAAATCCATATTTACCAATTTTCATTGTAAGCTTGATTAAATTGCTGGCTTAGATTTTCCAGCGGTACTTGACCACTCAAAATGTCTCCATAAGAACTAAAGTCCCCATATGTGTTACCATGAATAGCCGGACGTGAGGGATTTCTTCCGAGGTATCTTTTCAACATATATCTCAAGAACATTAATGAATACTAAATCACGATATTCTTCCGGCGATCCCAAATAATCACTCAAAGATTTATCATCGTTGATATTGTGCATGCCATAACGCACTACACCGTTTGATATTGTTTGTGGATATCGCGATTATTGAGATTCCAAACTCGGTGGGTGTAGTTTTCATTCTTTCGTGCATGTAACTGACTAGTGTTTCATAATTTAAAGTTGTTGGAAATTTAACATGGGCTTTTGGTTTGATACTATAACGAATGGAGTAATTGTCCTTGACGATATCTCCATCCCAAAATAGTGAAACCTTAACACGCGAAGCATTTTGAGACATATTTTCAATGAAGTTTGATTTTTTTTTTATGACTTGTAAGACTTAGACTTATGCAATTGATGAGTTTTTCACTCGTCAAGCCTTCAAGTTAAATAGATTCCTGAAATCGTCATGCGTGGTGTGTTGTCAACTCAATGCTTATAGTGCGCATTAAATTGGTGTACGTAATACAAAACGCGCAAATAATGCAATGTATTGTCAAATCAAGCCTTTATGTGTCATAGATTCACAAATTATCATGCATGTGTGTTGTCAAATCAATATTTATAGTACATTAAATTAGTGCGTAATACAAAGCATGAATAATGTAGCGAACATTGTCAAATCAAGCCTTTATGTGTCATAGATTCACGAAATTGTCATGCGTGGTGTGTTGTCAAATCAATATTTATAGTGCGCGTTAAATTGGTGCACAATACAAAACGCGCAAATAATGCGACTTTTTTTAGGGTTTAGTTGTAAGGTGTTACACTTTCATCGCATTTTGTGCGTGAAATTGGAAAAATCATATTTTACACTTTCCGCACAAAATATGCGTGGGTGGGAACTACTTCCACCAACCCTAAAATACGTGCGAAAGTGGAAAAAACATATTTTACACTTTCACGCACAAAATCCAGTGCGTGAAAGGGTAAAATATGATTTTTCCACTTTTCACGCACAAATTCGTGCGTTGAAAGGTTCAATATGTTTTTTCCACTTTCACACACAAATTCTGTGCGTGAAAGTTGAAAAACCTACACCTAAACCCTAAAATCTGTGCGTGAAAGTGGAACAAACATATATATTTTACCTTTTCACGCACGGAGATACGTAAATGAAAGGGGCCGTTTCTTATTATCAATTTACGATGTGAAACAATAATAAAGACTAAATATGCAAAAAATATATATTATTTACGATAAATTTTACAACACTAATGTATATACACTATCGAGGATGGGTCCCACATGTAGTATGCCGGAGACTATCCCTAGGCCTAAATATAAATAATTTAGATTTGATTTATTCTAAAATGAACCTGAAATAAACAAATAATTAAAAGTCAAACCTGTGTGTCGACGGCCTGCGAGATGCACGAGAGTGAGGGCTCTGAGCGGCCACAGGAAGCCGAGTGATGAAGATGGTGCCATATCAAGCACGAAGTCCTCGAAAATGGAGTCGTCGGAACCGCAAATGTAGCCACCCTTTGAGGATCACGAACCGCGCCGCCACCCAGTGGATCCACGAATCGGTGGATGTGGAAAGTGAAGGCCGGGCACCTAACCCGAAAAAAGGTCCGGCGTATGACAGAGGTGTCCGTGAAGTCGACGTACGGAATGAGAAGTCGATGGGATATCTGTAGTCGATGGAGCCTCATCACCTGCGCGGCTCTGCCACCTCTGCGCGACGGCCCCGCTCTCGGCGACCACGGCCACTGCGCCGGGTGGGGGCCACGGAACACGCTCACGGAGACGCTCGAAGTCGTGTGCTGTCTCATACCCGCCTCGGCAAGCTCAATCATCCGCTTTTGCATACTCCGCCGTCTCGGGGGACTCCGTACGGGCGGTGCTCTGCATACGCGCGTCGTGCGAACGGTCCGTACCGCATATGTTTGCAAATATTAACAATTTAATAAATTTGTAAAGTAGTACATAAGACGATGGTTTAAGTTTAAGACTAATAAAACTTACCGCGCCTCGTACGCTCTCGCTGAGCTACATATCCCAAGCCATCCGGACGACGCCTGAGGGGTTGCGGTAACGACGCGAGTGATCCGCATGTGCCACTCTACGTACACACGACGGGAGTGTCATGTCCGACTACCGCCAGGCTCGCCATCCTCACATCCCAACTCGGGACTGCCATCGCATACGGAGTCGCCACGCATCATCGACGCCCGCACGCTCGTCCCTCGCATGCTGGTCATGCTCCCAAACCGTAGCCGCGGGTATATTCTCGTACATACCCAAATCGCCGTAACACGCGGGGAGCGCGTGATACCAACGATATCCATATGTATCAATGGACATCGCGACATCCACGTGCCGACGCTCTCTACAAAACGCCGGCGACTATCCAAAATATGATCATATGGCGTCCATATAAAAGCGCAGCGTAAAAGAAATTGAACTAGTTAACAACATAAGACTAAAATATAGTTATATGGTCTCAATGTGAATCCAAAAATATGAACATACCGTCCGCGCCGTCACGCGGTCTAGCCGATCCCTAAACGGGAGAAGGTCGGGTGTGCCTTCACACGTCGTCGCACGCCTCGCGACCATCTCCGCGCGTGTGCGCGACGGAACAAGAAGATAGTCGGGGAGGGGAGAAATCGGTGGCATGGGTCAAAAGGTCTCAACCTAGTCCACACCCATATACTCATATAGTCAATTAAAAATTTTTTTATTAAGCCGTCGTTTAAAAAAATATATTTTGTGTATAATTACACACATTTAAATATATAACTTTCGAAGGAGCGAGCAAATCACGGGACCTCTACCCTCGTGCCCGTAGAACGGCTAGTCCTCGATACATGTAGCCCGGCCTGGAAGACAAGCTCAACTATAACATCCTATCTCGGGCGGGTTCGATATACCGAAGATACTTCAAGCTCATATTAACCCGAAGTGTTCGGGAATAGGATGGCCCCGAATGATGAGTGGGTGGCGACGCGCACGTCGATCAACATCGACCGAGGGCGTGTCCTCTCCAATCGGATGCGCGCCCGCGAGGCGCCGGTAACGCAGTGGCCGACAACAAAAGCCGACTCGGGCGGGGAGCGCGACTATCGGCCGCAGAAACCGGTGAGCCTAATCAACTCATCCGGGAAGGAAAACGGCACGGGGGAGGCTCTCAATATACACGGGCGTCCATCAACTCCGAGCGCCATAAATGACCTCCACATCCTGGCACGGTAGCCTCAGGTAAGCGAGATGAAATGTGTGCGTCTGCGGTCGCCACCTCTCGGTCAATGCGATCATAGCGACTATCTTCTTCGTACCCGACCAACTTCGACGCACCCAGATACCGCCCCGACGTAAGATATCCAGACACGAGGATGCGGGGGCGAAAAGCGACTAAGATCTCCCATGCCGAGTCCCCTAACCGGACGTACCGAGACTCCGAGACTCGGCCGTGATGTCCATATATGTCATGCGACCTATGCCGGCCGAAGATCACAAGAATCTGGCCGGGTGGCCCACGGATCGAGGCGGTGATCCATCTATTTTACGCATTTTAAATAAATCATTAACAAGTAGTATTAGTATTAGTTATGTAATCTTTTATCGAAAAATTTATTAAAGATTGTAGTGACCCATCATTTTACGTATTTTAAATAAATCATTAACAAGTAATATTAGTTATGTAATCTTTTATAGAAAATTATATTAAGGGTTTTCAATCCTAAGCTATTGTTATGAATCCTAAACCAAGGGTTTTCATTCCTAAAATATAAAGATAAGTCAAATAATTAACAATTAGTTAGCATACAATTATATAAATAATTAATAAATAAACAAATAACTAACTAATCAAATAATTAACAAGTTATTATCATATATTTAATAAATAAACAATTAAGTAACTAATCAAAAAATTAATAAATTATTATCGATATTTTAACAAATAAACAATTAATTAACTAATGAAACAATTAAGAAATTATTAACAAATAAACAATTGGCTTAACAAAAACAAAATAAATAATTAGCAGATTAACAATTGAAATAGCTAGTCTAACAATTAATAAATACTTAAGTCGCTAATCCAACAATTAACAAATACTAAATAAACCAGGCAATAAATAATTAACTAATTAACAATAGATAAACAAATAAATAAAAAAAAAAAAAATGGGCGGTCCCAACGGTAACGCCCAAAAATGAAAAAAAAAAATTACGAGTAATCCACCACAGTTATACAATGACCATGCTTAGGGTAATAATATATTTAACAATGTAATAGATAATTCATAGTGAAATACCTAGATTGAAGCTTTTTTTGAGTTTTTGAAATGTGTTATACGCCGCTCTATTCCGAAATCCAACCTTAGAAACTTGTTCCTACACTTCAATATACCAACAATATTGAGTTTTAGAATGAAAAATAACACGAAATTAGTGTTTTAAGGGGGTTGGGGACCACAAAATCGGCTTTAATGGCGGTGGGAGGCAACGGATCTGTGGTGGGGAAGATGGGGGGACCGTTAATATGGCCTCCATTCACGCACGAAATTCGTGCGTGAATACTACTAATGTTTTTTTTTTTTTTTTTTACTGTAGTTTGGTAACTTTTTATTTTTGTCTACTTAAGTCATGATTCCTTCTACTCATGTATTCAAGCCTGATCAAGAAAACACAACTACAAAAGGGACCCACCAATACATATTTTCCTTCAAAAAAAGAAGAAGGAAAAAAAAAAAAAAAAAAAAAAAAAACGACCCTTTTAAGCTTTTTCCGTAATTCAGAAAAGAGATCTTCCATTTTTGGCTACTTCTTCAGTTGTTATGCCTGAGTGTATACTACTTAAAATCATATTTCAAGAGACAAAAGAAATAATGCTTTTATACAAAATGATTTATTATTTACTAGAAAACATGAAATTGTTACATAATAAGATGTTTAAGAAAGAAAAAGAAGGTTTGATTAGAAAGTTTCTCTTTTAATTAAGTCTCGAACTGTCTGTCACACTGACTACATGGGATCAATAGTTTAGTTGGAAGCAGATAAATTTATCAATCGAAAGTTACAATATTTCATAATACATGAAAAATATCATAAATTTATTTTAAAGGTGATGAGAAGTAATCATATACGTGCATAAATAAATCCATGTGGACATGATTCAAGGAGGCAGATGATTATTGTTACTAAATTATATTATATGAAACAAAACAATATGGATGTTTCATTAAATAATAAATTCAACAGCAAAGATTAGGGAACTACACAGCTGGCTTTTACAATACCCCATTCTTTATTCTCCAACAATGGTATGTCTGTTCTGATCCCTGTCACAAACTCTGAACATCATAACATTAAAAAATTCACCATTCCTGTATATTGTCTGATTACCTGTTTCCCTTCCTTTTTCTTTTTTCTTCTCTCTTGAAAGTAGGAGAAAATAAAAATATTAATAGTAGGAACTTATAGTTAAAAATTGGGAGAAAAAAACAAATTATATTGGGAACATATTGAAGAAATTAATCCTCTACAACATTTAATCATTTCTAATACTTTTTGCTTTTCAAGAGTCAAATGTATATTTTTCCCGACTTTATCTAAAATGTTACCTATTATCACCTAGTGTAATATTTTAGGGGTATGACTTGATAATGATTAAATATGATGAAATGGATTATAATAGCACATTGAACCAAATATATCACATAATTCTAATAAAAGGGATTAAAGAGATTTGTCCAAAATAAAAAGGAATGAATGTCACATAATTGAAGTATCACCAATTGAAAACTCAAAAAAATAAATGTACCACATTATTTCTACCGCGAAATAATACTTAAGCGCGTTTATGCTAGCATATATTAATTAGTGCTTTTTGATTAATACTATTGTTTTTAGTCATACATATGCTAGTACATTAGTAGTGTATGCTTTTGGTCTTGCTATGAATGATTATGGGAAGTGGAAAGCAATAAGCAAACAACTATATTAATGATAACAAAAATGACTATAAAAAAGTTGATCATTTAAAAATGAATATATTACTATTTTGGGTGAACTTTTTTCTTATGTAAAGTAAAATAAGAATAAGGCTGATTGGGTAGGTGGCCGCCGGGCGGAGGTTGGGGGTGGGGGGTGGGGTTTGGGGAATCTTCCGTTTGTGTTTTGTTTTGTAGCATCACTTTCACATGGCACAGCACATGCTGCCTTTTGCATCTTTTTTTTTTTATTAGAGATGTGGAACCTCAGCAACTCATGAAAATTTACATAAATCAAAAGGTCAATGTACAAAAAAAAAAAAAAAAACACTCAAAGGTACATGTTTGTAACTCTTCTCTTAATGAAAAGCTCAAATTATCTTTGCAATTAATTTTCAAGAAAACTAAAGGCCAGAGTAATCTTTGTAGATGCAGAATACAATGATAATATTCAAGACATTAAACAGAGGGGCACTTTTTATTTCATGTACATATTTATTTTGTGACAGCCAATCGGGAGGCACTAATCTGGTGGGCTAAATAATAATGCTATTCTGGCGATTGGAGAAAAGATTACAATAAAGAGCACAAAATGAAGGTAAAAGGTTACAATCGTACAATCACGTCGTACCAACTAAAAGGGCAAAATATTTATTAAAAAAATCATGTTCTTAACAATACTGCCTTAACCTCTTAGGCGGATCCAATAAGGAGCAAGAGGATTTATTGAAAATTTTAAAAAGTTACACCGTATGTACAGGGTTAAGAATTACTCCCTTCGTCTCGAAATATTCGTCCCATTTTTCATTTATACGCCCACTAAAAAACATTTATAAGGGTAGCATCTTGACTATTTTACCCTCTTAACATATTTCATCACGTTCTCTCTCTTCAATAAATATTTACTCCATTAATGATAAAACCTCTTAAATGTTGATATATGAACTCACAAAATCAACCCATTGATGTAATTAATACAAGGGTAAAATGGAAAAAAATTACTTAATTTTATCTTGTATAAATAAAACGACAAATATTTTGAGAAAAGTATTTTTAGTAAGGACAATAAATACTTTGAGATGGAGGAAATATTTTTTATGTATATATAGTAGATGTTACTCTTGGCTTCTTCGCATATTTATTTCTTTATTATATTTCTTAACCCTATCCGTAAAAATCCTAACTTCGCTGCTTGTCTTCTGTGGCAAGGTACGTTGCAATCTTTTTAGGCTTTACTACTTCGTTTACCTGCACAATTAACATCCGACTTCTAAAAATTACAATCTTTAAATGCGATGAAGTGTGTGGCCCTACCAACAAAATCCGTACAATTGAATGGTCCTTACATCTTAGCCGACACTTTACGCTAATTTGTGAGACTGCTATGAATTATATTAAAAGATTTAAGTTATATGCAATGAGTACAGTTTAACTAAAGATAATTTGTGAATAACATGATGATTTGTAATATTGTTGACAGTATTCGTGTATATACTCTTTTAAAAATTACTAATCCTTCTGTCTCAATTTATGTGACACGGTTTGCATTTCGAAAGTCAAACAATTTAATTTTAACTGTGAATTATGGACATGAAATCTATAATTTTTTTTCGATAAAATTTACATATTTGAAAAAACACGTAAAAAGTATTATAAGTCACAATAATTGACAATTCAAAAGATTGAAAGAATTATAGTAAAAAAAAAACTTGTTTGAATCTTCAAACCTAGATTATAAGTCACAATAATTGACAATTCAAAGGAATGAAAGAATTACGATCAAAGAAAAACTTGTTTGAATCTCGAAAATGGAAAAGTGCCACATAAATTGAGACAGAGGTAGTAATATTATGAAAGATTTATAAAACGTTTATAACACAATAGTTTTTTGATCATTTACAAGGTATTAGGTATTACTCCCTCCGTTTCAATTTATGTGAACTCATTTGACTGGGCACGGAGGTTAAGAAAGTAGAGAAGACTTTTAAACTTGTGGTGTAAAATGAGTCACATATATTTTTTGTAGCTATAAATCATTGCATAAGGGTAAATTATTTTCAAATATAGAAATAGGTCATTTTTTTTGGAACGGACTAATAAGGAAATGAGTTCACATAAATTGAAACAGAGAGAGTATTATTGTTGATATGTCAGCTGAAAGAGGCCTCAGATCTACAGAAGCAGAGGAACCAAAAGAGAATCCGAAGGTTAGTATGTCCAAGACAAAGATACTCGTTAACAGTCCGCAGGGTTAAAAGTTATTTTTGTACCAATATGGAGTAGAAGAAAAGCCGAGTTATGTTTTTTTATTTTGATGTAATAAACTGAAAGCTGGGTAACATAAGTAAATCTTGGACCATTGCATTAGGTACTAGTCTATAAGTACCACTGTGTTTCATTCAACAACCAGTAGTTGCAGAACCAGTACCATCAATTAATACCGACAGGTTTTTAGTAAAATGCAAGAAACTGTCATGATATGGAAATATGACTTATTTTTCAAACCTTCGATAACTTTTCTTGTTTTTTTCCCCATTTTCTTTTAGAGCAGGATCTAGTTACACAGTAGCGGAACTAATTGAATCACCGATCTTTGCGCGACAATTATATGTATATTATAAGTAGGGTGGAAAAAAAATTCCCTATATATTATAATACTATTAATTAAATCCCTTTAATATAAGGAAACTTCTAAGTGTTGCAAATTTGCCTTTTTTTTTTTTTAAATTTCCTTATTAGAATTCTGACTCTGCTGCTAATAAGGTGAGAAACTGCAAGTTGGTGTTTGGTAAGGGTATGCAGACAAGTGAGCTTTTGCAATGGGAGTCCAAAAGAGAATCCTAATGAGAGCTTTTGCAATGGGAGCCCAGAAGAGAATCCTGATGAGTATTATGTTGGTAAGACTCGTTTGGACATGATTTGAAATCAGTGATATGAAAGTGATTTGAAATCCGGATGATTTGAAGTTGAAGCTTTATTTGGACATGTAATTTGGATTTCTTAAGTTGTATCTTTTCTCATAAACATAAAAACTTCACTAGTTATAAAAAACCATCAAAACTTCTCAATTCTTATACAATCTTATTAAATGAGCAAATCATAGCTCATAATAAAGTTAATACGTTGGTGACTTTTATAAAATACAACATCTATTAATCTAACTTTAGTTTAATAAAAAAAAGAAAGAAAAATTAAACGTGTGTAGTAGAACTACTCTTTTATAATTGACCATGAGTTGTTAAACATGATTGGTAAATACATTTACCAACTTATAAATTTTATTTTACAAAATATAAACTTATGAGTCAAATTTTACATTTAAAATTTTGAAATCATGATTTGGAATCCCAAATCATACCTTTTTGGAGAATTTTAGACTTGATATGAAGTTGAAGTTAAAATTTTATGCAAATTACATAAACAAACACTGATTTGAAATCATAATATGAATTCATGATTTCATATCACATGATCAAACGCCTGCATAACTAACTTGTTCAGCTAATAATTATTTGGCCATTTGCATCAATTTTATCATCATTCAATTCATGGAGAGCGACATGAAAATTCTTCAATATCAAGACATTATCATGACAAAGTAGAATCTGACAAAATGCCAACTTAATCATAACAGTATGATCACAGCACGAACATATTCAAGGTCCCGAATTTCATGTGGACTTCTGCACGCTTGATTACGTCTCCCTCGACACAATTTGGTTGTCTTTTTAAGCCTCCACCCAAAAGATACTCCACCATCACATTTTATATGAGGGTGTTTGACTGAAAAAATTTAAGAGATAATTTTTTTTTTGAAATTTATGGTCTAAAATAACATGTGTGTGACTAAAAATCATTTTACTAAAGCTAAAAAAGTAAATTTAAAATTGAATTGTTACTAAATATAGAAATATATCATTTTTTTGGAACTGACTTAAAAGGAATGAATGTCACATAAATCTAACAGAAACTTAACACAAAAATCTAGCAAAAACTTAATATCAAATTACATTAATTAATTAATAATGCTAATCTTAAGGGGTTTTCTTCCGAAAAGATCATGACATTAGTACTATTTTAATACTCCCTCCGTCTCAAATTAGTTGTCACGTTTCGTCTTTCGAGAGCCAATTTGAATAATTTTTAGAATTAAATTGAATTAAATTAAGTCAATATTTTAAAACTAAAATTTTGATATTATAATTTGTTATTTGTCTCATATCAATATGGTGAAAAAACACATTTTAAAATGTTAGTCAAAATTTATTTATATATAAGAAATGAAAGGTGACAAAATATTTTAAAAACCAGGGAGTAATTTTACTTTCCTATCCTTTAGACTTGGTGCAGAAAGAGCTTTCTATTTCCTTCATCCAAAAAAAAAAAAAAAAAAAAAAAAAAAAAAAAAAAGGAAATTAAAGTAGTTTTTCCAGAAAACTCCAAAAGTTCATAAATTAGTGCTGGCCAGAAAGCTTAAAAAGTGAAAATTAAAGTATACTTACCATACATAGACAAAATACAATCATAAAGGCACTGAGAATTTTTCCTTTAGGTTGAAATTTCCTTCACGGTTTTTCTTTTACAATCTAACCTTTCATTTTGAATTTTTGCGTTTCAGATTATACTATATTTTGGTCTGGCACAAATATCAATATAATTATTTGTGACTTAGGATAGTTTAGGTTGAGATTCAAGGAGTTTGAACATATTTTAGACACGAAGATTGATATTCCGAAGTCTGAACTATTATCTGGTGCACCGCATCGCAAAGCCAAGAGCTGGCGATCGTAAGTCTGGGTAAATACTACTCCCTCCGTCCTAATCCATCCTAATTTATGTGATATAATTTGACTGGATACGGAATTTAAGAAACGTTTGAATCTTGTGGCCTAAAATAAGCCAAAAATATTTATGTGGTTATAGATTATCTCGTAAAGCGTAAAAGGTAAAATTTAAAGTTAAATTGTTACCAAATAAAGAAATGTACCATTCTTTTTGCTCACTACAAGAAAAAAGATATTTGACAACAATTTTTTTTTTTTTGCCATAGATTGATTATTGTTGCAAAAAGTATTTTTGACAATAAAAAAAAATTGTCGCATAAACTTTTCCCAACGGTTGTTATTGCAACGACGTGCAACAATTTTTTGTTTGTTTGTTGCCAAAAGTACTTTTTGCAACAATAATCAATACTATGACAACAAAATTAAATTGTTTGGCAACCAAACAAGCTAATTTGCCAACAATAAAATCAAGTTGTTGCCAAATATTAAAATTTTTGTTGCCATTTCTATACTTCCTTGTAGTGATTGAGACAGACTAATTAAAAGGTGTAACGACCCGTTTAGTCGTTACCGTAAAATTCTGAAATATTCGCAACCTTGACATCGTGAACCTTTTCAGTTCGCAAAGTATTTCCGGTGGAAACCGTTGTACGGGCAGGAATTAAAATATCGAAATCCGGGTCGGGGATCCAGTCAGGCAACCCCAGCGCTGGGATGACCGTTCCAGCGGTCACGCCCCAGAGACCACAACCCCGCTAAAGCGTAGGTGGGCTGGTTGCATCAGACCGCTGAAACATCTATGGGGACGTCGAAGCAGCGCTGCTGAAGCGGTTGGTCAACCGCTATAGCGGTGACGCGCAGTAATTTCCGTATTTAAGAGTTCATTTCGGAATTTGACCCCATTTACTCAAAACCCTAAAGCTCAGCCGCTCCTCAAGCCTTTTTGGGAGTTCAAATTCAGATCTTCTTAGGAATGGTAATCTTCCTAACCTCTTCTAATCTCTTCTTTCACATAGCTAATTGTTCCTAAGGTCTTCTCCTAGAAGCAAATGAAAATGGGTATCACAAATTCCTAGACTTAGAAGGTCAAATGGTTAGCATGTTCTTTCTATGGATTATATTGGCTCAATCTCTCATGTTCATCACCCTAGAATGGTTACTAACTTAGATTCTCATCTTCTTCCTAAATTGTAAATGAGTTTCTTCCATGAATCTTGAAAATGGGTTTTTTCCATGAATCTTGAAAATGAATTTTTAAAAAATAGAGTTAAAAATGGTGACTTTACCTAGCTAGTAGCTTAAGTGGTTGACTTTATTCATAAATGGAGGTTAAAAGAGAGTTCATTTAGTGATAAAGGCCTAAAAAATATAGAGATGTTCTAAATCCCCAACTTTCCTTATCAATCCGAATGTCTTGTAAAATGTTCTTGTAACGACTCGCATTTTCGCAGGTGGGGTTAGCGCTCGGAAAAGCTACTTCGAAATCGTTGGTGCTCTTTCTGACTTTGTTTTAAAAGAGTCGCCACCTAATTTTTAGGAAAATCAGTTTTGAAGGGTTTATTCATACGCCGTGAAAAATCCTTCTTAATCCAAAGTTCTAGGTAAGAGTTCTGGTGATCTCCAAAGGAAGGTGTTAGGCACCCTAGTATTAAGGATTTGTATTATACGGTTGACCATCGAATTCCAATGTGTGAGCATTTGCATGAACTTTTTAGTTAGTGTTCATTTCCCCTAAAAAGCCTGTCATGTTGCATATCATTTTTTGAAAAAGAATTGAATATATTCCCCTCACATATGGGGTATTTAGGTTCGGATTTATGATATCCGGATATAATTAGTTCCTTTTATATATAAGGATAGTAGTTTTTCATTAGAAAAAGATAGAGAGTTTATCTTTTTATGATTTGGGTGAATAGGTTTATCCATGCTTTTACTCACACGTGGACCAAGTCAATCTGTTTAATATATTTTCAGAACATCCTTACTTAATAATTTTATAATTATTAGACATAAAATTGAACCGTTTTGATTTTTTTCAAGAAAGGGATTCTTTATATATATTGCACGTTTTGCCTTTTAGGAAAATGAATTGTATTTATGGTCTAATAATTTGTGCATATGTTCCCTTTAAAATGTTCTCGCTATATATCTATTTTTTTATTTATAAAAGTCTCAGATTTTATTTCAAAAGGTAAGATTTTGACTTTAAAATCCATTTCATTTTTGGGCCCAACATACTTTACCAGACTTATTTAAAACATGGGCATTGGCCCAGAAACTTTAACCATGGGTTATTTATTGGGCAAAAAACATATATGTACATAGTAAGTGGGTATATTTACAGAACATGATGATACTATTCAGTTTATAAAATATATCAATATATTTGTTACAAAATCAATATGAATCAGCTAAATTAAAAAGAAGTAAATAAAACACATTAAATAAACTGTTTTCCTTATTTTATCGACTTTTCTCTCTCCATTCAAAATTAAGAGATGATCTTCCCTGATTTTCTCCAATTTTTATTTCATCCACTTTTCTCTCCTCATTAAAAAATTGAGAGATATTGTTACCTAATTTTCTCCAACTTTTACTCAAAAAGTCCATTCTAATCAGTAATTTTTATATACAAAGTTCATGCACCAGAAAACATATATGTATAACTTTTGTATGCACTATGTTAACTGTATAAATTCGTTATAATTTTTATATATGAAACATGTATAAAAATCGTGTATGTATTTTGATGATGATAAAGTACATTTAAATTGTATAAAATATAATCAAAGTATGTATAAATTTTGAGCAAATATGTATAATAAATTTGTAATTGATACAAACTAGATTCCATACACCAGAAAATAAATATGTATAAATTTTTGTATGCAATATGTATAACTGTATAAATTCGTTATAATTTTTATGTATGAAATATGTGTAAAAGTTGTATGTATATTTTGATTATGATGAAGTACATATAAATTTTATAAAATCTGATCAAAGTATGTATAGATTATGAGAAAGTATATATGTATAATAAGTTTTCTGATTTATACCAACCAGATTCCATGCACATTTCATACACTAATGCATATAGAATTTATTCGCATTTCATACACATTGTACCGCATACATCCAAATGATATATAGCAAATTTCATACATATATTAGTTTTCAACATTTTTGAAAACTACAGTTTATATAATATATAAAGATTTCAAACACACAATGATCACACATATCTCAAAATGATACAAACCAATTTCTATATACAATTAATACACAAGTCAGTAATAAAAAATACTTTGTAATATTGGTTTGAAAATTTATTCTAGGAGAGAAGATGAATTTAGAAGATGAATTTAAGTCTGGAAATGGTGTCTATCATAGAAGGAAAGGTAGAGGAAGAGAGAGAGAGAGAGAAATCTTTTTAAAAAGTAGAAGGAGTTGATTAGTAACTATCCTAAAATTAAGCTTACATTTAAAATCAGATTCTTTTCCTTAAAAAAAAAAGCCTAAAATCGTGGGATCCCATTAAACCAAAATTTAGTATACTTTATAATTTTGTTAGTATATTTTGTAAATAAGGAAAAGTATCCTTATATTTTGTAATATAGAGTCTTAAGTAGTATTATTAAGAGCCCGTTTGGATTGGCTTATAAGTTGCCTATAAATTTTTTCGCTTTTTTGAGTGTTTGGTCGGCCAAAAAAGCCATTTTGTGCTTAAAATAAGCTCAAAAAATTAATTGAGTTTGTTTGGCTTAACTTATCTAAAGCAGCTTATAAGCTGAAAATAGCTTATAAGCTGCTTTTTTTAAGCCCATCCAAACAGGCTCTAGGTCATTTTCCCTTATTTATTTGGAGAAAATCAAGTGGGCTTTGACCCAAAGGAGTAGTTTATTAGGTTTTCTTTTAAAGACAAGTTGCCTGGGCTCTGGCTCAAATATACGTTATTTTAGCCATTTAAAATATGGGCCTTAGTATCGTTTTATTAACCACAGATTTATAGAAAAACCTAAACGAAATTTTCTAGCCCAAATAGTGACTTATGTAACTTTTGTTTTCAAAGACCAAATTAAAATGGGCTCTGGCCCAAAGAATATTTCAATGAACATTTGGTTTCTTTAAGAAAAAGACTTAAGTGGGCTCAGACCCAGAAATATCATATTTTTTCCGACTGAAAACCCAGAAAAAGGGAACATGTTTCAATATTTTGAAAAAAAAGAAGAAGTTTTTCGCCTAATTTCTTATCCTCTTAATTTCATACAATACATTACACCATTTTTTGCTTTTCAAGAACCTCTTTAGTTTGTTATTTATTATGACCAAAAGCAGTTGGCTTCTATTTTTAAATCTTCAAATTCAGTACGTGTTTTTTCTAGATTTTCAAAAGAATTTTTTCAGGAGCTAGAGTCAATCTAAACGGGTGCACCGTTTTGCCTAAGATGCCTAACTCGCAATATAAATGGTTCCAATAATGTTTGTGGGTTTTTTTACAAATACGAATTCAACCCAAGAAGCACTTAAACCAAATAGAGAAAGCATAAATATAATAAGGAAAGTAACTGGGGTGTACCAAAACCCAACCATTTTCACCCATGGTTGGGCCTTCATGTCATTTTTACCCATGACTGGGCCTTCAATATATCATCTTCCCTTTCTTTTCTTTTAGACTCAGGGTGTGTTCGGTATGGAGGAAAAAGTTTTCCTAAAAAATAAGTGAATTTCCACTTATTTTCTCATGTTCGTTTGGGTAGTGGAAAATAAGTGAATTTCTTACTTATTTTCTCATGTTCGTTTGGCTGATAGAAAACGTTTTTTGAAAAATACTCATCCAAGCCTCACCAACTCCAACCCAATCCCATACCCCCCACCCCCACCCACCCACCTATGCCCCCACCCCGCTCAAAAAAAAATTTCTTTTGATTTTTTTTTGTTTTTTGCACCCCCACCCCCAACCCTCACCAACTCCAACCCAACACCATACCCCCACCCCCACGCATACCCCACTCCCATCCACCTACCCCTACGTCCCCACCCCCTTCATTTTTTTATTTTTCTTATTTTTTGCACCCCCCCCCCCCCCCACTCTCAACCACTCCCGTAACCCATACACCAGGTCCCTCCCCCGCACCCTACCCCCACCCACCCCCCCACAATTTTTTTTTTGAAGTTTTTAATTTTTTTCTGAATTTTCTACACGACCACATCCCCCATCACCCCCTCCCCCCTTGTGTGGAACCCATACCACACCAACAACCCCCCTCCCTCCAACCCCAACATTTTTTTTTTGAAGTTTTTTATTGTCTTTTGTGGGTTTCTACACCCCGGACACCCCTTACCAAAAAAAAAAAAATCTTTTCACCACCCCCCCCCCCCACCCCCTCCCTAATACACCATCACCCCTTCCAAAAGTTTTAATTTTTAACCACGCAAACATTCAATTTTTATAATTGTCAACTTTCCAAAACAAATGTCAAAACTCTTTTTTCAAAAAAAATATTTTTTTTGGGAGGGGGGGGGTAGAGTGGGGGGTGGGTGGGGTTGGGGTGCAAAAAACCAAAAAAAAATTTCAATTTTTTTTTTCAAAAATATTAATTTTTATTTGCCGGGGAGGGGGGGGGGGTGCGGGGTGGAGTTGGGGGTGCAAAAAAAAAGTTTTACTTTTTTTTCAAAAAAAAATAATTTTTTTGCGGGGGGGGGGGGGGGGTAGGGTGCAAAAAACTAAAAATAATGTCAAAACTTTTTTTCCAAAAAAAAAATTATTTTTAGGAGGGCATGGGAGGGAGGGATGGGTGGTGGGTGGGGGTGGGGGTTGGGAGTGGTTGGGTTGGGTGGTTGGTGGAATGAACTTGTGAACTTATTTTTCTTACTTTTATTAGGGAAGTCATTTTCCCCAATTTTGAGGAAAATGTTTTTCAAAATTTTTAACCAAACGAACATGAGAAAAGTTAAAAACATTTTCTGGAAAATGTTTTCCTCCATACCGAACACACCCTCAATGAACTTGAAAGAATTTTCCCTATTGGGCTGTTGACCCAATAGGGCGGCTGGACCTCGGCCCAAGTGGCTATGCAATAGAGAGGGGAATGAAACAAAAACCCCGGTTAGTTTATATTTTACTGTTCCTATCACACATATACTACACACATATATATACACAGTGCACTATTCATTTACGAGTCCTATTCTGTACATAGATATACACATGTACAGGCAACATATCCTACTTATTCACAAGTCCATATAGTGTGTATATGTGTTTTCCATGTCCTTAAACTCAAACCCCAAACCTAGGTAGTGGGAAGGCCAAGTCATCATCCCCCTTATTCCTGATGCCGCACAAGTTCCAAGAGATTTCATGAACCTTCGGCATGGCTGGTCACCAGGGGAAGGCTCAAACTAAGCCCCCCTTTCACCTAAACTGCCTCTCAACCAACAATAACCATGGAAGACATAGATCCACATACACATGCATGACTTGAAATAAATAGGATAGGTCCAATATACATGTATATAGAATAGTTATAAGTCAACTATAACAGATGAGAACAAGGAGAGAAGAGATGAATAGATTTAGCAAGAAAATTAATCTCATGAACCAAGGCCAAGACATTAAGTATGACTTAAACATGAAAAAGAAAGCAATCTGCATGGGCCCAGTATGGCCAAGACTGAACTTAAACCAAGGAATCACAACACTGGCAACCACATAAGAATAATACAGTTCTTAACAATATTAAATCAAGTAGATATGACAAAGTATAAAGGCACACAAAGGTGGGATGACCAATTTCTAGATATGGTACAATCACAATAGATTTGGCATTCATGGAGTATATGTAGAGTTGTTTAGACAAAATCCCCAAATGAGCCTAAATGTCTTATGGACAATCCAAGTAAAGATTCTTGCCACTTTTAGGAATCATGTTGTAAAATCTAAGTGATCCTCACAGAGAGTACATGAAATAAACAGAGGGAACCAAACTATAATCCTAACAAAAATGATAGGTATCAATCCAAATAGGTGAAATCAAAGTTCTTTTTATTGAAACAACCATCTACTAGTATGGTGTTGTATTACTTCTTAGCTGAATCCAGTTTAAAACACAAGCAAAAGATGAAACCCAAACCAGGATCAATTGTAGAAAAACTGCCAAGAGACTTTCAATTCCTAATGATCCCATGTATAATATACAACCTTAGGTACAACAACTACACTTTCACACACCACTTAAGCAAGTAGAAGGGCCAAAAGGTCCCATGGATGCACAAAAAATTCATATTTTAAGTTCAGAGTTTGAAATTTTTTCAGACCTTTCCTCCTGATTCTATTCTATTGCAAAAAAAAAAAAAAAAAGCCAAATTGATTTTAAAGGGATAAACATAATTTGGACATGTTCACAAACAATGACCTACTTTTAGTTTTCCTTTCTTCTTCTTCTTCTTCAAAAAAAAAAAAAAAAAAACTGGACAAGTATAACACATCCTTAGTTGGTTTTTAATGCTACATAAAAGGGAGAACACATCTATCCAACATGACCAAATTAAGCTTTTTATCTGCTACTTAGGCCTTGGACTAATGGACTCAAGAACATATCCCAAAATGGGAACATGATGTTGTAACGACCCGTCCGATCGTTATTTAATATTCCGCTAACCCGTGCCCAATCTAGGTCTAGGGTTGTAAATAATAAGCTCTATGATGTGATTTAAGGGTTAAAAGTGAAAAAAAAAATCAATTTCGGAAAGAATTAGAAATTGCGCGCCAGGGAAAAAGAGCGGACCGCTATAGCGGTCACTGGACCGCCATAGTGGTACCACTATAGCGGCTTATCGACAGCCGCAGCGGCCCACGCGGGGCTGTGATGTGTTTTTGGTCACTTAGTGTATTTTTCTCTCCTTTTTCAATAGAAGACTCCCAAGGGCTGCTCCTAGGATTCCATATGAAAGAAAAACCCTTGCCACCAAGAAAAAGAAACCTTTCTAAATTTCCTTCCCACCATTCCCTACGAATATTACCGCTCATGAATTCGGATGAAGGCTAGGAAGACGAGAAATTCATGGAGATTCAATTAGCTGTTCGTCAACGAGGTAGGTTATGGTTTACTTGAGTTAGACTTTGATTAGCGAATCGTACATACTTTTAGAGTTGACGGGAGACTGCACGATTAGGTCTTTGGACATGGAGTTTGGATGGACATACTATTTAATGTGACCAAAATATTGTGTAAATGATAGCTAGGATAATAATGAGTTTTTATAAATAGAAAAATGCTGTTATCACTGAGAGGTACTTTGTGTTTAGTTTATGCAACCCTAGGAGTGGGTGATTTCCGTCTTTATACTCGATTGTGTAAATATTCACATGGCTGTTTTCCTTGGAAACAAGAGATTGGCATTGAAAAAACTATATTGAGTTGGATTGGCCCTACGCCATCAAGGGCAGGATTTATGATTGGTTTGATATATATTGAATCGTTGCATTGCATTGTATTGTTTCATAAGGAAATACATGTAGCAGGCAAGGCTGAGTATAGGCATTGTGTTATCTGGTCTTGTGGCCATTGAGTTGAATACGTGGAATATATATATATATATATATATATATATATATATATATAATTTGGATCCGCGTCCGAGGTTCGTTCCGGAGCAAAGGTTGGTGCTCGGGTCCGAGGAGTATTCCGAAACTAATGGTACATGGACATCATGGGTCCTCTGCAGGTCATGACTACTGAGCAATGACATCAGATAGCATGTGTGTACAGTGCGTTGGGGTCCTTGCAGCACATTTTGCATTTCATCACATCTCATATTTCTATGATACATCTCATATTCCTATGATATACATGCGTGTACTACTGTCGTTGATATTGCATATTCCTCTTTATGTTTTCATTGAGAGTCTGGGTGGAGAGAGGACTAGTATCAGATAAGTAGAGTAGCGGATTGTCAGATAGTGACCCATTCCCCTAGGAGCATCGTGTTGTAGTAGGTAATTTGTATAGGTGAACTTTACGAACATAAGGGTAGAAGCTAGAGTATACGATGTGCGTGGAGACAGGAGTGAATAGGTTGGATGAAAGGGAGGGAACGACTGTGAGTAAGTAGAATGCCCGTAATTCTTAGAATTAAAAGAAGTGAACAACGAGAGTTGGAAGGCAAGTCATGGGGATGTAATAACCTTTACTTAGAATCTTGAGTTTCATTGGCTTATCTGCTTATCTTATTGACTTTATATTGTGTTGCGTGAACTAATCTTAGTCGACCTATGATGCTTACCGATCGTGTGGTGTGCGATACTACTCTTGCTACACCCTTCTTGGGTGTAGACATGTTGCAGGTTTTAGTTAAAGTTTCGATGTGTGGATACGGCCTCGCTCATCTCACTCTAGGCAGAGGCTGTGTTATTTATTTTGTCTTCCTATACTATAGGAGCTCTTGTACCTGTCTAGACTAGATCCCGGGAAATTTCTTTTCATATTTACTGTATTTTGAAACAGTAGGTACGAAGTTTTTACTTTTAAAGATGGTTGTCATAATAGTTTTAAATGTTGGGTTTAGTTGGTAAGGGTTCGCCTACTAGGTTAGTAATATGGTAAGTGCCCGTACGACCCGTGGGTTTGGTCATGACAGTTGGTATCAGAGCTTAGGTTACCGGTCTCATAAGTACAAGAGCAAATGTCTAGTAGAGTCTTGTGGAATGGTACGATGACGTCCGTACGCGTCCACAAAAGGCTATAGGACATCTAGAGGTTTTCTTTCATTCATTTTATTGTGCTACCCTAATGCGCCGTCTTCAAGTTGGATCCAATTGGTATCTGGATGATTCCAATTGGTATCTTGGCTGGCTAATTGGTATCTATCGATTCCAATTGGTATCTCTCTAATTTGACTCAAGGAAGGCCTTCTATAAGTAGGTGCGTAACTAACTGTGTGGCCAAGCGAAAATTTCTGTGGTGATGTTGGTGTTATAGACTGGGTACTGATCTTGGGAATATTAGCAAGTTAATAGAGAAGTCATACTCATAGGTGAAAGCCATGTTTTTACGCGCTAATCATTTAATTAAACCCCTACGCGACCTGAGTTGGAGTACCAAAAAAATTCGGCCACTGGCACTGTAGCACCACTGTAGCGATACGGGGACCGCTACAGCGGGATCGCTATAGCGGGCATCAGACCGCTATAGCGGACCCAGTGTTTTTGCGAGGGCCACTACAGCAGCATACTCATCGCCATAGCGGTACCGCTACAGCGGTCGAGTGACCGCCGCAGCGGTACCATTTGACCAGTAGCTCTTCCTTCCTCCCCTGTTTTGCCAAGTTGTGTAGTCCATCAACAAAACAAGAATAAATCAATTTCCAAGGAGATACTTTCATAAAAACATCCACCCAACGAGGGCAATTGTCTTACGAGCGCTTTTAAACCGGGGCACCCGCATCAAAACAACAAAGCAAAGATTATCCAAACATGCCAAAACACAACCAAAACAAACAAATTGTCTAGACATAAAAGCTCAACGCGGGAAAACGCTAACCAAAGCTGATAGGGGGGGGGGGGCGCTCTAAGCCACTCCCCGGCTAGTCACCTCATTGCCATCATCCTCCTAGTCGCTAGAGTCCTCGCTGCCAAGTCTGGACTCGCTGAGGAAGGAGAACTGGGAGGTATCTCTGGTAGTCACCTTAGAAGGTTTCACCTTCGGGACTAGGCCCTTCAAGAGGCTCTTGATGCCCTTTCACATCTTCACGAATAGCTTGTCGCTCGTCCGCCTTTTTTTCTTTTTCTTATCTAAGTCGTCCCGGAGATTCACATGGACTTGAGCCAAGGATCCATAGGCGCCCTGCAAGGCATCCACAGCCTCTCCCATCTTGGTCTGGGACTCCATGTAACTCTTCATCTGCTCCGTGGTAAAATAACCGGTCCCCGCAGCACTGCTAGACGACCCGGCCTCCATGGAAGGCCGCGCAAACCCCATCATGGCCGCCTTCACCGCAGCCATATCAGCCTCCATGCGCTCCAGGGTACCCGGGGTCTGTGACTGACCACTCCCGCCCTGTGGGCCACCACTATCATCACTGTCATCCGAGCCAGTCCTCTTCTTTTTGCCCCTGCCCTGTGCTCCCTTGACCTTCAGTGGGTCATGGCGACATTACACTCCACATAGCGGTCCCCAGGCTCCATAGGCACCCTAGTATTACAGCAAAGATGGGTGATCAGAGAGGAAAACATCAAACTCGGGCCAGCCTTGGCCACAAAACCCCGCCACTCCTCGATCACCTGTATACCCACGTTCACGGGTACACCATCCAGAATACAAGCCACCACAAGGGCCCGCGGGTATGTGACATCAGTAGTATTGCTCGAAGGGCGAACCCGTCGGGCAACGAGGTTTAACCACCTCCGGGCCTCAGTAGTAAAGTGTCTACTCTTAATAGCCAAGCGAGAGACAACCCAGGTAGCCTTCTTCCTTTTTGATTCCCTCACCAACATCCTTACCAACCACGACTTGTTTTCTTCAACGTCCTTGGCACGAAGCTCATCCTGTGGAGGGTTGGGCAGCCCATGGATGGAGTTGATGGACTCAGCACCCACCTTTATACTAACCCTCCGGATAGTAATCTGCGGCTCCGGAACATTCCAATCCACCGTAGGGAGCGTAGCATAGAACTCTCTGACCCAGTTACAGTTGACATTTTTGGGCTCCTCGACTAATTGGCCCCAACCAATGCGGTGTAGGGTTTGATAGAATTCCAGCGCCAGCTCTTCAACCCGGTCCATAATGAAAGCCCTCTCATGAAGCAGACCCTTGGTCTGCTATTCCATGAAATGCCTCTTACAAGCGTTGTTGGGGAATTTGACATATGCGGGGGGAGCTGGGGGTTGTTGTCCTTGTTGCTACTGTTGTTGTTGACCCACCATAATAAGTGAGAGTTAACCTAAAAAAGTGGAAAGCAGAGTTAGATTAGTGTGGTATAAAGAGTTAGCGGTGATAGACCATGCATGAAATAGTAGAAAAGGCCAAAAATTCAGTGCACTCGCCCACGGCTTCGCCGCGTGGTAGTACGGCCGCCGCAAAGGCCGTATAATGTGTGTAGCCAAGTCGTCGCCATTGAGGTGCTTGGTCGCTTTAACGGGCTCGCTATAGCGAGCAGGTCACCGCTATAGCAGCCACCTCCCAAACTCGATGGGCCGTTTCCAGCGACGGTTCTAGCACTACAGCGATACCGCTGTAGCGGTGAAAGGACTGCCGCAGCGGTCCCACCTTCTCTAGTCTGAAAAATTCCTACCCCAACCTTATTCCAAACCTAAAATTTTCACCATGGTTTCCCCGTTTTTGTCGAGGATCAAGTGGTATGATAGCGTGCATGAATTTTGTAACTTGTTCTACCCTATTTCAACTACCATAGTTACCAAAATTTTGAGCAAGAACACTAAAAATTTGCACCATAACAAGACACCCACCCCAACATGGAAACTAACCCCTGTTTAGCAAATTTTCAGTATAAAGTGTTGCTAAGACATTATGAACGTGAATTAACCCTCCATGATCCAAGGAACTACCCTCCCCAAAAACCAAAAACCCCTTTTGTCTAGAAACTCGAATTTCTTCCTAATCTAATAAGTAAGCATGAAAATTTTCGAAATAAGAAGCCATAGACAAGTTATAGATCAGTGAATAAGAGCACATACCTTGAAATGGCGAGAGATCTGCAAGCTTGGCAAGAGCAAAGTGAACTTTGGCGGTGTAGAGAAAATCCTCTACTTTCTTTTCAGATTTTGTGTTGTGTTTTGGAAAATGGGAGAGGGTAGGGTGGTTATAAGAGAGTGAGGAGGGAGTTGAGGGGACTGTCTAGTGTATAAGAGGGGATGACTTTCGTAGGGAGAGGAGAGGTTTTCGGTTATGGGGAATAAAAGGGAAGTGAGTTCACCCCCTTTATTTTTTTGCTTCTGCTCGATAACTGCTGCGGGCGGCATATCGACCGTTGCAGCGGTACCACTATAGCGGTCCTCTGATCGCTATAGCAGTGCTTGATAAAATTTCATTTTCATTTTGTTCTGTCGTTTATTTCTTCCCCAAGGCAATGGATCGAAACCCTATTTCTCATGGTGTATGGCCCAGGAAGGTGACCCTTACCTCATCCCACCCCGTTCGGGGACGAACAATAGTTTAATTGGTATCTGGTGTAACGACCGGTCTGATCGTTATTTAATATTTCGCGAACCCGTGGCCAATCTAGGTTTAGGGTCGTAAATAATAAGCTCTATGATGTGATTTAAGGGTTAAAAGTGAAAAAAAAATCAATTTCAGAAAGAATTAGAAATTGCAGGCCAGGGAAAAGGAGCAGACCGCTATAGCGGTCACTGGACCGCCACTGCAATAGCGGCTTATCGACCGCAGCAGCGTTTCACGCGGGGCAGTGACGCGTTTTTGGTCACTTAGTGTATTTTTCTCTCCTTTTTCAATAGAAGACTCCCAAGGGCTGCTCCTAGGGTTCCATATGAAAGAAAAACCCTTGCCACCAAGAAAAAGAAACCTTTCTAAATTTCCTTCCCACCATTCCCTACGAATATTACCACTCATGAATTAGGATGAAGGCTAGGAAGACGAGAAATTCATGGAGATTCAATTAGCTGTTCGTCAATGAGGTAGGTTATGGTTTACTTGAGTTAGAATTTGATTAGCGAATCGCACATACTTTTAGATTTGACGGGAGACTGTATGATTAGGTCTTCGGACATGGAGTATGGTTGGATATACTCTTTAATGTGACCAAAATATTGTATAAATGATAGCTGGGGTAATAATGAGTTTTTATAAATAGAAAAGTGTTGTTATCACTGAGAGGTACTTTGTGTTTAATTTATGCAACCCTAGGAGTGGGTGATTTCCACCTTTATACTCGATTGTGTAAATATTCACATGGCTATTTTCCTTTTAAACAAGAGATTGGCATTGAAACAACTATATTGAGTTGGATTGGCCCTACGCCATCAAGGGCAGGATTTATGATTGGTTTGATATATATTGCATCATTGCATTGCATTGTATGGTTTCATGAGAAAATGCATGTAGCAGACAAGGCTCGGGTCCGAGGAGTATTCCGGAACGAATGGTACATGGACACCATAGGTCCCCTGCAGGTCATGACTACTGAGCAATGACATCAGATAGCATGTGTGTACAGTGCGTTAGGGTCCTTTTTGTCGCATTTTACATTTCATCACATCTCGTATTTCTATGATACATCTCATATTCCTATGATATACATGCGTGTACTACTGTCGTTGATATTGCATATTCCTCTTTATGTTTTCGTTGAGAGTCTGGGTGGAGAGAGGACTAGTATAAGATAAGTATAGTAGCGGATTGTCAGATAGTGACCCATTCCTCTAGAAGCATCGTGTTGTAGTAGGTAATTTGTGTAGGTATACTTTACGAACATAAGGGTAGAAGCTAGAGTATACGATGAGCGTGGAGATAGGAGTGAATAGGTTGGATGAAAGGGAGGGAACGACTGTGAGTAAGTAGAATGCCCGTAATTCTTGGAAATAAAAAAAGTGAACAACGAGAGTGGGAAGGCAAGTTATGGAGATGTAATAACCTTTACTTAGAATCTTGAGTTTCATTGACTTATCTGCTTATCTTATTGAATTTATATTGTGTTGCGTGAACTAATCTTAGTTGATCTATGATGCTTACCAGTACGTGTGGTGTACCGATACTACTCTTGCTACACCCTTCTTGGGTGTAGACATGTTGCAGGTTTTAGTTGAAGTTTCGACGTGTGGATTTATCAGGCATTCTCCTACAGCCTCGCTCATCTCACTCCAGGCAGAGGCTGTGTCATTTATTTTGTCTTCCTGTACTATAGGAGCTCTTGTACCTGTCTAGACTAGATCCCGGGAAATTTCTTTTCAGATTTATTGTATTTTGAAATTGTCTGTATAAAGTTTTTACTTTAATTCTGTAACTTTTAAAGATGGTTGTTGTAATTGTTTTAAATGTTGGGTTTTGTTGGTAAGGGTTCACCTACTAGCTTAGTAATATGGTAGGCGCCCACATGACCCGTGGGTTGGGTCGTGACAGATGTATTATCCAAAGCATCACAAAGGAAGGGTCAAATATACCCCCAAGACACTGCATTATTACCTTAAATTGATGTAAGCTACTAATCTCTTTACTTTTAAGGTCATACTATTACTTAGAATAAGGGAGAAGACAGACCATCTTTCAGGTACAAGTTGAACCAACATCAACGCACACAGAATTTACATGAAGATCTAAATCATGAGCCTAACTGTACCAAAATGTTAAAGAATCTGTTACACATTATCATATTATCTTCATAAAAAAACTCTTCTTGCCTTATTTTCATAATAAACAGTATTCCTTTTTGCAAAGCCTTTTTTCTCTTTCCAGTTTTACTGCAATCTTTCACATTATCATATGTCACCAGCCTAGTCAAACCACTTTCCTTAAGAAACATCAAAATCAAGGCTAGGCTATTAATCCTAGTGAATAATTAATAAATGCACAAGAAATTTCATTTTTTAAGATCCAATTAACTTAACACAGTGGAAAGGAAACACCAAATGTGTAAAGGTAGGAAGTTACACCCCATAGGCTATGAAGAATATCATGACAATCTCTTATTTGGGAAGAAAGATACTATGGGCCAAGTGATGCTTGGTCCTTTCTTAACCTTCTCCTAAGATGTCTTTAAAAGACTTTCCCATTTAGCCAAGTGGTTTTCAACCCCGACATCTACACTTATGGTCCTTTTTATTACCCTTTAGCATATATAAAAGAAGGACTAGACAATTCACAGGTCAAAGCCAAACATTTCCTTAAGGTTTCAACCACAGTTTTCCCTCTTCTTCTATCCTTTTATCCTCTTCTTTTACTTAGACTAGAATTATAAGGTCTTTCCTATTTGTTTTCATCTTTAGCCTAGACAGTCAAGGACCATAAGTTATTATCACCATGTTCTTCACTTATGCACACAAAAAAGAAAATAGAATTCATGTCTCAAAACAAAAGCTTCAGTCTCCAAACTGTTTAAGGCTGGACAAATTATAACCAAATTGCTTCATTTCACTTTTCTTTAAACACTTAAAACTTATTAAATTGGGACACTTAGGATCATCTATTAAACTAGAGCCTATACATAGGTGAAATACAACACAGATGCAAGAGTATGACATATCAGTCCACTTCCATAACAAGTTTACTTCATTAGTTAGATAAAACAACTAATGAGGATAGGATTAATCAACAGGAGATCAACATATAGAAGAATAGATTTCCCTCCTAGACAACTATTTCCTTTCATTTTATACCTTTCAATTCCAACATGATCACTAGCTAAGTTACAGACTGAAAACCATCTTGTTAGTTAGTTACTAGTTAGATTAACTCTAATTAATCTTCAAATGGACTTAGTCTTACAGCTCCTAGAGTTAATCCTTTCTTTTCATTTTCCCTTTTTACCAAAACTCTAAACATCTAGGGACAAAAAATTTCAAATGTAAGACTTGTGAAAATGAATCACACAAGACAAGTTATGGACTCTATATGTTTAAGCAACAAGTTTAGACAAGAAACTAAGCCTTGATCAAACCAAGGGAAAAAATAGATTTCACACTCAAACACCTTAATCATAATAGTTCTAAGATTTGCTACAAATCATGGACAATTAGCACACAATCTGGCCTATGCTAAATGAGAACATGATCACAAATATTACCATTAATAGTCTACCGACCCACAAACTCAAACTGAACCTGATTCTATTTTTTTGATATGAATATTAATCAATAGAAAAGGCAAATTGTTAATTAACCCTATCTTTACTCTAGTTTATGTGAGTAAGATCATTTAAGAAGGAAGGAAAGGGAAAATGGAATTATCTATTGTTTTATCTTCCAAGAAATCAACAAACAGATTCAATTTATACTTAAGTGTTTTTTGAAAGAAGGGAACACATCAGAAGTTGCATCTAAACCAATTTGTTAAGTTAAAACATTCACAGTTAAGATGATTTTGACAAAAGGCTTTGCTTCACAAAGAGGGGTAGTTCATGACTGACTAGCAAAAGTATGTGACTTCTAACTGTAATCACAAGCACATATTACAAGTAAACTATCCATATTCATCTAAATCAACACATAGACTGCCTCATCTCCTTTAAAACAACAGTTAGGAGCTGAGTAGAGGAAAATAAGTTGAAATTCCCTATATTCATTCTACTTAGGATTATAATTAATAAATGAACATGACATTCAAGAAGGAAAAAAAAAGGAAAAAGGATTTTCCAAAGTACTTTAAACACACCCTTTCACAAAGATACATGGAACACTAGAATCATACAAGCAATACAAATCAATAGGAAATCCAAACAGCCTACATTCTAATGAATTTCACCATGACATCCACACCAGTTCTACTATGTTTACCTCAAGCAAATCTATAAATTAAGCACAGAACTAAATAAGGCAACACTTACCAGTAAGAACCACCATTAACAAACATCAAACCATCAAAGCAGTCTAACTAATGTCGATACACCTAGACTAGGCAAAATTCTAAATAACAAAATAAAATGAATAAGGAGTTACCTTTTGTGTGCGCAACCAAGAAAAGAATGAATTTGGGAGCTTTTGTGCTTCCAAACCTCAACAACTCAGCCACACGAAAATAAAATGAAGTAAGAACAAATATTTTAACTAAGAAAAACCCCAACTATTTCAGTCAAGGTTTTAAAATTCTTTTTACCAAGAAGATTTTTGAAAAATCAAAACTTTCCAACTTCTTTTACTTTCAAATTTTCCTCCATTTCTCTATCTACTATTTTTTCCTTGTTTTTCCGACCTCTTTTTTTTTTTTTTGAGAGTGGGGTTCTATTTTATAAAACCCCAAAAGTTCAACCAAAACTAACAACAACCGATGTGGGATAAACCCTCTTCAAAACCCAAAAACTCAGTGAACAACAATCAACGTCCTAGATCTAAGAGTGTAGCCAAACATGCGGTCAAATCTGACCCTTCTTGGGTCGATCTGACCCAACAACCACGAACTAATAGAAAAAATGCAAGAAATAACAAACAGTACATCTCAAAAGCAAAGAAAAATCATGGTTTTGACTAAGAAATCTGAAAAATAAGTAAAGCAAGGAGTTGTTACCATATTTGGGTAGAAAGAACATGAAAACGAGTAAAACTTTTAACACTTTCACCACAATAAGCATGCAATAGCTGTGTATGTCAGCCATGCTCTGTGATATTTCCATTTTTGGCGGAGAGAGGCAATGGGAAGCTAAGCCGGCGCTAGGGTTTACATGGAAATGGAAGAGAGAAAGAAGAGGGGAAGGGGAGGGGGGGAGGAGGTTTATTTTTTTTTTTTTTTTTTGCAACAGAAAGAAATAAAATCAGAAAAGGGGTATACCCCTCTTATGCATTTCAAACGAATTGGGCCGGGTCTCAGCCTGGCCTTGGGCTGGACTCGGTCCAAATTCTGAATATTAATTAAAAGGGCCTAAGTGTATATGTATACACCAATACTTCGTGTATACATATGTATATCTAGTACATAAAAAAACAAATAATTAGAAAAATATTAAAATTGATGAAGTTTTAATTATAGGAAAAATTAGGCCATAATTATTTTATTAAAATAATTTAAAGGTCGGCCAAAATGTTAATGGGCCTAAAATGGCCTAATTAGAAAATTTTGAAACTAAATTAATCTGGTTATTTCAAATAAAAACATTAACAGGTTGATTTTGCAAAAAAAAAAAAAAAACTGTAATTTCTTTAAATCATGAACTGATTTTAATTGTGGCCAGGGCAAAATATTTATATAAAAAGGAACAATTTTGCAAAAATTATCACTTAATTAATTAATTAGCCTAATTAAAACATTTATGGGCAATTATGCATATGTTTTGACAAATCATGCAAATTATATAAAAATCAGAAGTTTAAAGGGTTAAATGGTTAACTACTTAAATTATTTAAATTAGATTAAAAGGAAATAAAGTATTTCCAAAATTTTGATTTCTTGATAATTTTAAATAATTAAATAAATAAATAAATAAATAAAACCCTTTTTCTCCCTTTCTCTTTTTTTTTTTAAAATTAAATTTAACAAAATCTCATAAAAATACTCATTAATTTCTAAATAAATTTATGATGCCTAAAAATCCTTTTTTATCAATTTAAGGGAGTGAAATATTGACTTGGACGATTTATAAAAATGATTTAAATCTTTCAAGATGCTCAGCTCATTTTATTTATTATTCAGGGACTCTGAGTGATTAAAATAAATTACGGGAGGTCAAAAATTAGGTGTCAATGGTTCTAATGATGATTCCTATTCTTGGGTCTCATGATTGTCTCAAGTTCCTTCATGCGAGTTACGACGTGATGAACAAATTGAAGATCTATGGATGTTCGTGGCACTTGCTCGGCCTCGAGGTAGGTTACGGCTTCCTTTTCGGTAGACTCCGGTTAGATTTACATATTCATGTATTAGATGGAATGGAGAATGCATGTGTAGGATTTTGGAGTTGGGATGGATTCTTAGGATGGTACTGTTGTGCGATTTGTGTGTTCGGGCTTGTGGCCTGTAGACTCCTTAGGTTCATGTGTTGGTTTTCCTTGAGTATTGGTGGACCTTATGTGACTTGGAAGATTAGCTGTGCGGTACTTAGTTTACTATGTCCCTTTGATGAGGTCCCCGTATGATGCGCATAATTTGTTCTATGCTATAAATAGTGAATCTTAATTGGTATTGAAACAGATAAAATGTACCAAAGATCGTGAATTGATTCTAGACTGAGTATTAGTGATTTCTTGTATGTAAAAGGTGAAATTATCGTGTATTAATGTTGATAGGCAATAAAAGAAGTGAGGTAGTATTGTTATGTGGCTTGTCCGTGGTGATTATCGAAGACTATTGATATATCTTGTTCATGATACTGTGGTAACTTACTTGTTGATCATTGATACGCGGATAGTGTTCTATATGGCTGGTGTAGTCTTTCATGATATTGTTGGCGTACCCATGCTTGGTACTTGTGATATTGATTTGATTATTGATGTTGACTCATACATTGCACGCATTCTCATCCTTCATAATATATTGTTGATACATTGATGATACTTGAGGAAGCACTGTGATGAGCTGGGCTTAGTTTGGATGAGAGTGATATAAGGTCTGATATCCGATGGTTGTTCCGAAGTCGAGGTTGAGTGGTAGCGATATCCAGGTTGTAGCCGGACCGTGAGGTACATGGACGCCGTGGGTCCCCAATAGGTTATGCTGATGAAAATCCTCCGTGGGAAAAGATCCGGAGTCTCGTTCATCCATTGGGCAAAGATCCGGAACGAGTAGTACATGGACTTCACGAGTCACCCTGGGTTGTGCTGGCGAGACGTCGATACTTCTATCCGGAGTACATGTGTACACAACATTGCATTGCATATACTTCATACATTATTGCATTGCATTGTACTTGGCTTCTATTATGACATTCGGGTGATGTACCTGTGTTATATGGATTCGGATTGATTATATTGAGACTTGACACAATTGAGCTTAGTTGCTACACCATAGGCCATGATCTTGAATTATCTTTGTTGATTGTTCGTTGTTCCAGTTGTATGTGTTGGTTTCCTAAAATTAGGTGAATAATGATTATCATAATGACGAGTTGACTTCTATACTAAGATTGACTAGCGTAATGATATTTGACTTGCAAAACTTGTGTGGAATTGCCTAGTGTTTATTAGAGAAGACTTAATTGAATTAAGAACATTGATGTTACGACGAGCTGTAGGTGATGTGTGTTGTTGACCTAGTTTCACTGGCCATGCTTATTTGTGAATTCTTTTACTGATATGTTCTTCTAACCATTGTCGGCCTATGATGCTTACTCAGTGCGTGTTGTTGTACTGACACTACTCTTGTTACATCTCTTTTAGGGTGTAGAGTTTTTCAGGTTATTGATTGTCGATCATTCGGAAGATGAACGGTGCTTATCTCGAAGGCACCTATCCACTTAGTTTCGGAATGGGGGTTGGGTCTTAGAGTTGTTAGTGTATTCTGGTTCCACTTTATCCGCTCTTGTACTAGTCCAGACCAGGTCGTGGGAATAGAAATGAGTCATTGTATTTATTTATCTTTTGTAATCACTTTCGCTATTTGGGTTAATATATTGATTTGATTTTCCTTGTTTATTATTCCTATCTTGAATTAATTGAATTTTCGTTCTTTACTTGGATCGTTTTATGTTGATTAAGGGTTCGCCTACCGAGGTGGGAATGGTAAGTGCCCGCGCAATCCTAAATTGGGTCGTGACAAAAGGAAAGTGTATCATATAAATTGGGACAGAGGTAGTAAATACCAGGGGTCACGAACATTATGGAAATAACCATAATCGTGGAGTTGGGACACGCAACCTACTCCTGCGATAGCGATTACCACAACACGATAATGAGAAGTCACCCAACTCAAAGTGTCCGTGAAAGTGGAGATTTTAATTGTGATCGCGATGGTTAAGGCCATGGCCCTAGATTGGGAACACGATTGGGCTTCCGGGATAAAAGAAATAGTTTTCGTGGACAATAACCTTGTTTGAATTTTGAGCTTGGGACTCAAGGATTGTACCTCTTTTTGAGTAGGTATGTCCTAGAACGCTGAGATAATGATTCTAAACTTCTATTTGAGCTTATTACAAAATTATCTATGCAATTCTATGGAAGAAACATGACATTTCAAAAATAAATTGTGATTGTGAACCCTAAATATTCTCTCTCTCTCTCTCTATATATATATATATATTTTTTTTTCTTTGTCTTCTATTCCATTATATAAAATGTGAAGAAGGAATGACCAAGGGCAAAATTGTCAAATTGCTCTAATTCTTCTTAACTTCTCAAAGTTTCACGACCCAATTTAGCTAAGTCGTGCGGGCACTTACCTTCCCCACCTCAGTAAGCTAGCCCTCAACCCAACGATAGTAAAAACGTAAATAATAGTTAAATAAGCGAAAGAGAATAAATCACGTAGGTCAGACGATAATAATATAGAACAAGTGCGGAAATAAGAAAATACACCCCAGAGTCTGGTCTAATCCATACAAGAGCATCTAACTAGAAATATGCAAGTCTGGGCTACCAATAATACATCAAGTCTGAATATGTCTTAGAATGGAAAATAGGACATAAGTAAAGAAGAATCTTCAAAGCAGCGGACATCTCGTGCTCACCCTGTAGACTCTAAGCAATTCTCGGAGCGACTATCAACCACGAGAAATGGAAGTAGATCCAACCTGGAATTTTGCATTCATAAAAGAATGCAGGAAGTGCAGGTCAGTACAAAACCACAGAACTGGTAGTTATCATAGGCCGACTAAGTTTAGCTAACATAATCCAAACAATAAAGTAAGATAAGCAGATAAATCAACAAGTATAAGTCAACACAAACCAGAACCAAGTAAATGTCATCACCTAGGTTGTAGCATCTAAACCCAAGTTTACCAAGTCTCAATATAACCAATCTGAATCCAAATAACACAAGTAAATCACCAAATCATCACAAGATAAGCCATAATGCAACGCAATGCAATGCTGTGTACGCATGTACTCTGGACCGAAGTATCAATGTCTCGGTAGCACAACCCAGGGGGACTTGTGAAGTCTTATGTACCACTCGTTCCGGGTCTTTGCCCAATGGACGAACGAGACTCCGAATTTTTGCCCACGGAGGATCTATGTCAGCCAACCAATGGGGGACCCGCGGAGTCCATATACCTCACGGCCCGGCAACAACCTCAGATACCTCTACCACTCAACCATGATTCCGGAACAACCATCGAATATCGGACCTCACGTCACTCTCATCCAAACTGAGCTCAGCTCATCATAGTGTTTCCTCAAGTACCATCAATGTATCAACAGTATGTCATGAAGGATGAGAATGCGTGCAATGTATGAGTCAACATCAATAATCAGATTAATATCACAAGTACCAAGCATAGGTGCGCCAACAATATCATGAAAGACTACACAAGTCATATACAACATTATCTTCGTATCAAATGTCAGCAAGTAAGATATTGCAATATCACGATCAAGATGTATCAATAGTCTCCAATATTGCTATCACTACGTGGAATCAAGCCAACAATAATAGAACAAATCAATTCACAACACAACGGGGTGGCTAGCCCCAATCACACAACAGGGCCCAACTTAAGACAATATCCAACCCAACTTCATACCCGAAGGTTTACATGCTTTCTCCGACAATACCATCTAAATATATGCTTATATAAACGAAGACTCACCAAGGGTAAACCGTAACATACCTGGAAGGCCGAAAAATAAGGTCTCCACAATCATACCTTAGCCTTTCCTTTCCTTTGAGCCTCGAGATCAAGATAGTCTAAGCATATTCAAATCATGAAATTAGAATCAAGAAGAATATCAATCAAACTCTACTTCTATTCAAAACCCAAATCCCCAACCTATGGAATGAGTTATTATGAACTAGAAGGGTGAAATTAGGAATCTAAAGGTTCCAACATGAAATTAAAGCTCTAGGTGATCAATCCCCATCAATATCAATCTAGAATAACCAATAATTTACTTAAATTCAAATTCTAGCCAAAACCCCCAAATTTGGGTATAAATCCTAACTTCCAATTCCATAAATTAGCCACTAATTTGGAAGAATCATGCAATAATAGATTCTAGTCATCAATTCCATGCTTAATAAAGCTAACCCAATCAATAAATCAACATTACGAGCCTAAAAAGAAGAACTCATAAAACTCTCTTTTAATCCTCAAGTTCTTAAAGAAACTAGCATATTTTATAGATTTCCTATGATGATTAATGGAATATGGAATGGTAATGAAGATGGAAGAACTTACCATAATGATTCTCCCCCAATAAATGCCTTGAAATGCTCCTAAAAGCTCTATTTTCAGAGTGGGTAATAAAATGTAACGGCCCTCCCGGTCGTTATGGAAAATGTAGGATCACCCCACCAAATAGAACCCTCCCAAGGGTAGAACGAGCAAATAGAAACTCGATTGTATAAGTCTAAGAACTGAAAACTTGACTATTTTGTGTTTGTTGTTTAATTTTGTTGAGTCCATCGGGGGGTGACATAGGAAATTGGAACTCCGTTGGGAATTCTGAGGCCACGGGTGCATTCGTATGATGTTTTTATGTATACTTGCATGTCTTGTTTGTGTTTGTGAGGCCTCGGATGAAATGTTGCGTGATAGAGTGAAAAACTTGGCAAAAGTTGAACTTACTGCCCAAATGGCACCACTGCGGTGGGGGTGGTACAGCTATGACGACAATGCTATAGTGGTGAGTCCCTCGCCGCCAGTGGTCAAGCTTAGTTTGGGTGTCCGCTGTGGCGGGCAATGTCCAGCTATGGCAATGTCGCCATAGCGAGATATGGATCGCCATAACGGAGGTTGGGGTTCCTTTAGTCCGCTATTGCGGTCACTTGGCCGCTATTGCGGTCACTTGGCCGCTTCGCGAGATCTCGTGCCGGTGGTTTGACCACGGCGGGGTCGACGGTGCGGCGAATCTGCGTATTTTAAACACTTAGTTCCGAATTCTTTATTCATAAAACTCCAACACAGCCCCCACAAGCACATAGGGCGAATTTCCAAGCTAGGGTAAGAATATTCTTGAGAGGTAAGTCTCATTCAGCCCTTTCAATCATTTCGTATCATCTTCATGATTATCATCCCTTTTATGGGTCTTCAATGGTGAGATTAGTAATAGTAACCCTAGAACTTAATAAACCTTCTATACTGGATGGGTTATGATTGTTATCACTTATTTATCATCTAATGGATTGGGTTAACTTCTCTTAATCATGAATTGAACCTCTAGAGCCATGAACTAAGTGAATTGAGACTTAGGGTTCTATAAAATGATAGCTTGGACGTGGAAACTGCTTGTAATTGGGGTGCTGATTAAATATTGTTATAGTTTGATGGTTAGGGATTACTAAGGCCCTTGTTAGGTTGTTTTACACCTAGAAAGCATTCACCCACTGGAATGGGGCTAAAGGGAAGGGTGTCTTGCATTAATTTTGTGACTAGAATAATTGTGACTCATTGAGCATTCTAATTTCTAGACTTTGAGCGTTCTGAGGCTTTACAGAAGGAAAAAGCTGTAGCAGAGTGATTCAAGTTGTTCCAGCTCTACGTTTGAGGTAGGTTTTGGTCTACTTAAGTTAGACTTTGATTAGTTGATTATGTGTGTTGTGAATTGTATAGGAGAAAACATGTCTAGTCTTCATGTATGATATTGTGTGGTTGAACTCCTATATGCAATTGATTGAGTGACTGTGTAGGCTTCGTGCCAATATTCATTTGTATTGAATCTACAGTTGATGTTATTGTGTAGAGAAGTTAATATGACCTTCTTGGTGAAATTGTGATACAAAATGATGATTTGAGCATTGACAATAAGAGGGCAAGAAATACCGTTATGTATAGATATATGAAAAGGCACAAATGTGACCTAGATTATGGGCTCGTGGTCCGAGATTCGTTCCAAAAATGAGAGATACAATGATGTGGGCTTCGTCTGAGGTTCTTTCCGGAGTGGAGGTTTATGCTCGGGTCTGATGAGTATCCGGAACGAGTGGTATTTGGACACTATGGGTGCCCTGCAGGTCATGACTACTGAGCAATGACATCAATTAGCATGCATGTACAGTGAGTATGGTTATTGTGGCAGACTTATTCCCGTTTGTAGGTTCCGTTAATTTGATTCATTGATATCTTGGGTGACTTGATTTGTGATTATCCTTGATTGAATTGTTGTGGTTTGTTGAGTTCATGTCTGTTGGTTGGCTTGTTTATTCTATTGATTTTATGAGATATGCATGATGCCGATATGCATGATACTAATCTTAGTCGGACTATGATATCTACCGGTACATAGTGTTTCTACTGATACTACCTTGCTGTATTCTTTTGTGTGTAGATTATGATACAGAGACGGCTACCCGTCCTCACATCTGGAATTGAGGCTGTTGCTAATAGATCTAGGGTGAGCTTCTATCCATGCCAGGCCGCTCGAAGATCCTCTTTTATGATGTCTACTTCTACTCCAGACATTTTGGTTATTTGTTAGACATATTTCATTCCTTAGACATGTTTAATATTAGAGTCCTTGTACGGTGACTTTCGAATTTTGGGGATTGTAATAGCTAGGATTTTCGCATTTACTTCATTGTTTATGGCATGACTTATTTTATTATCTTGTGCATGAATGAGTAATAACAAATTGAGTTGGTTAATATAAAAACGGACTTGAATGAATAGATGACTTGTTTATTGGTTCGCCCACTAGGAGTTAGTGTGGGTGCCAGTCATGTCGGGTTGGGTCCTGATAGAGTTGTTATCAGAGCTTTAGGTTCGTTGATCTCGTCGTACAAGGACATGCTTTGTAGAGTCTTGGGGATCGGTACGGAGACATCTGTACTTCTCTTCGAGAGGCTATCGGACACTAGAAAAATTCCTTTTTTTTCTTTCTTTCGTGCTACTTGATTCCATTGGTATCTGATGATTCAAATTGGTATCTAACGATTCAAATTGGTATCTAACTATCCTTCATTCTCTCGCGGATGGCAAGAACATGCGCCGCAGCAACCAGAAGAGCTGGTAGAGGGGCGGCCCCAGCTTGGGGCGGAGTCCCAGTAGTTGATCTTGTGCCTCCAGTGGTTCCTAATGAGGCCGCGGGAGATGCAGCCGCACCAGCCCAGCTAGCGGCTGCACCAGTCTCACCAGGAGCTGCAGCTGCTCCTGGTATACCAGACGCTATGGCGTAGATGCTAAATTGGTTGCATGGGTTAGCACAGGCCGGGGCTATACCAGCCGTTCCGGTGGGCGGGGGGCGCGGGGTAGCATCCCGAGTCAGGATAGAGTTCGGGGCTCGGGGTTCAGCATGCCACAGTAGTGGCACCTCGCTTGGATGAAGTTCCGAGTTTTGAGGACTTCCTGAGGCTAGTTGCAGGGCCGGTGATGACTGGCGAAGAGTATGATTTGTTACGAGGTTCACTAAAATGAAGCCTCCGGTTTTCTATGGTACTGAGTCAGAGAATACATACGAGTTCATCATAGACTGTCATGAGAGGCTCCATAAGATGGAGACTGTGGAGAAGTACGGTGTAGAGTTTGTGACCTTCTAGTTCTTCGGTGATGCCAAGTTATGGTGGAGGGCATATGTGGAGTACAGGCCAGCTGGATCTCCTCCGTTGACTTGGGTTCAGTTTTATTTTGTGTTCTTGGATAAGTATGTCCCGCGTACTCTGAGGGATCGAAGAAAGGATGAGTTTGCTAATATTGATCAGGGGAACTCGTCTGTTGCTGTGTACGAGTCCCGTTTCCATTCCTTGTCTCGATATACTTTTCAGTTACTGCCTGCTGAGGGGGAGAGGTTCCGGCAATTCGTGAAGGGGTTGAACACTGGACTTCAGCTTTCAGCTCCTCAGCCACTAACCACTGGGGCTTCATTCCAGGAGGTAGTGGAGCATGTCCGTGTTGTTGAGGGAATTAAACAGAATAGGCATGCAAAGCAGGTAGAGAAGAAGGCCCGAAGGGGTGGGGTTTCCAGCAACTCTTTCTCGAGAGGTCATATTTCGCAGGTATATTCAGGGGGTCCGATTCAGTTTGCAATGCAGGTGTCAGCTGAGGGGCCCATCAGGGGCAAATTATCAGGCTTACGATCAGCATGGAGGTTATACTGCATCATCAGCTTCTGTTTAGCGACCTACGCTGGACCACGCATGTTACGAGTGTGGTGAGATAGGGCATATTAAGAGGTATTACCCCAGACTCAGACAGAGTGGATAGGGGACTCAGTATCAGGCTCCCCAAGCTCCATTTACTCTAGATAGAGAGGGTAAGAATCGCGCATCGACAGGGCGGGGCGGTCACACAGCGGGTAGGGGTGGCGGTCAACCTAACCGAGGTGGTCCTTAGGCAGGTAGGGGCGGGGGTCAGACCGAGCAGTGTAATCGCTGTGGTTCATAGGCTACAAGAGGGCGCGGTCATTTGTACGCTTTTCCAGGTAGACCCGAGGCTGAGGCCTCCAATGCTGTTATCACAGGTACTATCTCAGTTTATGACCGGATGACTTCTGTTTTATTTGATTGGGGTTCTACTTTTTCATATGTGCCTTCATATTTTGCTGTAGGTTTGGATATGATATGTGATATTCTTGATGTCTCTATTTATGTATCTACTTCGGTTGGGGATTCGGTGGTGGTAGATCGAGTCTACCCTTCTTGCGTGATTACTTTTTTGGGGTATAGTTCTTGGCCAGATTTGATGATCCTAGATATGGTAGATTCGATGTCATTTTGGACATGAGTTGGTTGTCCCCGCATTATACTATCCTTGATTGTCACTCTAATACTGTTACCTTAGCTATGCCTGGGGCACCTAGACTTGAGTGGAAGGGTAACCTTAGTCTCCTCCCTAAGAAACTCATATCCTTTGTTCGTGCTAGGAAGCTAGTGGGGAAGGGTTGTCTAGCTTACTTGGCATATATCCGTGACACCAGTGCATATGCTCCATCCATTTATTCGGTTCCAGTAGTACGTGAGTTTGCGGATATGTTCCCCGTGGACTTGCCTAGTATGCCACCTGATCGTGATATTGATTTTAGGATTGATTTAGACCCAGGGACTCGTCCAATCTCTATTCCACCTTATAGGATGGTGCTAGTAGAACTCAGGGAATTGAAAGAGCAGTTGCAAGATCTTTTGAGTAAGGAGTTTATTCGCCCGAGTGCCTCTCCTTGGGGTGCTCCTGTGTTGTTTGTTAAGAAGAAGGATGGGTCTATGCGTATGTGTATTGATTACCGTCAGCTGAATAAGGTAACTGTCCAAAACAAGTATCCCATTCCCCGTATTGATGACTTGTTTGATCAGTTACAGGGAGCTTCTGTGTTCTCTAAAATTGATTTAAGGTCAGGGTATCACCAATTGAGATTCGGGCAGAGGATGTTCCTAAAATAGCTTTTCGGACCATGTATGAACACTATGAGTTCTTGGTTATGTCTTTTGGGCTTACTAATGCCCCAGCTGCGTTCATGGATTTGATGAACAGTGTTTTTAAGCCCTTTTTAGACTCTTTCATAATTGTGTTCGTTGATGATATCCTGGTGTACTCTAGAAGTAAGGAGGAGCATAAGATACATTTGAGGATTGTTGGGGGTATTGCGGAAGAAGGAGCTATATGCTAAATTCTCCAAGTGTGAATTCTGGTTGTTTTTTGTGTCCTTCTTGGGGCATGTAATTTCGAAGGAAGGTATTATGGTGGATCCTCAGAAAATTCAGGCAGTCAAGGAATGGCTAGGTCCACGTCAGTGATCGAGATCCGTAGTTTCATAGGTCTAGCTAGCTACTATTGTCGGTTCGTGAAAGGGTTTGCCTCTACTGCTTCTCATTTGACTCGCTTGACTCAGAAAGAGGTACCGTTTCAGTGGTCCGACGAGTGTGAGGAGAGCTTTCAAAATCTCAAGACCTTGCTGACTACAACACCTATTCTAGCTTTGCCCGTGAAGGGCAAGGATTTTGTTTTTTATTGTGATGCTTCATGTTCTGGTTTGGGTGCTGTTTTGATGCAGGAAAAGAAGGTGATTGCTTATGCTTCTCGGCAGTTGAAAGTGCATGAGAAGAACTATCCTACTCATGACTTGAAGTTGGCAGCGGTGGTGTTTGCGTTAAAAATCTGGAGGCACTACTTGTATAGTGTCCATTGTGAGGTGTACACTAACCATCGCAGTTTGCAGCATGTGTTCACTCAAAGGGATCTGAACTCGAGGCAGCGAAAGTGGATGGAACTGTTGAAAGATTATGACATCACCATTCTGTATCATCCTGGTAAAGCAAATGTAGTGGCTGACGCGTTGAGCAGGAAGTCGGTTAGTATAGGAAGTCTGGCTCATTTGATTTCTTCAGAACGTCCGTTAGCTAGAGGGGTTTAGACTCTGGCTAACAGTTTTATGAGGCTGGCTATTTCCAACATGGGCAGGGTGTTGCGTGGTGAGGCCAAGGAGGCTGTGATTGATGAAGAGGGGGTGCTGCAGATTAAAGGGCGAGTTTGCGTGCCACGTGTAGGCAATTTGATCAAAACTATTCTAACAGAGGCTCATAGTTCGAAGTATTCTATTCATCCTGGCACGACTAAGATATATCGCGATTTGAAGCAGCACTACTGGTGGACTAGGATGAAGCGTGATATAGTGGAGTTTGTTGCTCAGTGTCTGAACTGCCAACATGTAAAGTATGAACATTTGAAACCTGGGGGTACACTTCGGAGGATGCCCATTCCTGAGTGGAAGTGGGAAAGAATAGCCATGGACTTCGTAGTTGGTCTTCCGAAGATGTTGGGGATTTGACTCTATCTGGGTTATTATTGACAGGTTGATTAAGTCTGCCCACTTTATTCTGGTGATGATAACTTATGATGCGGAGAAATTGGGAATCTCCATTGTGTCCGACAGGGGCGCAACATTCATATCTAGATTTTGGGAGTATTTGCATGAGGAGTTAGGTACAAGGTTGGACCTTAGTACAACATTCCACCCACAGACTGACGGGCAGTCTGAGCGGACTATTCAGGTTTTTGAAGATATGCTTCGTACTTGTGTGATAGACTTTGGTGGGCATTGGTACCAGTTCTTGCCTTTGGCCAAATTTGCATACAATAATTGCTACCACTCGAGTATTGATATGGCTCAGTTTGAGGCATTGTATGGGAGGAGGTGTAGGTCTCCTATTGGGTGGTTTGATGCGTTTGAGGTGAGACCTTAGGGTACTAATATTTTGAAGGAGTACCTAGAGAAGGTGAAGGTGATTCAAGCTAAACTTCTGGCAGCACAGAGTAGGCAGAAGGAGTATGCGGACCGTAGAGTCTGAGATCTTGAGTTTGGAGAGGGAGAGCAAGTGTTGTTGAAAGTCTCACCCATAAAAAGTGTGATAAGATTTGGGAAAAGGGGCAAGCTTAGCCCAAGGTACATTGGGAACGTTTGAGATCCTCAAGCATGTGGGGGAGGTGGCTTACATGTTGGCTTTACCTTTGGGTCTACCAGGCGTTCATCTGGTATTCCACGTTTCGATATTGAAGAGGTACCACGACGATGGTTTGTACATAATCCGTTGGGATTCGGTTTTGTTAGATGAGAATTTGATATATGAGGAAGAGCCTGTTGCTATCTTAGATAGAGATGTTCGCAAGTTGAGGTCCAAGGAAATAGGCTCTGTGAAGGTTCAGTGCAAGAATCGTCCGGTGGAGGAAGCCACTTAGGAAACAGAATCTGATATGCATAGCAAGTATCCTCAGCTTTTTGCCGAGTCAGGTAACTTTTCCTAGATTACTCATCCTTGTCCGTTCGGGGATGAATGTTATTTTAATTGGTATCTTGTGTAACGACCCTCCCGATCGTTATGGGAAATATAGGATCACCCCACCAAATAGAACCCTCCCAAGGGTAGAACGAGCAAATAGAAACTCTATTGTATAAGTCTAATAACTGAAAACTTGTCTTGTTTATATTTGTTGTTTAATATTGTTGAGTCCATCGGGGGGTGACATAGAAAATTAGAACTCTGTTGGGAATTCCGAGGCCACCGTGTGTTCGTACAATGTTTTTATATATACGTGCATGTCTTGTTTGTGTTTGTGAGGCCTCGGATGAAATGTTGCGTGATAGAGTGGAAAACTGGGCAAAAGTTGAACTTATTCCCCAAATGGCACCGCTGCGGCGGGGGTGGTACAACTACGATGGCACCGCTATAGCGGTGAGTCCCTCGCCACCAGCGGTGAAGCTTAGTTCGGGTGTCCGCTGTGGCGGGCAATGTCCCGCTATGGCGACATGGCTCGCGATAGCGGAGGTTGGGGTTCCTTTGGTCCGCTATTACGGGCACTTGGCCGCTATAGCGAGACCGCTGCAACGGTGGTTTGACCGCCCCAACGGTCGGCGGAGGCAGAATACCGCGTTTTAAACACTTAGTTTTGAATTCTTTATTCATAAAACTCCAACACAGTCCCTACAAGCACATAGGGCGAAATTCCAAGCTAGGGTAAGAATATTCTTGAGAGGTAAGTCTCATCCATCCCTTTCAATCATTCTGTATCATCTTTATGATTATCATCCCTTTTATGGGTCTTCAATAGTGAGATTAGTAATAGTAACCCTAGAACTTAATAAACCTCCTATACTCGATGGGTTATGATTGTTATCGCTTATTTCTCATCTAATGGATTGGGTTAACTTCTCTTAATCATGAATTGAACCTCTAGAGCCATGAACTAAGTGAATTGAGACTTAGGGTTCCATTAACTAATAGCTTGGACATGGAAACTGCTTGTAATTTGGGTGCTGATTAAATATTGTTACAGTTTGATGGTTAGGGATTACTAAGGCCCTTGCTAGGTTGTTTTACACCTAGAAATCATTCACCCATTGAAATGGGGCTAAAGGGACATTGATTTTGTAACTAGAATAATTGTGACTCATTGAGCATTCTAATTTCTAGACTTTGAGCGTTCTGAGGCTTTATGGAAGGGAAAAGCTGTAGCAGAGTGATTCGAGTTGTTTCAGCTCTACATTTGAGGTAGGTTACAATCTACTTGAGTTAGACTTTGATTAGTTGATTGTATGTCTTGTGAATTCTATAGGTGCAAGCATGTCTAATCTTCATGCATGATATTGTGTGGTTGAACTCCTATATGCAATTGATTGAGTGACTGTGTAGGCTTCGTGCCATTATTCATGTGTGTCGAATCTACAGTTGATGTTATTGTGGTGAGAATTTAATATGACCTTCTCGGTGAAATTGTGATGCGAAATATTGATTTGAGCATTGATAATAAGAGGGCAAGATGTACTGTTATGTATAGATATATGAAAAGGCACAAATGTGACCTAAATTATGGGCTCGTGGTCCGAGGTTCGTTCCGAAAATGAAAGTTACATTGATGTGGGCTGCGTCCGAGGTTCTTTCCGCAGCGGAGGTTCATGCTTGGGCCCGATGAGTATCCGAAACGAGTGGTACATGGACACCATGGGTCCCTTGCAGGTCATGACTACTGAGCAATAACATCAGTTAGCATGTGTGTACAGTGAGTATGGTTATTGTGGTAGACTTATTCCCGTTTGTGGGTTCCGTTAAATTGATTCATTGATATCTTGGGTGACTTGATTTGTGATTATCCTTGATTGAATTATTGTGGTTTGTTGAGTTCACGTCTGTTGGCTGGCTTGTTTATTCTATTGATTTTATGAGATATGCATGATACTAATCTTAGTCGGACTATGATATCTACCAGTACATAGTGTCTGTACTGATACTACCTTGATGTATTCTTTTGTGTACAGATTGTGATACAGACACTGCTACCCGTCCTCACATCTAGCGTTGAGGCCGTTGCTAATAGATCTAGGGTGAGCTTCTATCCATTCCAGGTAGCCCGAAGATCTTCTTTTATGATGTCTACTTCTACTCCAGACATTTTGGTTATTTGTTAGACAAATTTAATTCCTTAGAAATGTTTTAGATTAGAGTCCTTGTACGGTGACTTTCGGATTTTGCGGTTTGTAATAGTTAGGACTTTCGCATTTACTTCATTGTTTATGGCATGACTTATTTTATTATCTTGTGCATGAATGAGTAATAACAGATTGAATTGGTTAATATAAAAACAGACTTGAATGAATAGATGACTTGTGTGTTGGTTTGCCCACTAGGAGTTAGTGTGGGTGCCAGCCATGGCGGGTTGGGTCGTGACATAAATGAAAGACTTAGGGCCTTTAAATAAGAAAATCTGGTTCGTCAGCTGTGTTACACCTCGTAGTTTTGTACGTTGGGATTTGTTTGGTGCTACTTGTTCAATTGTTGACATTAGAGTTATTTTCTAGGATATGTGAGATTATATGCGCCTATCTTATGGATATAAGGGTTTAAGTTCATGTAATAGGTCACAAAAGGATTGGAGAATAAGTGAATTAAGGAAATTAATTTTGTTGGAACTTTGGAGAAAGGACGGGCAAGGTTTCGTACGATAATTTTGGTCTAACACGAGAAAGGAATATCTCCTAGTATATCAGCAGTTTTGAAGTGAAACAAAAACCTAAATTGAAGTTCAGGAGGTCTAGTTTCCAACGCAACAAACCGCGTATCGATCTGACATTGGAATGAAACGTTATGAGCATTTCAAGATGGATTGAGAGGGAAGGGATTAACCCTGCGCGAATGCGCCTAGGAGTGGCGTTAACGCGCAGAGAAGCACTGAGCAACTCTGCGGGAACGCGCAGAGCAATTTTTAAGTCGGTGGGAACCGACTTGAACACTCAATATAAAGGTCAAAAACCCTCATTTTTCACCCAAATATTTCCGCAAAAGCTCTGCAACACATAGGAGTGTGTGTGTGTGTCATAAAATTGAGGGACTGGAGTGATTTCGAGTGGCAGAGTACTAATCGAGGCTCGGGTGACGTATAGCAGTGACTATAGTATCATTTTGCGATGGATCTTGGCTTGGATTCAATGTGAATATTGAAGATATTACTGTTCTAGTGAGAACAAGGTATGAATCTCTCTTTATTGATATTGATTTAGGTTTACTTACGAAGATAGAGCTATTGAATAGTCGTATAATGAATTAGTCGATTGAGAAATCAGGTAAACATCGTGTGGGATGTTTTATGGAGTATATTGGTACTAAGGATGTTGTTGATGATGTTAGTGTTGTTGTTGTTATTGTTGGTTGTTGGTATTGTGATTTCGGGCTAGGGATATAAACAGAGGAGATGCTGCTCGAATTTCGGTAGATTCTAAGAGGATTTAATTTGAAGGCTTAAGACAAGCATATGATGATCAGCCTAACAATAGTATGAATGATTTTATATATAGATTACGAGACTACGAATGATCTTATGTACATTGCAAGACAAGAAGTAGGTTGGAAAGTCGAGAAGTAAGCTTCCAGGTATGTTAAGGCTGAACCGCTTTCTTTCTAAAGGCATGATTCTCTTCTTATGAACCCATACATGACTTCCATAATATCCTTATCCCTAAAAGCTAGATGTTCATGATTCTCAAAGTTCTTATGATGCTAAAGATAGATGTTTTCTATGATGATAATGAAGATGATGATGATCCCATTTCTGGAGATTTCAAAGCTTATGGGTTTGATGCTATTATGAGATTATTGAGCTTATTTCATGATTTTCTTGATTTCATTCATTGTTGTTGATCTCACCTTATGATAATTGTTCCTTCAAAGGGAGATATAGCAATTATGATCGTTCCATAATATAAATCGGAGGTTACCGACCTTACGTCGCCCCGATAATGTAGTAGCTTTTATTTGGGCTCTCATGCATGCTATCTATATTATATATGCATATATGGGATATGGGAAAAGGGAGAGGTGTTATATACGCATAACTACTTGATCAGTTGGTATACTATGAGATCGTCCCGGACGCGGGATATATGGTTATGGATCGGGTTGTTCGTTCCGCAACAATATATATATATATATACACACACACGTTCCGCAGCATAACATATATATATGGATCGGGCCTACGTTCTGCAGCATAACATATTTATGGATCGAGCTGCACGTTCCGCAGCGCTATTATGTTATATATGTATGAAAAATGTTTTTTTTAAAAAGGCTAAGCATGTATGGTATCCGCCTTAAGAGGCAATCAGATGTACAGGTTATCTCTTTATCTCATGTTATGTTCTATATCTCATGTTATGTTGTTATTCATGCCTTACATACTCAGTACATTGTTCGTACTGACGTCCTTTCTTGTGGAAGCTGCGTTCATGCCCGCAGGAAAGTAGGGAGACGGATCAGATCCTTAGGAGCTTCATCAACGGAGTTTCAGGAGCGTTCCATTTGCTTCAGAGTTGCAGTTTATTGGTATTACTCTTTTGTGTATATACTTGGGCATGGCGGAGTCCTGCCCCGTCCTTATGAATTCCTGTATTCTATATAGAGGCTCGTAGATAGATGTATGTAGCTAGATGTCCCATAACCTTATCAGTTCATATTATTGTATAATATTTTGGCAGCCTTGTCAGCTTGTGATGATGGGCATAGTTATTGATGATTATATTGAGATGTGCTGTTATCTTGTGACATATGCCCTTACAGATTATGATACCCATAAGCTATCTTTGTGGTTCACCTAGAAATTATTCTGAGATGTATATTCAGAGGTGCTCAGTAGGTTAGCTCCGGGTGCCCGTCATGGCCCTCCGGTTGGGTCGTGACAAAAGTGGTATCAGAGCCGTTCGTCCTAGAGTGTTTCTATGAGTCGTGTCCAGTAGATTCTTGTTTATGGGTGTGAAGTGCGCCACACTTATAAACATGAGGCTGTGGGGTATTTAGGAATGATTGACCTTTCTTTCTCATCTTAGATCGTGCGATAGAGCTATGTTATCAGGATTCCCTTTTTTCCTAATCGTGTGTTATGATTTCAGCGATGCCCGTGAAGAGGAAAGCTACAGCAGCCCAAAAGGGCAAGACAGTGATGGGAAGACGGACTGTGAAGTTAGTGTGCTTTAAAATCGATTACTTTTTTAAGTTAGTGATAAATTCTATTTTAAAGCTGTTTACCCTAAAAAGAGAACAGTTGAATTTGTTTGTGGTTTAAAGGATACGTGACTTATTTTGTTATAAAGTAATGAAATAAAGTCAATGATAATTATTAAAATCAATCGAGTAAAAGATATATAAAATGGCAAAGAAGCGATAATAGAATAATTAAGACAGGGCTTTGTTGATCCTTGGAGCGAATACTTTGATGGGTTTCCTCAGGTAGAACAAATGTATGCTCTGGCTCTTAGAAAATGAGTACTATTCAGGTTCAAAAGAGTAATCAGAAATAACTAATTGTAAAGACTGAGCTTGAGAGAATGATTATAAGTAATTGATTATTTGATGCCTTTTCAAGGGTTGTGTTTCTCCCAAACGCACACGCAAGTATACGCGGTCGTACAAGTAATATAGACTTTTAAGTCCAGATATCGATCCCACAAAGACTTAGATTCTACTGTTAAACTAATTCAAATTCGAATAAAACTATTCAAGAAAGTGAAAATCAAGGTGTTTGTTGTACTAAACTAAAACTGAAAAGTAAACAATTTGTAATGAGTGGTTTTGTGACTGAGAATATTTCGATAAAGATTGTAAGGTTTATCAGATGGGCGAAAGTTTCAGGGTCATGGCTTTCGACAATCCAGTTGATCTTCTGATAATTCTACCTATCTTATTTCCTGGGTTACTAGTTGACGGGTTAATTATAACTTTATGAGTATCTTCCAAGTTGCTCACAAGCCTGTAGATGCTATTATAACGCCTATATCCCTATGGTCGCCAGAAGTAACAAGAACGCATTTACTTCTCCGTATTCAACTAAGCAAGGCTAAAGGGTGTATTCCTATTCTCATTAGAGAAATGATTATATCGAACAAGCCCTATTTATTCTTATTACGCATGCTAATTCCCTATCCCTAGTTCAATTCACAAGCCACAGATAGTGTCTAACTATTGGCTAGATAATCAAACAATTAAGATAAAAAATAAATAAGCAACCCAAAATATGGAAAATCAATAGATAATAATTGTCATCAAACCAACTTTCAAGTCTTACGCCACAACCGTAGAATTAAGATATTAGCTACTCATGATTCGATCATAGACAAAAGAATTCATGATTAGCTTAGGGTTTATGAAGATAAAAGTAAAAACGGGGATGAAGAGGGTTAATGACGGCTTACAATTGTCTCAAAGTATCTCAGCATACCGTTCTCAACCCTTCAAATAAGTATTTATAGTCTAGGAATTTAATGACTCAAGAATAGACAAAATCCTAATTAAATTCGGACAGGTTGAGCCCATCCGTGCTGGCCCCGCATTGCGGGTCCATTACGGACCCTTCAGTGATTTTAAGATCTTGAATGTGCCAAGTCCGCAATGCGCGTGCAGCGCGGGTCTTCAATTTCTTGCAGCTTCAACTTCACGTGCTGCCCCGTTGTCACGACCCCACTAGAGGCCGTGACGAGTACCCGATATTACCATACCGGGCACCTCTTATCTCGTATTCTATTCTTACGACTGAGTGGGCCATGTGGACGATATAATCATATTTTACTCAACACAATCATCAATAGCATACTCGTAAACGAGTGTCAGTAAGCTTTACCAAAATATTATACAACCACCGGCTGGACGAACTAGATACTAAAACATCCGGGCGTACACGTCGTCTACGAGCCTCTAAATAAGATACATATATCCACAAGTAGGGGCCGGATTCCACCGTGCCCAAATATGTACACAAAAGTAGTGGACGATAAGCGAAGCTCGGAACAACCGGAGCGCTCTCAACGTGCCGCGGTGGAGCTCCTAGGGATCAGACGCGTCTACCTGTTTACCTGCGGGCATGAACGCAGCGTCCATAAGAAGGGACGTCAGTACGAGCAAAGTACTGAGTATGTAAGGCATGAGTAATAACATTTTAAAGGATGCAAAGCATGAATAGTAACAAGACAAAAATATAGAGCATATCATGAGATAAAAGAGTAACCTGTACATCTGAGTGCCCTTTTTGGCGGGTACCATGCATGCTTAGTGCTGCGGAACGTATATATATTATATTATATATATTATATTCGAGGGGCGGAACGTGCAGCCCAATCCATATAATATATTCTTTTCCGAACGTGCGGCCCGATCCATTTATAACATATCCCGCGTCCGGCATCCCGCGGCCGGGACGGTGTCATGTCATATTATACCAACTGATCAGGTGGTTACGCGTATATAACGCTCTCGCCCTTTTCCCATATTCCCCATATACATATATCATATAAGTAGCATGCATGAGAGCCCAAAGAAAGTCATGTATCTATCAGAGTGACGTAAGGTCGGTAACCTCCGATTATATTATGGAATAATCATCATCGCGTTGTCTCACCTTGAAGGAATAATTATTATAAGGTGAGACTATCAATGAAGAATAACTTCACGAGAAAACATATAGTAGAATCATAAGGCATCAATTCATACACTTTGGAATCTTTTAAAAAATAGTCATCATCCATAAGTGAAATTGAGAAATCAAGAAATAGCTCAACATTCTCATATCGTCATTGAAATCGTAAACTTGGAACCTTTAAACATGGAATCATCATCATCATATTCATTGTAGGAAAATATTCTCATATTTGACATCATCGTTGTCATTGTGAAACATATCCATCGTTGTTGTCATGAAAGCTTACGGAGTCATAAACCTCCATTTTGGAAAGATACGGACATTTTAGAAAGCATTTATGGGTTATCGGAAAAAGGAATCATGCCTTGGAATCATAGACTTCTAACTTTTGAAAACAACGAAGTTATGGAAGCATTTATGAAATCGTAATCTAAGAATCATGCCTTTGAAAGAAAGGGACGAGCCTTAACATACACCTTTCAACCTCCTATTGGCTATGTTTATCCGCCCGAGCTCGTAAATCTACATTCGAGAGGATTTACACTAATGTTAGTTTCCTTATCACACATTTATCCCGAGTTCCAATTTAAACTATTTTATATCCTATCGAAAATCGGGGCGAGATCTCCCCTTTTTTGTGTGCCTAGCCCGAATTCTTAGTTCATCAACCAACAACAACAACAACAACAACAACAATACCAACATCAATAATATCATTTCCCATATCAAAGTATTCCATAAAATAGCCCACACGCTGTTTCCCAACTTCCATAACTAATTAGCTCACTATACAACGATTTAACCGTTCTACCGTTGTAAATAAGTTAATATCGACATAAATAGGAAGAGATCCATACCTTTCTCCCGTTAATATTGTTGTATCTTCACTTTTCCACCCTAATTTTAGGCCACAACACACCGCTATATGATTCTGCAACGATAACTATACGCTATCCGGACCGGAATTTGGAAATTATACCTGGTTTGGGTTAAAAGTTGGTGTGAGAAGGTTGGGGAATTTTCCAAAGGGTTTGGGATATTTTTGGGGGTCTTTGGTTGAAAAATAGGGGTCCTCCCCCTTTTATAGAACGGTCCAGGTTCTGCCAGGACCGACATAAAAAATCTTCAGCGCGATCGCGCCTCCTTTGGGCGCGTTCGCGCAGGTCTGATTTTTCTGACTGCACGTCTGTTCAGTAAAAAGGGAATAACTATCGATCCCGATATCGTGTGAGGGCCCAAGACCTACGGTTGGAAAACTCTTTCAATTATCTACAACTTTCATTCTTGGTGTTTTTCCAGATTCCAAACTTATAATATCGTTTTGGCCCCTCCAAGTCAGATCATCCGAAAATGTTTCCTTAAATCGTCCTTTTGGAGGGCCTATGCCCATATTTGGCTTAAGGGTCCTTCTTAAGACTTTCTCAACTTTCCGTGTACTACCCATATGTCTCTTCATATGTCCTTTATGAAACCTCAGTGTGTAGGGCCCACTTGGCTTACAGCAACGAGGGCTTTTCGGCAAGTGACATACGAACCACTTTACACCATATGGTCTCCAAATATTATATGTGTACTATTATTATTACACTCTTATAATATAACCTTCATCCCGAACTCGATTCTCAAAATTACTCAGCGCGTTTGCGCCTCGTGGTGGCGCGTTTAGTTATATTCGCGCCACTGATTTTGGCGCGTTCGCGCGGACCATTTTCTCTGTACCGCCGGCCCATTTGATGTCCATATCTCCTTACCCCGATGTCCTATTGAGGAGCGGCTTGTAGCGTTGGAGACTAGACTTCCCGAACTTCACTTTAGACTTTATTCCACTCCAAAATTCTTATTATACTAAGAGTTATTCTTTCTCCCGGTTAAACCAAAACTTCCGTACCAACCTTGCTTAACTTTCCTTCAAAACCTCGGAAGCTTAATCTCCTTAGTTCACTTGTTTTCCAGTCCTTCCATAACCTGTTACGCGAACTCGGACTCTTATAATTGTAAAACGAGCACCTATGATCTTGCATCTTCTCGACAATAACTCCGGTGTCTATAGTTAACTAGCTAGCACCTAATGAATCTCAATGTACAGAAACTTGGGGGTGTAATACCCGTACTACGGGTTTGGCACATATGCCTCCTTCAGTTCAGTGTTTTTTTTTTTTTTTTTTTTTTTTTTTATCACTTGTGGTCTTCGCCTAGTCACCTCGTGTAGTCATCATATGCTCCAAAATCAACCACTTTTAGCCTGGTTTTCTATCGTTTGTCTTCATCGTGCCTATACACATGAAATATAACAACATAAGCCCAAATACGACGATTTCATCATAGATTAAGCGATAAAAGTCATAAGAATAGGATGTAAAAAAGACACGAAACATGATATTTGTGCGAAATATCACCACCCCCCACTTAGAATTTTCTCGCCCTCGAGCAAACACAAACCAACACCAAGCTACACTTCTAACTCAACTCATTCAAACAGGTCTGCAACGGGATTCAGCTAGTATGGCTATCTCCGAAAGAAGGATTTCAAAATAAAAACAATGAGCCAAGTTATGAAAGCCATGCCAAAGATTTAAAATCCTCATTTTTAGCACCAATGATCACCTTCCCGAAAAACACTTCACTTTTAAAACCAATTGACCCAACGACACCACTTTAAATCATGTAAGCAACCTTATGATCAAGAAATCAACGTTTCACCACTCTATTGCTAATTATGTGCCCTCACCAAAAGAAAGTAGTCCATATCTCTCAAGAATCACATATGGTTAAATCAATGGACATAAAATCACTAATTACGCTCACTCTCACAAAGAATATCACATGAAAAGTACGGCATACCATAGGCTTTCCCGTAGTGTAACTACTCCACTAATACAAGTAAGACGAACCTAGAATGAAGTACGACTTCGAGGGTTGTAATGTAGGCTAAGGGACGGGTAGGAATTATTTGGATAATAGTGACTAACCTCCCTAAGCACTTTAATACATATACTTCTATCATTCTTGCTCATTAGCCCTTATTCAACACTAACCAACCTTTAACTTTCTCCAAATTCACCCATTTTTCTTTGTTTAAGCACCACTCTTTTAAAGGTGACACGAGTTAGAAGGGAAACTTTTTTCGCTACATTTTTTTTTCAGTTTTTTTTTCTTCAATTCCCCACTAACAAGTGAATTAGTTCTTTTTAGTCGGTGCTCCCATAGTCTTCCTAGCTTAAAATTAACAACCACTTCCCCTTTTTCATTCACATCCCAACTCCCATTATATATGTAAATGATTAAAGTTCTCATAGAGTATTTGGATCAAAAATCAAGTTTTATAGAATGAAGGGGTAAAGGCTAATTAACTATCAAAGAAAAGGCTAAAGGCTCAAAAGGGTTAACTAGGGTGCTATTTACAAGTTGGTAGGTTAACTTTTTAGGCTTTTTCGTGACGAATCAAAGAAACGCCTCTATCATTTTCTAGGCTCAACCGAACTTCATTTCGCTTCGCGAACACACAAGGCAAGTTCTAGATGTCAATACCAACCATGGATACAAATGCAAAACCTTACACACACATGACACACAATAAACCCAAGAGGGATCTGGTTGTCCCTCAAATCAAACAACAATAACAATCAACAATGCCAAGTGGGTCATAACGAGTCAAACAAAAACAATTTGCAAGTGCTTTAAAAAAGAGTGATACAATTTCAAGGCATGCTTTCACAAATGTTTTAAGATCACACATATGCTAATACTTCACCTAACCCGTGCACCTAGCATTTGAGTACGCCTATCCTAAGGAGTAATTTTCCCTCAAGCAGGTTGTCATCCACCGGTCATCAGGAAAAGCCCTTTCTATGACTATGAAAGAAAAATCTACCTACGCCCAGTTCAAAGGCCCTCCCTCGGGAAAGAACCGAGGCCATAAGAAAAATAAAGGGGGTAGATGATGAATGCCTACTAATGAGGGACTTAAGAAGTTACCAAAGAAAAATAAAATCTTTTTGAATTTTCTTTCGACTTTTTCTATATTTTTTTTTTCCGACACTAAGACGCAAAACTAAAAAAAAAAATCCTAAGGCATACTAATCATCATCCGCAACCTCAAACATGTTGTTACAAACCAAGGACGTATTTTTTCACCCCACACTTAAAATTATGCAATGCCCTCGATGCATATATATTTGAAAAAACAAAGTGCAAGCAAGGTAAAAAATACTCCCTGGGGCCCTCTAGGGCCTAGTCATCATCCTCCAAATCATCGGCCTCGCCATCCTCTGGCTCGACTTCCATAGCGTCTTCTTCATTTTCTCCCGAAGCCAAGTGTGATTCCACCTCCAACCAAGCTTTAATGTCTGCCATCATCAGGTCATACGAATTCATATTCCTCGTCAGCTGGCAACCTGGTCTCACCACCAATAATAGCAAGAGAATACGGAGTGTGCGGGACCTCTTTGTACACACCAGAGAAATCTACATCAAATAGCTCACCCGCACACAAGGCCATCTTATACATCTGAGCCAATAAAATGGACTGGCCCTATCTCACTCGGACGGCGTGAGATTCACCTTCCTGTTAAGCTCGGGTGCCTTGAAGTTTGAAACGTCAAGCACCTTTTCTGGTGCATCCATGATTTGGTCATATGGCTGTTGCAACTCCTTGCCAAAGCGTAGAATGTACGAGGTGAGAGTGTTGCCAAAATTCAATCTCAGAGGTGAATTGTTACGCACCTTTTTCATCTCTTGCAGCATCAAATGGCCTATGTTGACGGGCTGCCCCGTCATCAAGTAGTAGATAATGCAAACTCACTCTTTCTGGACTTCTGAATAGTGTTCCAAAGGCCAAATGCGACAGTTCAAGATGTCCAACCACACTCAGAAGTCTTGGCAGAAATTGCTCAGTCTCAAGTACTTGTGTTTCCTGTACTTTCTAGCATAGTGGGCCCATGAGGCCTTAGAATCAGGACCACACAAGGTTTCTCGAATTGCTTTGTAGTCCGGCTTTTTGATGAATTCCGCCAATGGCTCGATAGGATAGTTATGAATGCCAAGGTCAGCACATAGGGTCGAAGCTAAAATCGGTATCCAGTTGGCCCTCAAATACACGGCTTCCGGCCACTCACCTCCAGTGAACTTAATGTTGGTATAGAGCTCCAACACCAAGTCAATATTTCACAGCCCTGGTGAGTTGAAGATTTTCACCAACCTCATCTCAACAAGCTTGTTGTACACACGCTTGTATTTCACCTCTAGAGCAGCCGAGTTAATAGCACCTCGTGCATATATCCAAACAGAGTGGCTTTGGAAAAGTCCGCGTACCAAGTACGATGGCCCACTATAAGATCAGGCGCAGGCCTCCCAGCTTGAGCTCAGGGGATGGGGGGAGTCCGTTCTTGCTTACCCCCTGAAGAGGATTTTACCGGCTTATTCCCTTGTATGGGATTTGCCCGGGTTCGCTTTGTTCTTGTGGAGGCGGCTTTGCCCTTTCCTCGTGGGTTAACCATTTTTTCCTGCAAAACAACACAATACCAAACAATGAATCAAATTCCAAAACCAAAAGGATCGTTAAAACGACCCCACATTTAAGTTCTTTCATATTTTCAAGTTTGGAGTTATATGGCCCCTTTTTTTCAATCTTTTTGGGCCTTTTCATGATTAAAACCTAAGTTGGGGTTGAACCAACCCCGCACTTACTTCTAACTATGTACAAAAGGGGGAAACAAAGAAGTTAACTAAGCTAGACTAGAATCAAAAGAAAATAAAAATCAAGAAGCTAACTAGTTCATGTTTTAGGACTCTGGGTTGGTGGTTCATGATTTTCTCAACCCAATCCACAATTTGGTAGGAACAATTGATGTCCAAGGGTTTGTACGACTATTTATTATCATATTGCTAATCAATACTTCACAATTCCACATAAACATTCATTCGAGCATTTTTACGAACAACTTGTAGGCATAGAATCGTCCCTTTGAATTTTAAGCAACAATGGTGGGTTTAAACCCTCCCTTCTATAATGGCAGTCATCTTCTATCCCTAAACATCAATAATCAAACAAGAAATACCAATCCCCCCCCCCCCCCCAAAAAAAAATTTCGCCCAAACCAATCAACCCTAGTTTTCCAACCTTTAAACATTCAAGAACAAGAAGGAAAGAGAAAGTTTTGCTTACCTCTTGAAGTTTTAGAAGATGATTTCACAAGTTCTTGAAGTGTTGTGGGTCTTGAATGGATTTTAGGGAGGGGGGAATTGAAGTATGCTTATTTTTAGAGAGGGAATAGGGAAAGGGATTTGAGCTTGAGATGGAGAAGGGGAATAAAAATATGGGAGGGGCCGACCTTTTAACACTTAGAAAAAAATTCAGATTTTCCCCCTATATGTGCTAGACCCGCGTAGCGGGTTTAGCACGGAGGTGTCCTATTGCGGAAACTGCCGTAGGTGCTAGACTCGTGTCGCAGGTCTGGCACGGACAAACCCATTCTCTGCCAATCTCAACTCAGGTGTTGGACTAGCATCGCAGGTCCAGTACATATCAAACCTAGACGATGATTTTACACGTTTTTCGCTTCTTTTCGTGTCCTAGTTCCATCCCGAGCCCTGCAACATAAACAACCATGACATATATACATAAAAATGTTGGGTTGTCTCCCAACTAGTGCCTTAGTTAAGGTCGTGGCACGACATTTTTTGTAATTTTTTTTCAATATTTTCATTTTTTTTGTGCTTTTTTTTTCTTTATGCTACTTTTGCAAATACGGGTTATCTCCCAAGAAGCGCTTGATTTAACATTACGGCATGACGTAGTCTTTACTCAGGCCTCTTCTAGATCCACCGAGGTCTTCTCTAGATTGATGACCTCTCCAAAATAGTGCTTGACCCTCTGCCCATTTACGAAGAATGTCCGCTCTGCATTCAACGGTTTCAGCTCAACCGCCCCATGTGAGGCTACCCGAACAGCTTCAAACGGACCAGACCACTTACTTTTCAACTTCCCTCCGAAAATCTTCAGCCTAGAGTTATACAACAAGACTAACTGCCCAGGCTCAAAGTCACGAGGTTGGATGCACTTGTCGTGAATTCTCTTAGTTCGCTTTTTGTACATTTTCGCGTTCTCATAAGCATGTAGCGAATTTCTCCAACTCGCGCAGCTGCAACAATCTCTTTTCTCCAGCTTGAACCATGTCTAAATTCAGCTTCTTTATCTCCCAATATGCTCTATGCTCGAGCTTAACTGGTAGATGACATGCCTTACCAAAGACGAGTTTGTAGGGAGATGTGCCAATCGAAGTTTTGTAGGTTGTTCTATATGCCCACAGAGCGTCATCAAGCTTTAGCGATCAATCTTTCCTACTCACGCTCATAGTTTTCTCCAAAATCCTCTTAATTTCTCTATTCGACACCTCTAATTGACCACTCGTCTAAGGATGATAAGCAGCCGCTATCTTGTGTTTCACCCCATACTTGAGCAATCATTTACAAAGAGCCGATTGCAAAAGTGTGTACCTTGATAGCTGATGATGGATCGAGGGGTCCCAACCTTGTAAAAATGTTCTTTTTTAAAAATCTTGCCACCACACCAAAGATCATTGGTAGGAAGTGCAATGGCTTCCACCCACTTCGAGACATAGTCTACAACAACCAATATGTACTTATTCTCTTTGGATGGTATGAAGGGACCCATCAAGTCGATACCCCATACATCAAATAGTTCGATCTCTAAGATGCCCTTCAAAGGCATTTCATGACACTTGGAGATATTTCCGGTTCTCTGGCAGCTATCGCAGGCTCACACAAATTCATGAGCATCTTTGAACAAAGTGGGCCAATAGAAGTCGGACTGAAGTACCTTGGCAGCTGTTCTGTCACCAGCGTGATGTCCCCCATAGGGTGATGAGTGACACTTCTCAAGAATCACGGGGACCTCTTCCTCTAGAATACACCTTCTAATCAGCTGATCTGTGCCAACCCTGTAGAGATAGGGCTCATCCCATACATAGAAATGGCTATCGTGCAAAATCCGCTTCTTTTTCTCATGATTAGCACCAGAGGGGTAAATCTCACTTACTATAAAGTTCACCATGTCAGCATACCATGGCACCTCAGCTGATTGAAGAGCAAAAAGTTGTTCATCAGGAAAAGTCTCTTTAATCACCACTGCTTCATCTACATGTTCCCGATCTTCCAATCTCGATAAGTGATCCGCTACTTGATTTTTTGTGCCCTTCGATCAAGAATCTCAATGTCAAACTCTTGCAGCAGCAACACCCAACGAATAAGCCTTGGCTTTGCATCCTTCTTAGCAAACAAATAACGAACTACAGTATGATCAGTATATACAATCACTTTCGTGCTTACAAGATATGATCGGAATTTGTCAAAGGCGTAGACAACTGCCAATAACTCCTTCTCTGTGACAGTATAGTTCATCTGGGATGCATCAAGTGTCTTGCTGGAGTAATAAATAGGATGAAAAATCTTATCCCTTTTCTGACCAAGGACAGCTCCCATAGCAAAATCACTTGCATCACACATCAAAATAAATGGCAGAGACCAATCAGGTGCGATGATAATAGGAGCAGACACTAACCTCTTTTTCAATTCATCAAAAGCTGTCAGACAGGCTTCGTTAAACACATACTTCACATCTTTCTCTAACAACTTGCACATTGTATTAGCAACTTTAGAGAAGTCTTTGATGAACCGTTAATAGAAACCTGCATGCCCAAGAAAAGTGCGCACTCCTCGAACTGAAACAAGTGGCTTCAATTTTTCAATTGCTTCAATTTTCGCCTTGTCAACTTCTATGCCCTTGCTTGAGACCTTTTTCCCAAGAACAATGCCTTCGCGAACCATGAAATGACATTTTTCCCAGTTAAGTACCAAGTTCGTTTCTTCACAACGAGCTAACACGGCATCAAGATGGTTTAAGCACTCATTAAAAGAATCTCCAAAAATAGAGAAGTCATCCATAAATACCTCCACATAGTATTCCACCATATCGATGAATATAGTCATTATACATCACTGGAAAGTACCTGGAGCATTGCATAAACCAAAAGGCATCCTCCGGAATGCAAACGTGCCATATGGACATGTGAATGTGGTCTTCTCTTGATCCTCAGGTGCAATCATGATCTGGTTGTAACCCGAATAGCCATCCAGAAAGCAATAATAATCCTACCCGTACCAATCAATCGAGCATCTGATCCATGAAGGGCAAAGGAAAGTGATCTTTTACGGTGGCGTTGTTCGAGGACTGCGATAGTCAATGCATATTCTCCAACCAGTAACAGTTCGTTGAGGCACCAATTCATTCTTCTCGTTCTCTACCACAGTCATGCCCCCTTTCTTCGGAACACATTTTACAGGACTTACCCATTTGGTGTCAGAGATGGTACAAATAATGCAGTTGTCAAGCCACGTGATTACCTTTTTCTTCACCACCTCCTTCATGATCGGGTTCAGTCGTCTCTGGCACTCAACACTAGACTTGCTGTCCTCCTCCAATAATATTTTGTGTATGCAAAACGAACTACTGATACCTCGAATATCAGCTATCGACCACCCAAGGGCTCAGATTCGATCTCTTAGCACTCGTAATACATGTTCGACCTGCACATCAATCAAATATGCAGAGAGGCTTAGAGGCAATGTGTCTCCACTTCCCAAGAAAGTGTAGCAAAGATGAGGGGGTAATGGCTTCAACTCAAGAACTGGAGCCTATTCAATAGATGGTTTCGGCTTCTTCCATGACTCTGTTCTGTCTAGCTCCTCAAATGGTGTGTTTGCTCGTAGATAAACACATGAAGTGTCAAGGATGCTAAGACACTCCTCGACTTCTGCATCAGTCATCAAGTCTTCCCCATATACTAAAGCTGTCTCTAAAGGGTCTCGCGAAGCTAGAAAGTGATCTAACTCTGCATTAGTGAGCTCGGGCTCTACCATGAAAATCATCTTCAACTTCTCATAATGGGCTGGAAGCTTGGTAGCTTTAAATACATCAAAAGTCTCCTCTCGTCCATCAACTTTCATGGACATCTTCTCATCTTTCACTCGGATCACAACATCAATAGTGGCCAAGAACTCTCTCCCCATGATGAGAGGAACACTCTTATGTACCTCATAATCAAGTATCACAAAATCAACCGACAGAATAAATGGGCCTACCTTCACAAGAACATCCTCAATAATACCATCAGGATAAGCAAGAGATCGATCCGCCAGTACGCAACGTACTAGTCGTTAGCCTAGGCTCACCCAACCCCAATGTTCGAAACACAGAAGTGGGGATCCGATTAATACTAGCACCCAAGTCACACAATGTTAGCTCAACTTCAATGTTGCCAATAGTAATCGAAATCGTGAAGCTGCCCGGATCTTTCAACTTTAGGGGAATTTTACTCCTCACTCTAGAACTGCACTCCTCGATGCAACAACCTCAAACTCTGTCCAACGCCTTTTGTTCACCACCATATCTTTAATATACTTATCATATTTTGGAACTTCTTGCAAAAGCTCCACCAAAGGTATGTTGATGTGCACCTGTTTTAAGAGTTCAAGAAATTTCTTGCAAGCCAAATCTGCTTTCTGTTTCTAAAGTCGTTGTGGAAAGGGAGGGGGTGGTCGAACCACTTCCTCTACATGTTGCTCGCGATGTCTTTTTGCTCGGCTCGCTTAGGGATAAGTTACGCTTCTCGCTATGTTCTTCTTTTTCGAGGCAATTCTTCAAGTTCTCTGCCATTCCTCAAGGTGACTGCCTTGCAATCCTTTGGATTCTTCTCAGTATTACTAGGAAGAGCACCCAGTGGTCTAACATTCTGCATAAAAGCCATCTGCCCCATCTGACGCTCAAGATCGTGAATAGATTTTTGCATATCACTTTGAACTTTCTGATTCTGCTGCTGCGTTACGTGTGTTTGAGCTATGAGCTGCTTCATCATCTCTTCCAAATTGCTAGCTGGCTGAGCCTAAGGTTGCTGATAATTGTTCGGCTTGTGGAAGTCCTGCTTCCCGAATAGAGTGTTGTAATTATTTCCATAATAGTTTCCTCAATTTCTAATACCACGATTCTGATGCCCCACAAAATAGACAGACTCTGGATTCAATGGGCAATTGCTATAATCATGAGGCTTACCACAACTTACACGCGCTGCCTGCTGAATATCTTGAACTAGTTGGATCTGCTGAGCTTGAGAAAACGCCCTCAACATCATATTAGTAAGAGTACTTATATCAGCCCAAATAGCTGCAACATCATCAACTTGAAGAACCCCAGCAGCTTTCTGTGGTAACCCCCGACTAGTTTCGTGATACTCATGATGCCCTTCGGACATCATCTCAAGGAGTGCTTCCATCTCTTCACATGTTTTGTTTAAGATCTTCCCTTGAGCTGAAGCATTTAACAAGGCCATTGATTCATTGTTAAGTCCTTCTACAAAATAGTTTCTAATGATCTGTTTTGGTTGCATGTGATGTGGGCAATCTCGCAAATAACCCTTATACCTTTCCTAAGCGTGTGGCAGAGATTCAAAATCTCTCTGAGTGAAGTTAGAAATTCTTCCTCGCAGCTCCTTTGTTTTCTTGGGTGAGAAAAACCTGTCGATGAACTTCTTTCATAATACCTCCCAAGAAGTGATAGAACCTGCAGGCATATTCGTCAACCATTCCCTCGCTTCACCAATTAATGAGAACAGAAATAAGGACAGCTTTACATAATTATCGGGAATATCTCTATATTGGAAATTCTTGCTCAACTTTACGAACTGCATTAAGTGCTTATGCGGGTCTTCACTAGACTTACCCATATACAGGCACGTATGCTGCACCAGCCACACTGTTCCTTCTTTCAGCCCAAAATTTTCAGTAATGTCAGGCCTAATGATAGCCTTAGCAATAGTTGCCAGACTAGGTCTAGCATAACTAGACAAAAGAATCCATTGTTCTTGTTCCCTCACAGCTGCTCTTGCACCCTGTTCATCCCTGTTTCTGTTTCTATCCCTTTCTGCCTATTCAAGATCAAGTCTTACTGCTTCGTCAGCCATTTTTCTCTATCTGTGTAAAGTTCTTTTGATTTCGGGATCAAGATCAAGTAACGATTTTCCTGAACTTCTAGTGCTTGGCATAAACCAGAGAAACCTGAAGTGACACAAGTAAAACAATGAAAAAAAGTAAAGACTTGAATAGAAAAACAAACTCAAATTAGAAAAATAGTAAATTTTTTTAAGTCCCCAGTAACGGCGCGAAAAACTTGTTGCTCCCAAATGCACACGCAAGTATACGCGGTTGTACAAGTGATATAGACTTTTAAGTCCAGATATCGATCCTACAGAGACTTAGATTCTACTGTTAAACTAATTCAAATTCAAATAAAACTATTCAAGAAAGTGAAAATCAAGGTGTTTGTTGTACTAAACTAAAACTGAAAAGTAAACAATTTGTGAGGGGTGTTTTTGTGACTGAGAATATTTCGACAAAGATTGTAAGGTTTATCAGATGGGAGAAAGTTCCAGGGTCGTGGCTTTCGACAATCCAGTTGATCTTCTGATAATTCTACCTATCTTATTTTCTAGGTTACTAGTTGGCGGGTTAATTATAACTTTATGAGTATCTTCCGAGTTGCTCACAAGCCTGCAGATGCTACTATACTGCCTATATCCCTATGGTCGCCAGAGGTAACAAGAACGTATTTACTTCTCCGTATTCAACTAAGCAAGGCTAAAGGGTATATTCCTATCCTCATTAGCGAAATAATTATATCGAACAAGCCCTATTTATTCTTATTACGCATGCAAATTTCCTATCCCTAGTTCAATTCACACGCCACATATAGTGTCTAACTATTGGCCAGATAATCAAACAATTAAGATAAAAAATAAATAAGCAACCCAAAATATGGAAAATCAATAGATATTAATTGTCATCAAACCAACTTTCAAGTCTTACGCCACAACCCTAGAATTAAGAGATTAGCTACTCATGATTTGATCATAGACAAAAGAATTCATGATTAGCTTAAGGTTTATGAAGATAAAGGTAAAAACGGGGAAGAAAAGGGTTAATTACGGCTTACAATTGTCTAAAAGTATCTCAGCATACCGTTCTCAACCTTTCCAATAAGTATTTATAGTCTAGGAATTTAATGACTCAAGAATAGACAAAATCCTAATTAAATTCAGACAGGTTGAGCCCATCCGTGCTAGCCCCACGTCGGGGGTCCACTACGGACCCTTCAGTGATTTTAAGATCTTGAATGTCCCAAGTTCGTGACGCGCGTGCAGCGCGGGTCTTTAATTTCCCACAGCTTCAACTTCACGTGATGGCCCCGTTCGACAGTCAAAGCTGGCACATATGCCTCCTTCAGTTCAGTTTTTCTTCTCTATTAGTTTATCACTTGTGGTCTTCACCTAGGCACCTCGTGTAATCATCATATGCTCCGAAATCAATCACCTTTAGCTCAATTTTCCATCGTTTGTCTTCATCGTGCTTATACACATGAAATATAACAACATAAGCCCAAATACAACGATTTCATCATAGATTAAACGATAAAAGTTATAAGAATAGGATGTAAAAATGACGCGAAACATGATATTTGTGCCAAATATCAGGCTGTTAGGCTCCTTGTATAGTACAAATACATCAGCTCTTAAGTTGTGATTTAATTCTAATAATGAATAATAAATGCAGCTTTAATTCTGAATTGTAACGCTTGTTCCGTATCTGAACTGGTCATATAACGTTATTCTCCTATTAATGACCTGATACAATTGCCTTTATGGATTTATCCAGATATCTTCGGGGCTTCTCACTCGAATTAAATGAGACAACTTGCAACGTTCCACCTCCTACTGCCACGTGTTCCATTACCATCCTGCCATGTGTCGAGCTATATCTTGCCATGTATACAAAGAGTCCTCCCACTCTCCGATGGAAAAAAATGGTATAGTGGAGTGGATTTGAAACAACACCGGTCTTATCCTTACTTAATGGCAGGAAAATGCATCGTCCCATTAATTCATTCGAAAAGACAACTGTTAAACCCAACATCAATGCTCCTACTATGAAACACCGGCAACCCTTCAATCAAGATGATTAACATAAAGCTACTACTAATTTGAAGTTGTGTCCCTTTGAGTACCAAACTGTCACACCTCGAACCATAGCCTGGACGTAATATAACACTCTGTACCTTACTGCATATGACCGAGCGAGCCACATGGCTTGCTAAATCATCATGAGGCATAACATGAGCAGAATATCACATAAAAAACCTGATGAGCCTAAACATGAGATATCATAAATATCAAATAAAATACTTGTTTAAAAATATGAATATGGATCGTCATAGATAATGAGCCAAAGATGGCTATACGACTCGAACATCATCGACATAACATAAGCCATCTAGTCTATGAAACCTCTAACATGAGTCCGAATTTGCTAAACATACTTACGGGACAAGCCCCGGCCTTTAAATGCATAACTATCATAAAAGTAAATAATGACTAAACCTCGATGAAGATGGGGCTCACCAAAAACTGATACATGGATGATCCTATAGAGTAGATCTGTCGTCCTGTAAGTCCGTACTCGCATCGTGAAATGCAGGCTCTCGGGCAATAGAAAGGGGACGTGAGCACATTGAATGTACTGGTACAGAAAGCAACTGAATGAAATAAACGTGGCACATGAAATAACATGATAAGAGCTGAAACTGAAACTGAAGTCTGGTCATGAACATATATATATATATAATATGAGTAAAACATTTTAAGTAGGGAGAGCATAAATATAACCGACAACATGAATCACCACGTGGATACATGAAGTCTGGTACCTGACCCGGCCAGCAGAGCTCTCATACCTTGCCATGGGTAAAAGATATAAATATGGCATGAAAGGATCCAATCAATATTAAGGAATCGTCCTAAACATGGGTGGAGCGATCCTTATCCTACGGTGGCTAACGTAGTTTCAGGCTATTTGAGCCTTCTCGGTAATCTGTGCGACTCCCAAAAATATGAACATAAAAATAGGTGGCATCTGAGCTCATGGTTTTTCATAAAACATGACTTGCATTATACATGGATATAGTTACATGATATACTTGCATGAAAACGTGTAAACATGTAAAGTGTTTCATGAAAATAAACATAGTAATTAGTAACTTGCATGTAAGAACCCATGGAATGCAAAGTATGGGTTTTCATGGATTACGGACAGATTCTCAATAACCAAAATGGAATATCAAGAATACAATAACGAACTATTCATAGAAACATGGTATATCATAGTGTATAGACTTAGGGTTATCATGAACATATCTAGAATCCTAGTTTTTGTATAATCTCATACTTTCATGGAAGAACGTGGCGTGAGGAAGAACAATGATGTTCCCATAAGTATATAGAAACTCTACATACCTTAGTCTCTCCAAAACTTTAAGAAACGGTCTGAACTTTTTTGAAGAAGAAACCAAAGCTTTGAACTTGAAACCTTAAGAAGAGTTTTCACTGATTTTGTTAGCTACTGTTCGTGGCTCAAAGGGAACTGCTCCGGATCTCCAAATCCAATCTTCGCCATTCATACTTTAGATTTATATGTTATGAATACTCAGTTAAAATATGGGCTCGATCCAACGGTTAGATCACTGGGAAAAACCAATTGAATATGGATGGTCGGAGTGAAAGTCAACAGAAAAATACTAGGGTTTTCTCTAACTCTTTACAAGTCTTGATTTTTATAGGATACCGGGGTGGATGGATTTATTCTAGTGTTTAGAAATGATGTAACCTTGTAGAATTCAAAGGTTCTTGATTGAAAGATTTACCTTAGAGAAAACCTCAAGAAACAAGATTGTCAAACCAAACTCTTGAAGGTTTCTTGATTTTTCTTGATTGCAAGAATGATTTTATTGCGGTTCTTGAAGGATTGGAGTGCCTAGATTCTTTAGGGATTGAGGTAGAAAGAGTATGAATAGCATCTTAGGGTTAATAATAGTGTTAGGGACGTTTTTACTTCACATAATAATAACATAAGGAGTCCCAATTGGAGTAGGAAATGGCTAAAAACGTAACCCAAAATATGAATATTCTGCTCTGACCAGCGTTGGTAAGACATGCATAACTCTTAGCACATAGCTTCGTTCGGGCTCCACAAGATATATATTTCAAAGGACTACTACTTTCATGTTTAAATTTTCTCAATTTATCAACGAACCAAGGGGTTAAGGGTGACCAAAGTAGGCCTGTCGATCATTTTCGCAAAACGGACAAACTTTCAAATTCTTTTCTAAACTCCAACGTTACAAGTCTAACCTTTGTTCTAAGATACGGGATGTAACAAACTTGATTGGTTTTCAAAACACTTTTACGCACCTCCCATCTTGATTTCTTTATATCATCATCTTACGTGTCAATCCTTAGCCCAAAGGTATGAGGTGTTACACAAACGTTTCATCTCCCCCTTGGGATCATTCGTCCTCGAATGATGGGTCATGGTTGGAATTTAGGCTGGACATGGCATGAATACTTGAGCGTGATGAAACATGACATGAAACATAAGAGCTCGACATGCTTACGTGGAACATGGTCATGGATCATGAGAATTGAATATGTGATTATATAGAAACATGTACATGGAAACATGAAACTGAATAGTGAATACATGAATAGGAATCATGAGACATTTGTCCTTAATTGATGAATAGTGGTTATGGATTACTACTGGTTTTGGAGTTTTATAAAAATTTGAGCAAAAATTCCACTTTAAATTGGACTATTACAATGTATCTCAAACACTTGCCAGCTAACCAGAGTATTAACGCAAGCCTCATGGCGCATCTTGATACGCATGACATGACATAACATGGTAACTGAAATATAAACATGACTAACATGGATACTGAGCTGGGATAGGATCTGAACATTTAGAGACTTGATCATAGACGTTCGTATGTCACCACGGTAGATATATGAGATAAGAGTGCGACTTAGGCCTTGAATGAAAGCGCAACTCGGTCATAAATACGAATAAGGGCTCGCAGATACGAGTCATAGACCAGAACTAGGATCCCAATGTATAGCTGTGAACTCGAGCATGGGCATGAGATAAGTACGTCAAATCTAAATAGAATAATTCTGATGTAAGTAGCATAGGGTGCATGAAGGAACTTTTTTTCGCTCTGAGACTTGGATGATAATACCTTAGATTATCTTGCTTTTCATTCATCAGCCCCATTATCATGAGCGGATTATGAAGGATCATAGAGAAGGGGAATTCGTAGGAACACATCATGTGAAATACTTCATTTTAGAGTATAGGCAGGGCATGGGTACATTGAATATGAAAGGATATAACTTGGAGCTTGCGTACATGAAAACGTGATTAATATAGCATAAAACGTGAATATCATGACATGGGGCATGAAGGGCATAAGGACATGAGCAACTTAGACATTTACATGAGTACATCGAAGTTGCATATCATGGCGTTTGGACATGAGTTCATGAGCATTGAAGTAAGACTAGGGCATAAATCTTACTTGCATGGAGTACAATTTGTGGGCTTCACTCTTGTGTCAGGGACATAGGGCACAAATGAGGTATCATCTTTGGAACTTAGATATACTTACAGAATGGTACATGGTTCAATATAGTTAGTTCTTATCACTACGAGTCGACACCTCCATTATAAAATACGGCTCATGAAAGAATGGATTATAGGCACGAATACTTCATTTATCAAGCACCTAAGATATGAGTATAAAGTCGCTTTGGACATGAGCAGGGCATAGGTACTCAGGCAAAAGAAAAAGAAATCTTTTGTGTCAAGTTACGAGATGGTTAAAACATTAGCCAGAGGAACATAAGTACAAATCATATTGAATCGTGGGTAGGACATCCGTCTTGACATACTCTTATCATTACTAACCAACCCAACTGTTATGCTATTTCTATAGGTGGATGCTCAAAGAAGTCGATCGTGGGCACGAGTACGTGAGAACGTAGGTAGCATATCTTCGGAGTCGAAATAAATCATTTACCTAAGGCATTCTTCTCTTGTTCAAGGACTAGGTGCGCATTCCATAGAATTCTTAGTCTTTAAACTATTATGTTACCTTCTCGTCGATCATTATCAAAGTCAACATTAGGAAAGCACTTAGAAGCTAGAATGTGATCATGGGTATAAAATCACGATAGATACGCGGGACATGAATGCGCTCTTTAACCTTGGACATGAGTACAAACTGATGTGCGAAACATTAAATAACATTCCCTTGCATAACTTACTATCGTATAGATTCTTAATTCTTGTATCTTAAACGTGGAGTGTAAAGCTTTAACAAGGGCATAATATAGGTATGTTAGGCATGCGTAGAGTACGTCTGGGCATTGGTACTACATAGTGCATGAATTATTTTGGAATTAGAAATGTTACACTCTTAAACCCCCTATTCGCCCTAAAACTTGATCTCACAACATATTTAACTAATACTTGATCTCAACGGCATGAAAAAAGATGAATTCTACACACTTCATCTTAGCTACATGAAACTTTGATCCTCTGACATAATCCTCTGACACCTATCAACTTACGAAACACAAAATCTATATCGACACATTATCATATGATCTCCCCCTTAGTTCAAAAGCAGACGTCTAAAGCCTGTGGATTCCTTAAGTTAGCGATAAGTGGTCATCTAATCATTCCACTGGTTTTCTCTAAATTTCATCCTGCCTCTAATACTATCTCCATAAAACTTGTCTCATTATTTCCTTACCCACCTTATCTATTACTCATCATAATAATATTCTTATGGCAGCTTACACCCTGCCCTCTAATTCGCCCTAAACCACATAAACAAGTTAAAACTATGCCAAGAGACTCGACATTATCTGATCACATCTTCTGGTCCAACACTACCCTCTTTCGATCCTTACCCAAATACACTAGACGTTTTTGAAGGAAAGATTAAAATACTCTACCTCGACTTGCTTACCATTCCCTTTAAACATCGCATCATGTTTTCGATTAAATTCGAACGCTAAAGTAAAACGTAGATTATTCCTAACTTCCCTCATCATATGACCCTATTCTGCGGTGGTACACTATCTCTTCTGTCCCATAGATATGGATCACACTTAGTGAAAATCTCGTCAGTCTTAAATGATAGATTGAAATACTTAACCCCGAACATTCTATACACTTTAAAATTATATCATACTATGCACATCAGGGGGTAAACACTTAAACACCTAATCTTAGAGGGAACTATCACATATTATCATCTTATAGTAGTATTTACTCCTTGTAGTAACTAACTAACATCATACTCTCTAGGCCTGATCTAAATAAACTTAAATAATTTAAAACTATCCCCAGAAATTCAATATCATCAGCTTACAGTTTTCTTATCGAAATCAATCTCTTCTTAGTCACATGCATGGGTCATATGGCAAAATATATATATCCTTGAAAGAAAAAAAAAATAGAGACATTCTAGTATTATAGGTGGTTGGCTCTTAGGCTACTTCCTGATTAAAACTACCCTGGACAATTTATGTCTGCTGCAGCTAACTTCATAACATGTTACCCTGTAGGGTCTTAAATCTGAATTATCATCCTTACACTGCAGCTCCATGGTCTGATAATCCAAATAAACTTATTTTGTAAGGTACAAAACCTATATATACTATCATACCGAAACTTGCCCTTAAAATGGTACTATTACCTGATAAACACACCATGCGCCATTTGGCGAGTCTTGGTCTTGAATTTCCTTCTCATTGCTTATGCATTCGATACGTTCGGAATTCGATGAAAAGAGAATGTTACTTACTGCTCTAAGCTTCATGGCACGAGTTAGAATAATTCCTGATAACTCCATCTAAAAGCAACACATCGATAATGATTAGCTTTACATCTTCCTCACCTATTGAGACGAAGCGTATTTGGTAGAATGGGGAACAATGCACGAGCTCAAGTGATTTTTGATTACATAGCTCTATTTCACGATCTAGAGTTGAAAGAAGTGAGACAATCCCAAATGTCTTGGTGATCAACTGTTTATATGTGTGGCGCGCACACACATATAAAAGTATTTGCACTGGATACGATTTCATAGACTCCCTAAGACACTTGAACCTAGTTCTCTAATACTAAGTTTTGTTACGCCCCGAACCATGGCCTGGACATAACACGATACTCGGTGCCTTACTACATGTGGCCAGAAGCGAACCACGTAAGCTTATTTGAATCATCATGAGGCATAACATAAGCAGAATATGACATAAAAACATGATGAGCCTAAACATGGGATATAATAAATATCAAATAAAATACTTGTTTAAAAACATGAATATGGATTCTCATAGATAATGAGCCATGCATGTGACTAATCTATGAAACCTCCAACATAAGCCTGAACTGCTAAACATACTTACTGGGACAAGGCCCCCAGCATACTTTAAATGCATAACTATCATAAAATTAAATAATGACTAAAACCCCAAAAAAGATGGGGCTCACCAAAAGCTGATACATGGATGATCCTATAGAGTAGATCCGTCGTCCTGTAAGTCCGCATCCGCATCATGAAATGTAGGGCCCCGAGCAATAGAAAGGGGACGTGAGCACATTGAATGTACTGGTACGTAAAGCAACTGAATGAAATAAACGTGGCACATGAAATAACATGATAAGAGCTGAAACTGAAATTGAAGTCTGGTCATGAACATCAATACATAATATCCTTGCCTACATCTTTCCCTTTCTTGTAAAAATTCATTTATGTCTACTCCTTCATCTCCCAACCATTCTTCTCATAATGACACCTCGTCCCCTGGGCGCCGTTCTAGAAAAGCTCCAATTTCGCCCACAAGTTGAGTAATCGACCTGAACTCTCTTGCTGCTGACATCCTCCCTGCTGGGTTTAAGTTCTATGAGGATTTTAACACTGTTGATCACCACCAATCTGTTGACGAAATTGAATCATTCATCACCGCTGAAACTATTCCCACGGTTAGTGCATAATGTAATTTCACTCTTGAAATTGCAATTGCTGCCGTCGTCTGAACGGTAGGATGAACCATCATTTAGAGGGGTTTTCCATGGTTTATACCTATCATTTTGCGATATTTTTCAACCTTCTTGTTCCCTAGATAATTGAGGACTTCTGCCACCGGTACTGGGTTTGCATCGGTTAAGTCGCTCCTCAAATCTGGCGCCTTGTTTATTCCATACAATTTCTGGCAAACCAGGTCGGAGTTCCTTTCTCCCTTGATCATTTGATGTATTTGTACGCTCCTCGAGTTTTCCAAGGAGGGTTAGCTCACTTGTGCCCCCGAGGAAAATATTGCCTGGTTAACCCAATGGATGATTTTGATCGGGGTTGGCTTCACATGTTCATTATGATCCGGGCCAGCCATCTCTATCGATTCGTTCCCGAGCCATTCTCGGAGGCATGGAATCCTACTCGTAAGTCCTCCTAGGAATTATCTCTTTTCTTTCCCTTTTGCATCATTACTACAGGCTATATTTCATTTACCTCTTCTTTAGCATTTTACTTTTTCCCAGCGGTTCCTGTTGAGCCGGAACTTTTGGTCAGGATTTTTGAATAGGTGGTAGCATTATTGAGCACTTCTCCTAATTTGACTCGGTCCCGGCGAAGCATGACAATCCGGCTTGTGGAGAGGAAAGAACCATGGTGAGACACACTCACCCTTATAAACTTTTGATAAATTCCCGCTCCATGTTTTTATACACTTACTTCTACAGGTCTTTCGGTGCGAAAACCCACTCCGCAGAGAGTCCTGAACCAGAAGGCTGCCCTGTCGAATGTCGTCAATGCTGCTTTCTCTAGCCATAAGCTTAAGCCGAGGGATACCTCTATTTCTCCGATGGGGATCGGTTCCAGGGTACGCACCTGGCGTCTGCTCATGGAAGCTTGAAGCAAAGCTCAGCGGGACGCTTACCACGGGATGATCTTAATTAATGACGATGACGAGTAGCCACGAGTTGGTAGTGTCCAGGATCTACTGACTGATGGTTCCAGCAAGGTGTCCTGGGAAGCTAAGGTTTCTCCTGCCGATTTGAGTCTAAAGTGTCCAACTCACCCAGTTTGCGAACCAACGGAACGGAGCTTCATTCCTCCAGGGCGAGGTTGTAACTTCGAGTTCGTCTCCATGTCCAAAATCTCTGGTTGCCAACTTGGAATCCACTCTAGCTCATTTAGCCAATCTGTTTCTCCAGGTACTTATTTCTCTTTCTTGATTAATTCCCTCTCAAGTCTCCAGTGTCTTCGATTAACCTTTCAATTATTCGTGTTTTAGGGTCATGTCCCGCTACCTATACCGTCGAGCTTGCACGCTCCCTTGTACCTTTCCGTCGTGAGGTTAAGCTCCAAGAAGATAATGACCATCTAAGGGCTGAGATAGAGAGGTTACAGGCTGAGGTTTGGGATTTCGATTCCCTCCAGGCTTCCCTGAGAATACGTTTGGAAGACACGGCCCGGTTCATCGCTACGGGCCTGGTAGAATTCTCTCCAAACTATGACTTCTTCATATGTAGGTCTTAAATATAAAGCCTCAAGGCTCGTGGACGATTTGAACAACATCCGGGCCAGCTTTTTAGTGTTGAGGTTTCCCGTGACCGCCTTAGAGCCCGATGCCAGAAATCACGACTTCGTCGTGAGTTAGCCATTCTTGAGACCAGGAGGGATACGCTTGAAGAAGAAAATGCTCCTGATTTTCATCTTCCTACGTCGCTTATGCTCTTGATTTTTGTGTTCCTATGTCGCTTCTTGAAGCAAAAATTGACTTGAAGGCTGCGGGAATGGCTCTCGAAGACATCCAAGATCTTGAGGTGAATAGGCCAAGAAGTGAATATACCACCTGCTACCGAAGTTGCTCTGGATAATTAGTCCTCGTACTTTCTCTAAACTTTCTATATCAAAATTGTTATTTCTCTTTTTCATTTCAGACAATTGCCAACTCCTGTTGTGATTCTATCACATTTTGGTTGTTAACCCCATCAGACCATGAGATCGGCTTGGGTTTGCAATATGGCCAGGTCAATTTTTATGACCTGTTGGCACTTTCTATCCCCTTAACCATACAATTTGTTTTCCTGCTTCATTTTTATTGAATATACGCTTTTTTTTTACTTGACTTTTGAACAAACATTCCCCTCACCGTAGCTATCTCTGTTCCTCAGGCTTTTCAGTGGAATACGAAGGCTAGGTTGCTGGACAACAACCAAAGAAGAGAATGTTTAAGAAGTTTAGCTTCTTGATGGTCTTCTTGACATGTCAACTAATGACCTTGCCAAGTTATTCCTTGCTCGTCCTCGCACAAGGTTCAAGAGATGTTTGAAGAAGAAGTAACCCCTAGGTTTAATTTTGGCATAACCATATAAGAAGAGTTCTTTGAAAAATAAGTAACCCATAGGTTTAATTCTGCCATAACCGTATATGAGGAGTTCTTACTACAATTTTTTAGAACAGTAGATGCTATGAATGTTGATTAGCTTGACACTAGCTAACCTACTGGCACATTATAGCCCCTTGTTGTACTTATCTTGGGATTTTGTTGTACTCAATGGTTACTTTTCATTTCTGGATAAATAAACATGACTTTTCTGCTTATTTTATTGTCATGCCCTTCTCTATTGTTTCAGAAATTACTTACTATTCCAATTCAAGACAAGTTAAAGCTATGTAAATATCCAATGCTTACCCGGATACGTTGCTCCTGAAAATGTCTCACCTCTTTCATCTGTTTCCAAATCGAAAACGTTGTACTCGTGCAACACTTTTCTTGAACTTCGAGCAAATAAAAAATTCTTGCTTGTTTAGCATAAATAATCCTGTTGTTATCCGGAGTAATTTTTTTTCTAGATTAATAGTAATTTCCCCAAGTTTAAATGATATTGTACTTAATTTTCTCGAGTTCAATTGACTATGAGCCTGATTCCTTCGGGTTTGAATATCTCAAAATCTGACTTTTTGGATTTCATTGCTTTTAGATTTGACCTAGTCGGGTTTTATGTATCTCTGAATTTGATTTTCGTGGGTTTAATTACCTCCACATTTGATTTATTGGTCGGGAATGAATCATCTGGCTCAATTTTCTTTTTCATGAATAAGGCCTTATAATTATGCTAATGAGTCAGACGTCTCCAATTCATTTGGGCATTATTTTCTTAAATGCAAACTTATAATTTTGTATATAACTTGAGCATGAATAACACTCGGTCAAAGTTTTGGTTGAAAAGTATGTTTGACCAATATAATTCTCTTTCAGCTATAAATCAAGCATTTGAGAAACAAATTCATTTCAATCGTACAAACTTTGATTAACAAGCTTAGTGTATGGTCAATAGTCCCCAGTTCTTACATCGCTTAACTTTAAAGTTGTTGCTACGACTCTTGAATTAATCAAATTCTTTCGGTCATTCTTCTTGAAAGCTTCTTTGAGGTTATTCTCAATTTCTGAGTTTTTGAGAGCAACACATTTGTTGTTGCCTTATTAAAAACCTTGCCGTAAAAACCCTTTCTCTATTTTTAGGGACAAAAATTGGGCGAAGGGAAAAAGAGTGCAGCATGTATTCTCTAAGTCCTCCAGATATCCTTGTGACCTTCTCTTACTTCCGGGCTCCATCCATGCTGGGAAGCATTCCGGAATCAATCTTTTGCTCCTACAATAAACATTAAAACTTTCTTATAAAAAGAATCGTTCAAATAATTTAAGCTTACCTCAAAACGATCTTGACTTGAAATTTTTTGGCTAAACTTCCTTCTCTGTGGTTTTCTATGATCAAACAGTCCTTCGCTTATATCCTTTGCTCACTCAATTCATAGCTTCTTCCTCCAGCTTCGCTGCAAGTTCTTTTTCTTTTTTTCGAAGCTACTTCAACTATGCCACTATCAGGTATTCCACTCATTAAAATATCTTGCCGGGATGCACTCCACTCATTCTGGGGTCTGAAATTCCAACCACTTGAGGGAAGCTAAGATCACAACATTTGTATCTTGAATCCAAGGTTTCCCTAGTATAACCTTGAAACCCTTGTCTCCATCTACTACTCGAAACTTCGCATCCCCTTCTCCTCCTCCAGTGACTACCAATAATTCCACAACTCCAGATTGAACTAAGCCAATGGCTCTATCCTCGAACAATTCAATTTCACTCATTTTAATCGACTATTTTATGACTCCCCATTGAATATTGTTCACCACACTTCTTTGAACTACCGCTATCTGGGAAACCACAATATTATTGATCAAAAAGAAAATTACCAGATCATTAGGACGCGATGAAATTTCCCTTATACAAAGTTCCCTATTGATAACATATACATGCACTCTAGTTCCGGAGTCTTTCGCCCGAGAGAACCCATCGTCTCATTCCTTCCAACTGAAGGTATTTCTTCTGGAGAAATACTTGTTTTACTTAAATAGGACCAATCAAAACAATCGACATTATCTTTAAGAAATTTAATAACTTAAAGCCTGAGCTCCGGGGATAATCGGGTGCCCAGGTATAGCTTCCTTTCCGGTTGCTGATAAAAAAGAACAATTTGATCCCTTTCTGGTACTTCTTTAGTTTGCTCGGGATCATCAATTATCATGTTAATAATATGGCGAGGCATAGTCTGAGGCTCTTGCTTGACTAAGTCCCTATGCTTTCCGTAGTTATCTTTGGCCCCGTCACTCAAGAACTCTCTTAAGTAGCCGTCCTTCAACAATCATGCTACCTCATCCCTGAGGTGTCGGCAGTCAATCGTTTGATGACCATTAGTCATGGATCCCATGATAATCACAAAACAAGCTCTTGTCTCTCTTGCCTGGATTCGTCCTCATTGGTCTGAGGCATTTCATGACATCGACTTTATTTATCACCGCAACCAATTCTACCAAATCCATATTAAAGTTGTACTCCGACAACCTTGGATTTTTCATTTTACTTGCAACAGAATCAACAATTGCAGTCGTGGGCTGCAGTCCTCGTCTACTTTGACAAGACTCACCCTTCCTATCAAAAAATGATTTTTCATACAGATTGTCCCGACTCCGTTCTAGCCTTGAGTGAAGCCTTTCCTGATGACCATACGGCTGATACCTATCCTTTCCAAATCTAGAATTTGAATCAACATTCCTTCTTGGCCTGTCGTAGTTCTGACTCCAACAGTTGACAATACGAACTGGTCATCCACTACCCTAAATTTTGACTCGTACCTATTCAGAACGTCTACCCATATTGTAGCAGGGAATTCCCATAGGTTTTCTTTCAATTTTAATGAGGCACTGAGCTTTTAGGATTCAATCCTTTGGCAAATGCCTCTGCTGCCTATTCGTTCGGAACAGTCGGCAGCAACATACGCTCCTTTTGAAATCTTATAACTAATTTTCTGAGCAACTCATCATCACCTTGAGCAATTTTAAATATATCTGCTTTCATTGTTGACACTTTTTTTGCTCTAGCATGAGCTTAAATAAAGACATCCGTAAGCATTTTGAAATAATGGATAAATGTTCCGGAAGCAACGAGTACCAAGCCATTGCCCCTTTGGACAAGGTTTCACCAAATATCTTGAGTAGAACGGATTCAATTTCATCCGGCTGCATATCATTTCCTTTAATGGCACATATGTATGAGATCACGTGCTCTTGAGGATCGGTAATCCCATCATATTTGGGTAGATCCAGCATCTTAAACCTCTTTGGGATTAATTTAGGTAGTGCGCTTGATGGGTATGGTAGCTACACCTATCTTTACAAATCCGGCCCCTTTAGTACTGGTGGGGCTCCTAGAATCTGATCTATCTGGGAATTGAATGCCTTAAACACTTTTTCACTCCGATCTAATTGGTTGTTTAATTCTTTCTCGTTCTTCTCCAACTGGTTGGAAAGAGCCTCCAAGTACTGGATAACCTCGGGTGCCGCCCCATTGCTACGAGCTTCACCGCTGCCCCATTGCTATGAGCTTCACTGCTGCCTTCTCTGTGCATTGTCTCTGCATTGGGTGGATTAACTTCAGCATTATTTTCCCTGCTTGCAAATTTGCAATGGCTTTCTGCTATTTTTCCAGTAGATCCAGTATTATTGCTATCCCCGGATCCATTTTTGCAACTAATTCTTCTTCATGATCATCGCTATGAATGAAATCATCTCCAGTGTGCTTGGATCCACGAGGTGAAACCGAGACTTGCTCCCTCCTCATCCGGTCCTCTCCAGCTGCTTGATTTCTTTCTTGAGTGTTAAGGTTGTTCAACACTCCATCAACTTGGTTTCAGTGTTCGTCATTTTCAAGTTTTAACTAGTAACAGCTATTTAAGAGTGATAAGCATAATTATTAGAGTAATAAAACAATATCACTATTAGCCTTAGCCTCACGGTGGGCGCCAAACTGTTTTATCATAAAAACAGAACAGTTGAATTTGTTTGTGGTTTAAAGGATACGTAACTTGTTTTGTTATAAATGAACGAAATAAAGCCAATGATAATTATTAAAATCAATCGAGTAAAAGATATATGAAATGACAAAGAAGCAATAATAGAATGATTAAGTCTGAGCTTTGTTGATCCTTGGAGCAAATCCTTTGATGGGTTTCCTTCAGTAGAACAAATATATGCTCTGGCTCTTAGAATATGAGTAATATACAAAAGAGTAATTAGAAATAGCTAATTGTAAAGACTGAGCTTGAGAAAATGAGTATAAGTAATTGTTATTTGATGCCTTTTCAAGGGATGTTAGGCTTCTTTTATCGTACAAATACATAAGCTCTTAAGTTGTGATTAAATTCTAATAATAAATAATAAATGTAGCTTTAATTCTAAATTGTAACATTTGCTCCGTATCTGGACCGATCATATAACGTTATTCTCCTATTAATGACCCAGTACAATTGCCTTTGTGGATTCACTCTGGATGTCCTCCAGCGCTTTTCACTCGAATTAAATGAGACAACTTGCCGTTCCACCTCCTACTGCCACGTGTTCCATTACCATCCTGTCGTGTGTCGAGTTGTATCTTGCCATGTATACAAAAGTCTAAATATTGTATTTGTTAAGTAAGTCATATTGATGATGGTCATTAATTGGAAGAGATTAATATTAAGAAGGGAAAATTTGTCAAATCGTATTTACTTTATATTTAATTTTATATTGTCAAATTGTATCTTGCCATGTATACAAAAGTCTAAATATTGTATTTGTTTTGTTAAGTAAGTCATATTGATGATGTTCATTAATTGGAAAAGATTAATATTAAGAAGGGAAAATTTGTCAAATCTTATTTACTTTATATTTAATTTTAATAGGTTTAGAGAATGGTTACAAAAAAATCAAAATAAGAGAGGTAGGCGTAATATCGTAAATCACAAGGGAGATCAGTGTGATAGAGAAGAACCTGGAGGGAGGTCTCTGAAATTACCTTTTTTTAAAAACAAATACACGTTGAGAATAGTTTTGACGATTGGTAGTTTTCCATTCCTTTTACATGGGTGCTCCGCTCGTATATTGATTGTCTTGTTTTTTTTAAAAAAAAAAAAAATCTTTTGTACACCTCTTAAGAAATCATAAATAAAAGAATATTTTTTTTATTATTAATTTACCATTGTCTCTCTTAAAAAAGTTGCACTCTATTTAAGAACAAGGCTAATAAGATAAATTATTAGTATTTAAATGTTTAAACAATCATAACATCAACTAAAAATCACTTGTTTGAACTCTTCAAATTTATGATTTTTATGCTTTAATCAATCTTGATTGCTTTCAAGAACTTAATATGAATAGTAAAATGAGATAAAAATGATTAATTTATTTTGATTTAATAAAATGACAAGTATTTTGCAATAAGTATTTTTAGTAACTTTGAAAACTTATATGAGACAGAGGGAATATTAGACTATAGTTGGACGCTAACTCAAAATGTTGTGGCTCTAAATGTTACAACAAATAATGTCTATTGAATTCTATTTTCTGCCAAAATAACGTTATCAAATAGAGTTATCTGAAATTATCTCTAAGATGAACCCTATTGAGTTCATCATGTCATAACTAAGCTATGTGTAGGCTTTTGAATTTTCTAACACATTTGATATTAATTAGCTTGTATATTATCATACCTATGAGTTAAGTTGATATTTGTTTTTCCACTTTATTTACGTTACTCATTCAGAAAATCTTCATAGAATTGATGCATTTTAAGGAAAATAAATTGAGATAACTTAAAGATACTGATATAAGTTCTTATTTTGAATTTTTCATATTTTCTAATAGTGTACTATTCTAAAAAGTGGATAATATAAAACCATATTATGCATCATGCTTATTTTTTATTGCATGAAAAAAGAACACATAATAAATCATGAAGTTTAAGTTCCTAAAAAGTGTAAGCATTATAAAAAATTTATTGGGGAAAAAATAGTTCTATCGGTTGAAGACATAAAATATAATAATTTTACCCACTAATAAGTAGAATTGAAACGAACACCAATAAAATTTAAATTGTCGGGCCCGTGCAGAGCACATGCTAACTCATTTAGTATATATAGAAGATGTAGGTTTGGAAGACTTAAATTGAGTCCAATCATGGATTATCGGTAGTCCGAAAACTTATTGACCCCTGAGGTTTGACCTTGTTGATCGAGAGTTGTCTTCTGACTCTATTTTAAGAATGTTCTCTCTTTAAATAGCATCATTATGATATTTGGAGATACCGATACGTAAATATTCTCTGTGATAAAATATGATTAGTATGAATTTGTTTCGTGGGTGACCAGACGTGTGGGATTATAGGGCTATGTGTTCCACATACAAATATGGCTTATATAAAGAAGTAGAAAAATAAAGATTGACTGAAATTAAAGATGCAGAAAAATAAATGAACAAAAAGATGGGAGAATTTTCTGGTATTTAGTCCATTCACTGTCCCCATGTATTTATACAAGTCTAGTGCTAGAAAATTAAATAAGAAAGAAATAGTATTTTGTACAAGTGTCTACTTTTCATTGCCTATTGCAATAACAATGTAACTAACTTAGTGGGACCATTTTTATACACTATTGATTTATGTAAAACTTTTGTTTATTCCCATCTGATGGTTGTAATCGTTTTATTTTCAAGGTGGATGAATTTTCCCAGATTTGGGCTTTGGTAATGTTGGGTTTGTACAGATGGGCTTCTACACTGCTGTTGGGTTCAAATTTGTGTGGTCCAATAGTTGAAGCTTTCTTGTTTTGTTCATTGATTTATTTCCCCACCTTTTCCTCAACTTCTTCAATTAGAACCCTAGGAGAATTGACAGCATTTTCACCCCCCCCCCCCCCCGGTGCAAGTTGGAGGGGTTCAAAGAAATCCCCAACTTGGAGAGGAAATGGTGATGAGAAGGACCGAACAAAGCTTTGGTGAAAATATCTGCAACCTGAGAAGACGCTGGAACATATGAGAGAGAAATAAGTCCGGCAATGAATTGTTGTCGTACAAACATGTTTCGTACGTCCGTGAAAAATAGGGTTCCGGGCAATATGAATCACTGATTGACTGTCCGAATGAACTGGAATAGGCAACTCCAGTGGGGAACCCAAATCAACCATCAATCTGTGCAACCAAATTAACTCAGCAACAACCCGACGCATGGATCTATACTCAGCCTCAGTTGAGAAAAGTGAAACCGACATTTGTTTCTTCGATTTTCACGAGATTGGAGATCCGCCAAGAGTTATGAAGAAACCACTAATAGATCGCCTGGAATCCACACAAGATCCCCAGTCCGCATCACAAAATGCCACAATTTTGAGAGAAGAATCAGCTGAAATCATCAACCCTTGACTGGGATTTGCACGAACATACCGAAGAACTCGTAAAGTTGCTGAATAATGAGGAACTCATGGATTTTGCATAAATTGAGAGAGATGTTGTACTGCATATGAGAGATCAGGTTCAGTATGATTAAGGTAATTTAGCTTACCTACTAATCTTCTATAGCAAGTAGTGTCAGTCATTAATTCCTTTGAATTGATCCCTAATTTGCATGTAGGATCAAGTGGTGAAGAAAAAAGGGGAAGGTGAGAGCAATCAAACTCTGAAAAAAGATCCAGAGTTTATTTACGTTGGGTGATGATCAAACCATGAGACTCCCTCAAAATCTCAACCCCTAAGAAGTAATATAAGTCTCCTAAATCCTTGATTTTAAGTTCTTCATCAAGAAAAGACTTCAATTGATTAAGCTCTGTAGTGTTATTCCTTATAAGAATAATATCATCACGTAAACAGCTATAATTGAAATAAAATCCCCATCCTTCTTAAAGAATAGAGAATAGTCATTGAGTAAAGAAGTGAATCCTTTATGATTAAGGGCAAATGCAAGCTTAGAGTACCACTGTCGAGATGCTTGCCTAAGTCCATAAAGGGAATTATTGAGTTTACAAATATAGTGTGCAGTAGTAGGTGTCATACCGGGGGAAACCTTATATAGACATCTTCAGCATGTAAAAAAGTATTACTCACATCCAATTGTGAAATAATCCAACCTTTCTTAATCACAATTGCCAAGATACACCTAATAGTAGTCATTTTCACAACCGGAGAGAAGGTTTCATTGAAATCTATTCTTGCTCTTTGGATATCTCCCCTTACTACTAGTCTAGCCTTCAGTCTTTCTAGGCTTCCATCAGACGTCTGTTTTACCTTGTACACCCACTTGCAAGGTAAGGCCCTCCATCCTTTAGGTAGCAAAACTACATCCCAAGTCTTATTAGCTTGTAGAGCTTCAAATTCAGATGCCATAGCCTGCTGCCATCCAGGATGCATTGCAGCTTGTGCATAAGTAGTAGGTTCAGTGATGGTAGAAATAGAATTACTAACCTGTTGATTAGAGGAAGATAAAGCTGCAAAAGGATAAACTGTAGGAGTAATGGGAGAAGAAAAACATGAATTAGTAAGATCAGTGAGGAAAACTGCATTGCAAATATAGTCAGACAAATAACTAGGTCTTTCGTGTTCTCTGCCAGATGTACTAGTAGGGTTAACATTAGATATAGAAGGAAGATCAGAAGGGGGTGGATCAACAGGTAATTGTGTAGAAGATAAAGTAGGACTAAATTGTGATATACCTAGTGAAGCAAAGTCTGTAGGGACTGTATCAGTTGGTGTAGCATCTGCAGAACTATGATCATTGTATGAATTTGAAGAAAAATTAGATAAAGAAGGAACAGCAGGATCAGACACAGAAGTAGAATCTGGAAAAATAGATTGTGACACAGTACATGTGAGAAAAGGAAAAATTGTTTCATGAAATATCACATCTCTTGTGACTAAAATCTTTTTGGTGACTAAATTGAAAAGTTTAAATCCTTTTTGCCCATAGGGATAACCAATGAAGATTCTAGCATTTGCTCTAGGCTCAAATTTAGATCTATGTGGTGAAAGTGTAGATGCATAGCAAGGACATCCAAAACTTTTAAGAGAGTGATAATCAGGAGATTTGCCAAATACAAGGTAATAGGGAGTTTTTCCTTGTAAAACTCTTTATTTATATCGATTAATAAGAAAAGTTGCAGTCAATACACATTCACCCCAAAAAAGAAATAGGTAATCCTGATTGAAACAAGACAGCCATAGAAGTTTCTAAAAGATGCCTATGTTTTCTTTCAACCACCCCATTTTGTTGTGAGGTACCAACACAAGAAGTTTGATGTATAATTCCCTTGGAATTTAGATAAGCAGTGGCAATGGTACTTTTTCCTAATTCAAAAGCATTGTCAGATCTTATCTTTTTCACTTGCTTATCAAACTGTCTTTCTGTCATGGCTATGAAACATTGCAACATGATGAAGGCATTACTTTTAGTCTTTAGGAGATATGTCCAAGTGGCTCTGCTAAAGTCATCCACTATGGTTAAAAAATATTTAAATCCATTGTCTGTAGAAGATTTATGGGATCCCCATGTATCTATGTGAATAAGTTCAAAAATATCTTTGGACTTGATTTCACTCATAGGAAAGGAAGTCTTGATTGTCTAGCCATAGGACATACACTACAAGAACAATCAAGTAAAGATTGAAAACTGAAAGATTTAATGCTTTTCATTGATGAAATGGGCAAATGCCCTAATCTGTTGCCCCAAAGCTTTACATCAGACCAATTTTTGATAATTATAGAACCAGAAACTGAACTACAAACTGGTAATTTAACAAAACTAGATAGAGCACTAGTCTTGAATGTTTTCTTGAACGGGAAATCTGCAGAATTAAACTGATACAGTCCATCTTTTACTTCACCAAGCACCACTTGGCCCTTCATTGAAAGGCCCTGTAATATGCAGGCAGTAGATGAGACAATAATCAGACAAGAAAGTTGCTTGCATAATTTGTGAACTAGCAGCAGATTTATTCTAAATGAAGGCACATAATGAACATTGTAAATTAAGATATTGGGAAAAAGATGAACACTAACTGTATGAGTAGCTTTTGCCTTAGCAGAATTTGGCAAGTTTACATTTATAGGAACAGGCAAGGGTGAAAAATTTATAAATAAAGTAGAGTCAAAAGAAAGATGTTGAGTAGCTCCTGAATCTAAGATCCAATGAGTAGAGTTAATACTTAAGAGGCAAGAAAAAGAATCAACTGAACCTTTACTAGCACAATTAGCAACTACATCTGAAGTTGAGGGCTCTGAATGGATAGTTTTGACTTTATTAATTAGTTGCACTAACTGAGAAAATTGGTCTTGAGTGATTTGGTTCATTCCAAAGAATGTTCTCCATAGGGTTCAGACTGTCTCCTCCATTATCAGCAGGTGTGAAGCAAGCATTGCTTCTTACATGCCCTTGTGACCTTTTAGTTCTTGTGAATTTAAAATCAGGAGGAAAACCTCTGACCCTGTAGCATTTGTCCATTGTGTGTCCAATCTTTTTGCAGTTAGAATAGACCAAATTGCCCTTTTTTTTTCCTTTAAACTCATTTTGTGCAGTATTTTTGTAGTTTGTAACCATAAAAGATGCAGAGTTTCCTGAAAACTGAGAACTGACAGACACTTTTCTTTGTTTTTCGTCTTGCATGATACGATAATTGGCGAGGCTAATAGTAGGAAGTGGATTGATCATTAAAATGTTGCTTCTAGCTAGTGAGTATGTGTCATTTAATCCCATGAGAAATTGAATTAGTTTTTCATTTTGCAGTGACTTAGCAGGTTTAGCTTTACCCTCACAATTACAAATGCATGTGCAGTAGTTCTTAACATTTAAAACATCTAGTTCATCCCATATGCTCTTAATCTTAGTGTAATAAGCTGTAATATCATTAGTACCCTGCACTAAGTCACTTAATTCCTTTTGCAGGTGGTATAACTTGGCTCCATTAAGCTGAGCAAATCTGTCCTCAAGATCTTTCACAGATCTTCAGTAGTTTTAGAATAAATAACAGATTCAGCTGTGTCTTTAGAAAGAGAATTTAACAACCAAGAGGTGACCATATCATTACATCTATGCTAGAGTTTGAAATCTGCAGATGCTGAATCAGGAACCTTGAAGCTACCATCAAGAAAACTGGTTCTGTTTTTGGCTGAAAGGGTAATCAGGATGGATCTTCTCCAACCTGCATACCCTTTTTCTTCAAATATAGAATTTACCAGAGACATGCCTGGAGAATCATAAGGGTGAAGAAAAATAGGGTTACTGGTATCTATTTATGTAGATCCAGTAACTCTAGTAGATACAGTAGCAATAGTAGTTCCCATAAATTGAGATTTTTCTTACTCTGATACCATAAAGAAATAGAAAAATATAAAGATTGACTGAAATTAAAGATGCAGAAAAATAAATGAACACAAAGATGGGAAAAATTTCTGATATTTATTCCATTCACTGTACCCATGTATTTATACAAGTCTAGTGCTAGAAAATTAAATAAGAAAGAAATAGTATTTTGTTCAAGTGTCTACTTTTCATTGCCTATTGCAATAACAATGTAACTAACTTAGTGGGACCACATTTATACACCATTGATTTATATACAGCTGTTGTTTATTCCCATCTGATGGTTCTAATCGTTTATTTTCAAGGTGGATGAATTTTCCCAAATTTGGGCTTTGGTAATGTTGGATTTGTACAAATGGGCTTTTGCACTGCTGTTGGGTCCAAATCTGTATGGTCCAATATTTGAACCTTTATTGTTTTGTCTGTTGATTTATTTCCCACCTTTTCCTCATCGTCTTCAATTAGAACCCTAGGAGAATTGACACCATCTTCATGACAGTATAAACTTGCTATTTCTTGCAGATTGCATAGCTAATATTTTTGTAAGTACTTGTGAGCCCGTAACCATTTTTTCCTATCAGCTGAGGTGAGCCATTCACTTAATTCAGGAAGGTTGTATTTTATTTTATTTCAATTATGATTTCGGGCCACGTCCCTTGAACTTTTTTATTAAGTTATCATAGATATTCCATAACCAGCGTGGGAGGATGTATTGTATTATTCTCATATTTTTTGTTCATTCCACAGCTTAATATGAATATTAATTGTTTGAAATTTGCATATATGTTGTGTTTTGAATGATTATTGAGTTACCAGTCCGTTTGAGTTAGATGCTCGCTAGGTATTAGTTCTTATGATGTAGCTACATTGGCGGGGGGAATCGTACATTTAAATATTTACTCTCAACTTTGGGTGTCGCTTATTTAAGTATTCACACACTCAACTTTGGGTTAAAGTCACTTCTTGGGCCATATCAGCTTGAAGTATTCAACAGACACATTTTGATTAGGATTAAAATGCTAAATAAATACTAATGTTGGTTAGGTTGTCAACATGAAAATTAAAGCTACTTTTAGAGGCCATCTAAGTATTTAGCCTTTTGGAATATGAATTACCTTGCTGCTTTTAACGAAAGTTGAACCTGTAACCTCATTGAGCCTCGACTATTGACCTAAGCTAAGAATCATATGCTAAATTGGTGGCATCTATATACTCTAATGAATATGATAACTAGCTACTATAGCATATGGGAACAGAAAAAGTACAAAGTAAAATTTAGTATCCTGAGCAAAGACAAATCGAGAATTTCAAACCAATGGATAAAAGTTAATCATATGTCAGCTACACATTTGTGGTAATAGATGAATAATGCAAATATTTATCAATCTATATGGGAGCAAAATGCACTTTTAGCTCCATAGCAATGGAAGGGAATGGGAAAAATGTAGAAAAACAGTTGAGGGGGAAGTATGGATGCAGTTTCTTCCTTTTTGTTTCGTAATTCTAGTTTTTAATTTGCTAAAAAAAATTATTAACAAAGTTAAAAGGGAATCACTTTGAGGTCGGTGTATGAAAAGTGAAGAAGAATTGAGGAAAATCGTAGTAGTATATGCATTCCGACCCGAAGATAAATTAAATTGAAGACACTTTATGCACTACTTATTCTTTACATCTTTACTTTGAATACTTTTACTTTTGGACAAATAGCACATTTTACCCACTTTTACTAAAAAATCCAAAAGAAATGAAAGAAGGGTATTTTAAATGTCGGGGGAAACGTGGGATATTGAATCCTAGATTTTGACTTCACGTTTGACCAACATTATCGAGTAATGTGACCCCATAGGGGAATTAGTTATTTTTACATGTATAGATGCAAAAACTTTAACATCTATATCTATATCTATATCTATATATTTAAAAAAGGAAAGGTGCAAGAAATGTGATTAAGCCAAGTAGCAAGCTAATAACAAGTCAATTGGTAATTTTAAGAGAAACTTTATTTGGCTATGTAATAAAACTTTTGAATTGTTTAATTTGAAATTAAATATATGTAGAAGTATTTGAATTTGAAAATATTAGATTTCTAAATGAACTCTAAATGACGTTTGGAGTAAAATTAGACTTACTTAGAGATACCCACGGCTTAAGAGTTCTACATGAACTCTTACTATAGCCAAAACTTATCCTATCATACATTATAAAATATATATAAATACACTTTCTTGATGAAATAAAATTAACTGCATTCCATTCTTTATTTTTATTTATTTGAATTCAAAATATATATATATATATATATATATATATTTTAAATACAACATATTTAAATCCTCTACAATTGTGATCACGATACATTGGCTTCTCTTAAATCATATCTTCTATATCTATATCTATATCTTCTATATAGGGGTGTACAAAGTAAACCGACAAACCGCACCAAACCGATAAACCGAGTCAAACCGAGAAAAAAACCCGACTAGTGGTTTGGTTTGACTTGGTTTGGTGTTGGAAAAAAAAACCCGACCATAATTGGTTTGGTTTGGTTTTAACTAAAAAAAGTCAAACCGAACCGAACCAAACCAACCCGACATTACATGTATTCAATTTTTAAAATATTTTATACATAAAAATATTTATTTGTAAAGTAATTTATAAATATTTCTTAAATTTTTTCGTAATTTTTTTTTTATCTATTATCATATTATTCAAGCTTGAACTTAGAATTTTGAATGTCAATAAGTTTTATATCCTATAGACGTTAGTAACTCAAATAAAGTCCAAACCAAAACCAACTCAACGCTAATCCTAACAAAAGAAATTCAATCTACCACTAGGAATGACAATAATGTTGGATATCTATTCTTTAGTTTTGCATATATTGATTTAGAGAGTAAAAGTACATAACTTAAGTTTTATTTTCTTTGTCATGTAATTAATACTTATTTTAGCATGACTTAGTATTTTTTGATTATGATCATTTTCTTTTATGGCTTGTTAATTAGCAATATTTATTTTAACCGATTATATTAGCTTTTATTGAATATTTTAATACAATGTCATTACTCTTCTCACATTTTGTGTTATTTTCTTAAGAAACACCTTACTTATATAATTATATCTTACTAGGACTAAAGAAATATTTGAAGTAAAAGTTAATGTTTTGTATCAAGACTATTCCGAAAAAAACCCGAAAAACCTAAGAAAATCGAAAACCCGAAAAACCCGAGAAAACCCGAGGTTGAAAAACCCGAATTTTATTGGTTTGGTTTGGTGTATAAATTTTAAAACCCGACGTAATTGGTTTGGTTTGGTGTTTAAAAAATCCGAACTAACCCGGTCCATGTACACCCCTACTTCTATATATATAAAATAGGAGAGCTACAAGCAATATGATTAAGCCATATTAAGAGTTCTACATGAACTCTTACTATAGACAAAACTTATCCTATCATATATTATAAAAATATATATAAATACACTTTGTTGAAGAAATAAAATTAACTGCATTCCATTCTTTATTTTTCTTTAATTTGAATTCAAAAGATATATATTTTAAATACAAAATATTTAAATCCTCTACAATTTTGATCATGATACATTGGCTTCTCTTAAACCATATCTTCCATATCTATATCTATATCTATATCTTCTATATATATAAAATAGAAGAGGTACAAGCAATATGGTTAAGCCAAGTGACAAGCTAATTACAAGCCATTTGGCAATTTCAAGACAAAGTTGATAAAAAATGTAATAATATTTTTGAATTCAAATATAAATATTTTAAACTAAAATATTAGCATCTAAATTTGATTAATAACTAAATTTAAATTGAAAGATAAATCTTTCAAACCGAACGTAGTTATCTCAGATGCTATGATTTTGATAATATTTACTAAAGATAAATTACCTCAAACCTTATCTAACTTTAAAAATTCTATACGCGTGAAAGTATTTAATTTTCGTTTAGTAGTAAAATAACTTCTTCTTTTTTTCCTTCCAGAAAACTATAGCAGATATTAAAAACTAGGGGTGTCAAATTTGGCCCAAAAGGTGATGACCCGCCCAACCCGCCCAAACTTTTATGGGTTGGGCTCAAGATAATTTTATATTGGAGTGATTTATTTCAACCCAACATGTACCATTTTAAAGTGATCTCCAACTTAGTCAATACTAAATTTCCAATTCTGCCATTTTTAAGATTTACTTAAATTTGGGTTTATTGCTTGAGATTTAGTTTATTTGTTTAATATATACACTTTTCTTGTATCATGTATCTTATAAGTTTGTGGTGTGTTCAATATGAAGGGAAATATTTTTCACGAAAAATGTTTTTCTCGAAAAATATTTACCACGAAAATTGTTTTCTTAAAAAATATTTTCCGCGAAAAATCCGTAAAAATAATTTTCGCGAAAAATGTATTTCTAGAAAATATTTTCCAAAAAAATATTTTTCTAGAAAATAGACCCTTCAAAAAAGCTAAAAGCGGGTTGGTGTCATGACCCGGCCATTTTTAGTCCATTTCAAATTTCAACCCAATTCAGCCCAAATAGCTTTTGGGCCAATGTTAAATTTCAACCCATTTATTACCTCAAATTTTTTTATTGGGTCAATTTATTTAACCCGCCCATTTGACACCCCTATTAAAAACCCTTGATTTTGTTGCTCTTCCCCTTCTTTCTTACTTTGTATCTATCCAAATCAGCACTAAACAATTGAAGTTATGAATTTGAAAGTTATTACACTTTAGAGTTTTATAACTAGAATCCATATAATTTATAGTGAGTAATCTGCAAATTAGGATAAAATTTATAACAATTAGGACAAAATTTAAAAATTGTTATAATTTATTTTAATAGATATACGATTTTTTTAATAAAGTTTAAATTTTTTTATTTGAGCCTACTGCTTGAAATTAAGCGATTACAATTTCTTAGATTTATCTTTAACCGTAACGTATTTTTAGGACTTATCAAACTCAGAGACCTTTTTGAAGAAGAGTTATTTATTAATCAAACACTAAAAAGGATAAATGCAAACTTGAAGATAACTAATTTTTTTTTTATTATTATTATTATTATTATCATAATTATATTATTTGAATTTGAGATGGAAAGTTATATCTGAATTCTACATGCTAAAGATTAAAACAAGTTCACGTAATTAGTAGATAGATCCAAATTAATTACAAGTGATAAGATCCTATAACATCTCAACAAATTTTCATTTTTTGCTTTTATTTATTGAACTTTTCGAAATTTAAATATGTTATATATATTTATATATATATATATATATATATATATATATATATATATATATATATATATATATATATATATATATATATATATATATATATATATATATGTACACACATACAAACTTTGAATTTAAAAATAAATAGTTAAAATAGATACTATCAATAATCTACTAGATACTCCCGTTTAATAGATAAACTGTTTTTAATGTCTTAAATGCAACCATTATTCTTGATTAATAATTAAATATTTCAATTTCTTTAAGTAGTTGAAAAAATAAAGTGTAATCCAAAAAACTAGAAGCCAATTGAAGATAAATACCTTCTTAATTCTTTATCACAATAGTACTTATCTGCAACTTAAGTTGAAGACAACCTTTTTAATTATTAGCATTATCGTAATACTTCTTTTATGAATTTAAATTTAAGCTGAATATCTTTTTAGTTCTTTATCATTATTTTCATGCTTATCTACAATTTGAATTGAAAATAAATCTTTTATCCGCAAACCTACTCTTTTTCTACTACTATTTAAGATTGAATTATGTCTTCATTAGTAGACATTTTTTTGTGAAGACTTTCTGGGAAATTTATTCAACTAACACAAATTTTGTTTATGTGATTACATATCATGGTTTGAGCCAATGCGTTTAACAACTCAATTTTAATGATATCTGGTCCTAATGTGTTTTAGTCAAATTTATTTTGTAAAACTGTATCAAATTCTTTTCTAATGGGTCATACGTGTTACAAAGTCATTGTATATAGTACCATAATTGTGATACAATATATACAGTTGTTACAGTGAACTATGTATTTTGTGTTTGGTTGCAGGAATAATTAGCTGAAACTATGAATAGAATGAAGAAACAATATTACACACTAAATTAAGTATGTACAATATTCTTTCGACTTTGACCTAAAATTTAGAATATTGCATATGTTCTCCTATATAAAGAGTACGATTACGATTACTACTTTAATGTCCATCATGATTTTATGCAAAGATATATATCACCGTATGTAGATAATTTTAAATATTCTTTTTCATTTACAAACTGTGCTTACATATAAGTGAAATTTGCAGGATTTATTTAGATTAGGTACAAAGTTAGATTTGGAGTTCGTAAAGACTACTATTTTTAACCTACGGAAGATGTGAGAAGCTAGATGCTAAACGCCCAGTTTTTCTTCAACCAAGCAATCGATCGCATTAGTTGGGAATTATAGTGAGTCCATCTTTTCTCTTTGCTCTTATTTTTTAACGTGTACTTTAACAACATAGTTATTTTAAGTTAATCGCCATAATCGATTTATCATTATTTTTCAGAGAAAGAAAAAAGTAAGTTGAAACAATATTTTAAGTTTATCACCTTAACTGATCTATTTTTATTTTGTTGTGGAAACAATTATACGATGAGAAATGCAACTATTTCACACAGATAATTATCTTCTTCGATATACCTTTAAGAATGAACACTTTAGTTAAGATTGTATGTACTTCCAATCTTTAATACATAATTAATGAGCTTCGTAGTAGTTTTTTTTTTTTTTTTGGGAAAAGACATGTTTTAACCCCTGAACTTGGCACGAAAACTCACTTTAGCAACTAAACTTAACTTCTATTTATTTACCCCCCTTAACAACTTACGTTTCAATTGTTTGCCACCCTAAAAAAATAATACCACTCTCACAATGGGAGGTGTATTACACTCGCGCCACGTCATTGCCACGTCAATGCCACATCATTGCCAGCGTTGCACATCATTGCCATGTCAAAATTACCAACACATCATTTTTTGTTTTTCCTTTTATTATTATTTTCTTTCTCTTTCTTCTTCTTTCTCATCATCCTCACCCTACTTTTATCAACCACCATGCACGCATTCATCGCCACCGCATTCTCGCCGCCGCTGCCGCCACCATACCGCCCCCGCCGCCGCCGCTGCAAAAAATTGAACAAACTGCCCTTAAAAAAAAATTCATCACCATCATCTTTAACCCACACCCACCACCACCACCATCATCTCCCCACCAAATTTCATCAAATTCCTTAAAAGAAAAAAAAAATCACCACCACCATCTTTAACCCACATCCACAACCACTACCATTTCTAGCAAACCCATTTCTTCTACCACCATTATTAGCAAACTCATTTCTTCCATAACTTTATATTTGAAAGAAAATCAAAATACTCTACAACCACCACCATTTCTAGCAAACTCATTTCTTCTACCACCATTATTAGCAAACCCATTTCTTTCATAACTTTATTTTTGAAAGAAAATCAAAATACCCACATCCGCAACCACCACCATTTCTAGCAAACCCATTTCTTCCACCACCATTATTAGCAAACTCATTTCTTCCATAACTTTATTTTTGAAAGAAAATTAAAATACCCACATCCGCAACCACCACCATTTCTAGCAAACCCATTTCTTCCACCACCATTATTAGCAAACTCATTTCTTCCATAACTTTATTTTTGAAAGAAAATTAAAATCAAAATCAAAATCAAAAAATCAAAAAATGGTGAAAATGAAAAAAGAAGAAGCGATTTTGGGGGGGGGGGGGGGGGGGGGGGGTATGGAGGACGGCGGGGGGGGGGGGGGGGGGGGCGTGGGTGGGAAGAAAATAGTCAAAGGCGGGGGTGGGGGGGGGGGGGGGGCGGGGCTATGGCGGGAAGAAGATGGTTGGTGGGGTTGTGGAGTGGGAGGGGATTGTGAAGAAGATGGTGATAATTTTTATTTTTAATTGTATAATGTTTATTTTATTTTTTAATTGTATAACTTTTATTTTATTTTTTAATTTATAATAATATATATATGAGCGGTCCACTTTTTTTATTTTTCACTCTCTTAATTATTATTTTTTTGCCACGTCGGCATTTGGGGTGGAAAACAATTGAAACGTAAGTTGTTAAGGGGGTAAATAAATAGAAGTTAAGTTTAGTTGCTAAAGTGAGTTTTCAAGCCAAGTTCGTGGTTAAAACATGTCTTTTCTCTTTTTTTTTCATTGGGTGTGCTTTGTTTTCTAAATTGAATTGATAAAAGAATTTGAATTGAGTGTGGTCAATTCAGATAATTTATAATATTTAGGTTCAAATTGGGACGACCTATACAATGACCAATTATGAATTGGTCCTCCATGTGTTTTAACTTCTTTTTCAAATATGAGATATGATAAGTATTTCTATTCTGAAAGTTTGTCGAGCTTGATTTAAAATAATCGATTATCTATTATAAATGAAAGAATAATCTCCTATAAAAATGTTTGGTTCATTATACTTTTAAATTTTTTTAGCATTTATATTACAATGCTATGATACAGGTATATTAGTGTGAATTTAATTTATTGAAGTTTAAACATTCAGTTCAAAGATAAAAGTAAGCTGACTATCAATATCTATGATTGGTATATAAATAATATTATTGTTATAAATATTATTATAATATTGTGATGTCTATCTTTAGGAGAAATTTTAGGGTTTGCTAGGGTTTGTGACTTTGGCACCAAGTCAATTCTCTCCTATAAATAGAGAGGTTCTCTTCATTGTATTTGATCCCTCATAAGAGAAATAAAGAATTCCTCTCTTCTCTCTTTCCCTATAATATTCTTCTTGCTTGCTTTATTATTTTATAACACGTTATCAGCACGAGACTCTAACCAATTGAGGAATTGGACGCCGAATACGTCCACTAATTAATCTGTCCACAGGTATGATTTGCCATATTAATTTCTTGGTTATTAAAATATTGTGGATGGCCGCGGCTAGCTTTGAAAGTTGAAACTCAAAGAATGAAAGTCCACTAGCTATAAATCGGCTTCCACGAGGTAAGTGAAATCATTTCCTTAGCTTTATCTTAGCAAGTGCATTTTTTATTGCCATGGCTATCGCCGAGTTATTTTATTTAGTATTCCGCTTTTGAAAATTGACAAGGAAAAAAAAAAGGCATCCAATACATTGCTATTGTTGTGTTACGAAGTCCAATGCGTGATAATATTTCTTTTCTTAAGTAAATTCATTTATTCATAGGCTTGTTGTGATTACAAGCTCAAGATGTGTTAGAGAAAATTTATCTACATCATATGTATGCCTCGATTTGCTCCCGAAGTAGCAATATCTTAAAAGAAATTCTAAGCTATTACAATTTGATATGCTTATGGCCTCGCACATTCGTATGATTGTGTTCCATTTCGAAGAATGAGAACTTTTGATATAAGCTATAAATATAGATCCATTCCCTGAAGTGAATGTGATAATATGTAGTAAAGCCTATAAATATAAACGTGCATTTGATTATGAAAATATCATGATTCATCTCCAGAAGAGGTAGAGTAATCGAGAAGAAATATTCTGAATATTATATGTTTTACTCCTGAAGTAGTAAACTCGGAAATTTGCTCCCGAAGTAGCAAAACTCTGGACCCTACTCCCGAAGTAGTAGAACTTTGAACTCAACTCCCGAAGTAGTATATCTTTGAAATCTACTCCTGAAGTAGTAGAACTTTGAAATTTACTCCCGAAGTAGTAAGACTTAAATTTTACTCTCGAAGTAGTAAATATTTAAACTTTACTCCCGAAGTAGTAAAACTTTAAACTTACTCCCGAAGTAGTAAGACTCTGAAAATAAAGCGGATAAATATTATCCTATTTTTGTACATGTTTTTACTTTGGAAACGAATTGTCAAGTACTAATCTTGGTTGAGTTTAGACATACTGGACCTAATATCAAACTATGGAAGTCGTAGGACAAAGTACATGCCGTTAAAATATATCGTGGTTGAAAGTGTCCAACCGTTTCAATTCAATATCTTGATATCAATTGCAATTCTCAAAATCCTTTGGTTTCAAACGTCAAATTTATACTATATTTGGAATTGGCTAAGGGTTTTATGTGTAACTTTTGAAATTGATATAATATCTATATTTGTTAAAAGGAAAAGGCATCTGATTAGCCTTATTTTTATTTGCGATGGAACTCATAAATTGCCTTCTTTCACTATATTAAACAGAATATATTTTTGTCCCTTCCTTTGCTAGTTTGGTCATATTATGAGAACTTATTCCCGTTGATTATTAATTTGGTATTATATGCATGTTTATGGAAAGTAAGTTGTTAGCAATTTGTGGCGGATATAATTAGTTAACTAGAGATTTTAAAGTTGTCGATTCGGAAATTACTAACATGTCTTGGTATTACGTAACTTACTACTAAGGAATTGTTCTATATGTATTTTGGTGGTCTACAAGTATCGGTATAACTTTTGATAAGTAGAAAAAGTTTGGGAAATATATTAAAGCGGATTCAGAGAAATAATGAGCTATTGAAAATTATGTATAAAGCTCATCTAAATGACCAAGTTTTATTCCCTGAAGTGAATGAAGAAATACCACAACACACCTCCTCAAGAGATAAAATAGCAAAAGATATAGATGTTATTTTGTGGTATGAAGGTCATTGCCGCACGTACTTGTCGTACGTCAAATTATCTTGGATACTTTTATTATATATCATTCCAAGGCAAATGAAAAAGATTTTATAGAATATTTTCTATTATAACCACATTGATAGCATGATTAGTTGTTATTGATTTCCCTGAAGGAAATAACAAATTCATGTATTTTTCTTGATCGAGGATGTAATATTTCTGTGGTCACCGCTAAGATCCAAAATATTCAGACGTTAATAGCAAATCTCCCTGAAGGAGATGTTTGAAATACTGAAGTTTAGAACTTAATGTTTAATCATTTATAAATTGTATTGTCTTTAGATGTCCATTTAATTATCGTTTATTTCATGACACCAAAGAAGTGTCTAACTAAAACTCTTTTATGATACCAAAGAGCAGATTCGAGCAATATTTGGTAGTTAAAAATTAATGATCAAGGTCCGTAAGAGCCTAATCATTTGTCTACAAGTATCATGACACCGTAGTGTCCGAACAATATGTGATTATGGAGAATAAATTAAAGGCTCCTAAAGAGCTTATATATTATTATATCATTCATCCTAGATTGTAATATTTGAAGGTGTGATGATTGAAACAAAAGTCCTAGTAAACCCGAAGTTTACTAAAGTAAATGACTATCATATTGAAGATTTAAATGATTGGAGGACTAAATATCTTCAAAGTATCATAGTGGAAAAGAAATATGAATATGAAAGGTTACTCGATTTGTACAACAAATATAAGCATGATGAATTGCATGCCACAATAAACCTTAAGTTTATTGGTACAAAAATAATTCATGTCATAGTAAACCGAAGTTTACTAAAACAAATAGCACATGGCATGGTAAACCCGAAGTTTACTAGTATAGATAATTTTATCGCCTGGCATGAGCAATTTGGCCATCCGATTCAAATATGATGTGCAGATTGAATATTCGACATATATTGAAGAACTTGAAGATTCTTCAAGAATTTATTTTTGTTGCTTGTTCTCATGATAAGTGGATTATACTGGCTAATGTTGGGATTGAATTTCCCAAATTCTGAAAATATAGAAAAGGTGAATATGGGCCCGTTCACCGTTATGTGATGTCTTAAATAGATGCATCGATAAGACAAATACACGTGCGTTTATTGTCAACCCGTTAGCTTGACATATGCAAAGTTACTTGCTCAAAAATGATTGAGTTGAGAGCGTAATTTTCGGATTATGTAATCAAGATAATTCATCTTGTGAATGCTAGTTTATATCCAAGTTGGTTTGGCATTGAATGCCTCCGATAAAAAAGCTAAACCATTGCTTATGAGAACAATGCTTCATGTGCTAAATTATGATAAATTTTCCCCTCACAATTGGTTCGTGGTTAGGAACCCGATATTTCCATCTAACGAGCTTTTTATATGTGGTATACGATTAATTAATCTACCATGATGCATAAAGATGGATTCCCCTAAAGAAAATGGGGTGTATGTTAGTTTTTCTAACATAAGGGGGAGAGAATAAGCAGCTGAAGAATATGTGATAAATTATATATCATTAGTATGATCCTCATTCAAAAGATAATTCTACTCAAATGCTAGAAGCATTTGCCGACCCAAAATTAATTTCTAACTTCACCGCAAAATGCTCCTATTAAATTCATGTCCTCAAGGATAGAGTCTATAGCATACATGAAGTGTGGTAGACTAATCGGTTCCAAACGCAATAATCATGGAAAAGAAAGAGGAGCAAATGATCAATGATCATTATAAGGAGGCAATGTGCTCTTGAAGAGCCTACGACATAACACTTCATGAAACCTCATGAGAGGTTTAGGTACCTAAAAATAATGAAAGTGATGAGATCTCAATAAGTTATGTCACATTGCGAACCGATACAAATGATATATCGTCGATGATATCTTTGGTACAATATAGCGCAATATTGTAAAAGATTGTGAGGATCTAAATTCTACGTCTATTAAAGCATGCTAACGCAGAAATTATTATCAAGTGAAATGACGCATCTTGGTAAGCGTAAAGGTTATTGGACCTGTTATCCAGACACCAGAAGATGTCACATATTTAAATAGAAATAGATGTTGTCACACCATATGAATTACTTGACAAAATTATATGAAAATTCTGAAGAATTTCAAATGCCCGAAGCATATACATGTTGTAGAAATTTGTTCATAATTCTTATATGAATTAAGCAAAGGTGAACGCGATTTTATCACCTTAATGAATATTTTCTGACTAAGGTCACAAATGACACTATTTATCCTTACGTCTTTGTGAAAATCAAAATCTGCCATATTGTTGGTGCAAGTTTATTACTTGAATATTATTGAAACTCTTGAAGAGTTCTCAAAAGAGTATATTATTTGTTAAAAGAAGTTGAAATGAGAAACTTGCGTAATTCTTTGGTCCCCGAAGTGCCATATCTTTATGCAATTGATGCATTTATATATTTTGCTACGACTATAAGGGATTATAGTCATATGATGTTGGTCTACATGACAATCAAATCATATAAAGATAGCATCTATTTATAAAGCAAGTCGGAATACACTTGCGTGATTTCAATAATATCATATACCAATGCAACTCTATCCAAAGACCAAGACGCAGGCAAAGACACATAGCCCAACTAAAGAGAGGATTCATAAAAGCACAAGTCATGCTTCATCAAAGTTGTTCTTCACACACGAGCTCCGGAAGAATGGTGATATCAACGTGCAAGAGATTTGTTCGAGCGTTTATATGACCGATTTATTCATTAAGTCTATACCAACTCGCAACCAAGTCTATAGCAATCGCAACTCTCAAGTGAAGATGTGAAGATTCAAGTTTTGGATTGAAGTTCTCATCAGGGGGAGTTAATACGCGTTGTACTCTTTTTCCCTTTCAAGGTTTTTGTCCCACTGGGTTTTTCCTTGTAAGGTTTTTAATGAGGCAACCAAATAGCGTATTATTAGAAATATGTACTCTTTTTCCTTCACTAGAATTTTTCTCACTGGGTTTTTTCTAGTAAGGTTTTAATGAGGCATATTATCTATCGAAATAGACATCAAGGGGGAGTGTTATAAATATTATTATAATATTGTGATGTCTATATTTAGGAGAAATTTTAGGTTTGCTAGGGTTTGTATTGTGGCACCAAGTCAATTCTCTCCTATAAATAGAGAGGTTCTCTTCATTGTATTTGATCCCTTATAAGAGAAATAAAGAATTCCTCTCTTCTCTCTTTCCCTATAATATTCTTCTTGCTTGCTTTATTATTTTATAACAATTATATCGTTTTCTTATATATATATATATGTGTGTGTGTGAAATTTAAATCACAAAGACATAAAACATGTATATTTCTCCATTTTTTTTATTTCCACCAACTTAAAGGAAATCAATATTCATAGGTTAATACGAGGAGGGGAAACAAGGCTTTTGTGTTTTTTCTTTCTTTCTTTTTTTTTTTTTTTTTTTGGTTGTTAATTGCTAATTTCGCCTAATTCGAAAACTTTACTAAGAATATCTATAGATTTTAGAACAAAATTATCATAGGCCTTATCAATTTTTATTATAGACTAATTCAATATTATAACTTAGAATTAAAATTACATGAATTATAACAGAATACTAAATGATAATAATTAATTAAAATATGATAGTAGGGAAAATATGTATAATTAGGAGAATATGGTTAGCGTAAAGTTATTTATACTTTAAATTGAAATATAAAGATTGTTTGAATTTGACTCTATATATTTTACGAGTAAGAAACATACATTTGATTTATCTTATACTAAAATGGGAATAATAAGCATGGACATTAATTATGTTAAGTTTCAATCTAAAAAATAATTGATGGGAATATTACAATATTAAGTAATGAATAATGCAAATAAAAACAAGCAAGGAACAAAGATAAAAAAATTTTAAAAAAAAAAAAATCAACTTTAAAATATTGGATAAATTTTTTCCCAACGACAAAGTAGATAATTTAAAATTAAAATTAAATCTCAAAATTATTATTGTAAATAAAAGAGAAGAATGTAAATTTTTAATTTCATGTGATACAAAAATAAAAAAGTTTGAAGTAGTAAAAAAAAGTTGTTTTCCGGAAGCTAAAAAATATTTTTTCTCCAAAAACACATTTTTAGAGTATTGAATAACCGCAAATTACTGCTCTAATATTTGCAATATAGGGTAATGTATGAGGTTGATCATTACAAAATTTGAAATTTAAGTTACTTAAGCCAATGTTTTTTTAGGATATATAGTTGGAGAAAACGTGTTAATTCAAATAATAATTCCATCTAATGTTAGAATACTTTTCAAGTTAATATCAAAGAAGATATTTTGAATAGCATTATCGTTTGACATTACCATTAATAAAAGACATACAGGAACAATCATTATCTTATATTGAGTTATTTTCTAAGAAATCTATGTGTAAAAATGAATAACTTTTTTGCTACTTTTTCACAGGTAAGAAAGATGAAAAGAGTTTGTGATTTTAGTTTATGATGATGGTGGACAACTAACAATTAAAGTAAAAAATGTAACATATATGTTTTGTAATTTCATTGGAGAAACATTTATTACTCATTAGTTTAGTTTGAATCATGTAATATTTCATGTTGTTGATTTTATCCAAAAATTATTTGGTTATACGATTTGTTATCAGTAATTAATCCGTATAATTTTTGTTTGGATACATGCATAAAGAATAAGATGACCTTTAAGATATCATATACATAGCTCTAATGAATGTGCTTAAACAAGCAAAACAATAATTGGCCATGTAAATATTTTTAAATATTATTTGCGTATCACATGGGTGCTAATACCGATAATGATAATGGACAGGTGTAGGTGATTTTAAGTTGGAATGAGTTTCAAATCAGTTTATAAGATAGTATGTACCTTGCATTAGCATTCCCATGATAGTATTTGGTGTAATACAAATAAATCGTGTAAGTAAAATTTCTTATACATTTCAATTTTTTTTTTTTTTTGGCACAATCCGTCAAGCTTGGAACTTGAAGTCAAAATTATTACCCTTGGACTGCTAGAAATTAGGATAAATGCGTAAATAAGTGTTAAGTTCATTATTTTAAATTCACTTTTATTCTCAAACATTGTCTTAAATAAGTGTTTTCCTCTATCACCAATCGATTATTATCAACTAAATGTGAATGAAAATTCTACATTTTAAGCACAAGGAGTAAACGCACAAAAATATATTCAAATATATAGTTGCGAAAATCATATAATTCGTGTTTCGATTCTTGAGAAACTAATCTGCAGTTGATATGCTAATCAAATGGATAATTTAAACAGTGAACTGACCTCCTTTATAATGTCTTGCATATTATTTAACAATAATCATTCAAGCAAGTCTAGAAATAAACAGGAAAAGATTGATTAAGCTTACCGGAAAATATAAAAGTTATATCAAATCATCAAAACTGGTCTAAAAGTTCAAATTAATAATAAAATTAAAAAATTACAGCAATGCATCTATTTTTGCAAACATAAGTAAATTTTCTTTTTAAATATAACTTGGATAAACAATCATTAAAAATACCAATTAAAGATTGTAGCAGGTGAATAGTTTAGTTTAGATCTTCAACAGTGGCAATTTTACATATTTTCTACTTTGATATATAAAATTTGATATGATTTCTTCTTCTACATCAGCTGCGCATCGCGCGGGTACAAATACTAGTAAATAATAAGATAAGAAAGACAAATAATCCTTCGTGTTTTTAAAAGGACTTTTAGCATATTTGGCTACTCAGTCAAATTAATTATAATAGCTAGTTAATATACAAAAAATGTATACTAATTACGTATAAATAACATATATGTATATTCCATGTACATTATATACAGAATATATATATTTTTGGCTGATGAGCGGCAATTAAATGGCTTATATTTGTTCTATCTAATGAAATCCATCTATATTTAATAGAACAAATGAGAGAAAAAGCTCAAAATTGTCCCTTAAGTTCTGGGGTTTTACTCAGAAACAAAAAATGGTCCCAATTGTATAAGATGAAATATTCACAATCCTCCAAGTTTTGGAATGTGGTCCACATCTCGTCTAGCTCAACAGAAGAATCCATCTCCCTCTAACGAAATAAATTAAATCATGAGCAAATAGATTTTGTTGCATGTTGTTTGTTCTAGTGCATATTTCAAGAAATAGAAGCTCTTCCGTGTATGATTTTAAAGGTAATGTCTTTATGATGTGCCTGTTTCTTTAATCAACTCGATCAGATGTTCAAGTGTTGTAGTAGACTAGTAGTTGTTTGAGGTCTTGGAAAATTTATTTGTATTTGTCATTATTTTGTACGTTTTAAACATATATCATTGTAAGGTTACGTCGGAGTTCAATTTCAAGAAACAAATGCTCTTCAATTTAACCCAATTATGAGTGTTTGTTATATTCATACAAATAAATAGCATGCAAATATATTTATTTTACCCCATCATATGGACATGTCGTCCCCTTCTCACGTACTGGTTCGTTTTTTTTTGTCCAAAACATCCTCATATAAGGTAATATGTATCCTTGCATCGGACTTCAACCTTCAATAAATCATCTTCCATGTTCATACGCAATTAATAAATATTTCTCCTAGCTTTGAGATTTTCTTATATACACCATCTTGATGGAATTCCATGCAAAAAAAAAAAAACTTCATTTTTCTTTTGTTCTTCAATTAAAGCTACTTCGTCATCTACAAATTTCTCAATTTGGATTCAAGTAGTGTAATTTGCAACCTTTTAATAGAAAGATGATTTAATATTTGGATCCCCCTTTTAATTTGAGGATTTGTTAGGTTTGATAAACGAATAGAATAAGGCATAGAAACCCCTAAACAATAATAGTGAAATTATCAGTTACATACCTAAACTATGTGAGAGTTCTATTATCCTTTTGGACTTATTTTTTCGTAATGTTAACCCTCATGAACTTATTTTTTTTCATATTATTTACCCCTTTCACTAGTTACTTTTGGTAAAAAAAACACACACACACATTTATCCAAAACTAAAAACGAAGGGTCTTGAAGTCTTATTTTCATGTGATTCTTTTTGTATGATTTAGCATGTAATTTTACTTCATTGACATTCATGCCTTTATAATTAAAGTCACCAACTTACATTTGGTGAAACATCTATATTATAAGATATAGATCATTTAAAATCGGCAAAATGCATAGATTTGTCTTGCATACTGACCGGATAAGAAAATTCATTTTACCCTTTTAAGTTGTTCGTACTGACCAGATAAAAAAATTAATTTTATGAAAGAACAGATAGACACCTCTTACTTGCCCGCATATGTGTCTTGCAAGCACCTCACGCTGACATAGGAAAATATTTGTTCATTCACTCAACTTTGGGCACGGGGGGGCCCTTAAAATTAGATTTATTTTTATTTCTCCCAAACAAATATGAACTCCACCCCGTCTCTCTTTTTCCTCCTTTTTCAAAATTTTCCCACAATCTCCATTCTCAGCCCACCTCCACCATAAACCGCCCATTTCTACCACAATAAAAGTATATTTTTGTTTTTATCATTATACCCTTTAAATTCATCTTACATATGCTATGGAGGGACTGGGGTTTTAGAAGAAGAAGTAGAAAAGGGGAATATATAAGAAAAGAGGAGAAGAAGGACACCACTTGAAAAAAAAAAAAAAAAAAGGAAAAGATGTATTAAGTGGGAATTGATCCATTGTCCTCTAGGTAAATAACTAACATTCAATCAAATGTACCATTTAACCTTCTTGTAGCATGAGGCACGGGGAGGCATGGAGTTATCATTGTTGAAAAAAGTGCATATTAACAAGAGAAAAGACATAAAATCTCCTAAACTTGCACCAAAAATTTACTTGAACAATTAAACTTTATGATGATTCTTTACCCCCTAAACAACTTTCAAGTGAATTTAAAACCTACTCGAAAGATAATATGACGAGGGAAGTGTATTCACTCTCCCAAATTCGAGTGGAAAGGAGAAAAAGAGATTAAAAAGTTGGCTAGAATTTTTTTAACCTTTTCTTTTCTTTTTCTCTCTCCACCTTTCTTCTTCCATCAACAACAATGGCTATCTTTCTTCTTCCATCAACAACAATAGAACTCCAAAAATAAAAAAAAATCAATAAAATCAAAATAAATCACTCAACAATTATGACAATTTTCGCCATAATTGACCCCAGATGGAAGGAGATTTTGCTTCAAAAACAAAAAAATGAAACTGGGTTTAGAGAATTTGCTCCAAAAAATGAACTTAATATTCTTCAATTCCTTAATGATATTCTTTAATAACTTTATAACTACCTCAATTGATCCATCTGAGGATAATAACAAATTAATACAGTACATACGACGAGACATATTCACAGACATTATAATTAGCATAAAAATTCAAATGAAGAACAAAAATAGTAGTAGCTTGTTTCGTGATGGAACAGAAGCTAAACTAACGTGAGTTGAAGTAGCTGTATTCAAACACAAAGAGGCAAAGTTTGTGTCTTTGAAGGTGGATTTTGCTTATTTTGTGATGAAAAATTATTGACTTGATTTGGGGATATGAAATATTGTGAGGATGAAATGGCTTGGGTGATTTATTTAGGAAGGGGTCGGGCTAATTTATACAAAAAAAAAAAAAAAAAAAAAAAACATTAAATGACATGAACCTATCACAAGGCGAGCGGGGTAACCACATCCAACTCTCAACTAGTCTGGGCAAAGTAAGGTTGAGTATAATTTACATATAAGTTATTTAGGGGAATAAAGAATCGCCAGGTTTTAATTAATAAAGTGAGTTTCGAAAAGTGATTTTATGTTTTTTATCTATTAACAAATGGAATCAAGAGGGGTAGAAAATATATATAGAGGAACAAGTTCGATGTTGGCCTCTCTGGAAGACATTTTCTCGATTAAACCGGTAATCATACCTTAAAGGACCGCTAACCGACAACAAATATTTTATTGGTTCGTTATCGGTTTCCTACATTTACAAATGATAAACCGAACCGATAATACACACAGTTGAACTAAACTAATCCATAAGCAGCCCTAGATTGAAAATATATTGAGACAAGTCAAATAAAATTATGTGTCTGAAAAAGAAGAATTTAACAAAATTACAGTAAATGGATCTTGACGATACTATCATTTTTTTTTTTTTTGGGTCAATAAAAGATTGAAGAGTCTATTTTCTTTCACTCATTCTCGTCTCATAAGGAAACTAGAAAATATATGAGAAAACTAGAAATAGAATTCTTATATATCATAACTTATCATCTGAGATAAAATCTCTACTATTTTATTTGTTGCACATATTAAAATGTGAAAGTTACAAAAAAAGGTCCCATAAATTGAAATCATTCAATAACCTACTTAAATTGGTGATCTACATGTTAATTGAAGTCTCTTAATAGAGTCAAAGATATGGCGGGATGGAGAAATACTAAAAAGTTAAAATGATGAATTCTTTTTGACAAAAAAGTGACTCAAGTAGAATTTGTAAGATTTTTATTTTTATTCTTAGCAGAAGTTATGAATTTCCAAAGATTGTTGCTTTGGCCAAGCAAGCAAACAAGGAAACCGACTTCGTATGCTATAAATTTCTGGTTTGAACTTTGTAGGAAAGAACCCCACTACTATTTCATTCATAATTCATTGCGCAGGTTTCAACGTGATTTCAAGACAGCTGATTGTTACAGAATAGATATGAATTATTACAATTTCAAGATTAGGAAGTGTAATGGGAGAAGAAAACAGAAGGGACAGACAAATATTATTGCCAAGAAGGGAGAGATCATCAAGTCCGCAAACAAGCTCCATCTTATGAAAAGGTATTGTCTTGTTGCTGGTTCCCTTTATAATTTACAGGTAGCTGATCATCATGTTCTTTTTACGGTTGATAATAAGAAAGGAAATTCTCTTGCAAAGAATTATGAAGATGATTATTACCATCAAGAAGGTGAAAAGGGGAATTTGGCTGCTAATGAAATAGGGGAAGAAAAAAGCCTAATTTCAGTTAATCATAGCAATAATATTGCAGTAAACCAAGGAGGATCTCCTACTGATTTTGTCAATACTGAACAATTTAATGGACCAATGGATAGGGACGGACATTTATCAAAAAAATGGAACTCAATGGATGGAGAAGATCGTGTAGAAAAAACTGATCTTTTTAAGGATGATTATGAATTTGAAAGATTTATCGATCAAATTTTGATGGAAGAAGCTGAAAGAGTTCAAAAGGATATGCTACGTGATCATAGGCGACACGAAGAATGGTTTATCAGTAAATCAGATAAAGAATTTTACAGGTACATAAATTGTTAGGTAATAAAGAAGTAAAAGTTAGAGGAAAGCTTGAATTTTCCAATCACTGGAAGTGAAAGGAATACATGCATTGGTATTAGATATTTTTTTCCTTGAACTGTAGTATAGTAATTACTTAAGAGGTAGTGTTTATGTAAAGAAATGAATCTTTTAGAAGGCATGCCTTTTGTCTTGCTTTTGTTGCAACTTTTTTTATATTTTGAATACAAAGTTGATCAATGATGACAACTTACCCTTGTGTCTGCTAGTGTTTAATTTCCATGAGGTTTATTGATGATTATTATAATTGGAATTTTTGAATATGTGGTTGATGGCACCTTGCCATTGCATTCTTAATACAAATGTATTATAATTTTTTGTAGACTGAAAGGTTGGAAATGTATCATTTTTCTTATATCTTCTGTTTTGTGTATTTGAATCTTAAATTTTGTTGTTCACACTATTATTTAGCTAGTTTCTGAAATTTAAAATTTTAATGTGATAATGAATCTTAAATTTTATTGTTCACACTATTACTTAGCTAGTTTCTGAAATTTAAAATTTTAATGTGATAAGACAATTGCTCCAAAACATACTCCACTATGCTTTGGTCTGTAATAAACTCAGCAACTTTATCTACCTGATCTTTGTTAAGGTAGTTGAAGTCTAGCGTATGCAATCAATACTCATTTTGGATCTCTTATTTTCAAGTGGTGGCATCTTGAGTGTTGCTGCTCTTACGTAACATAGGCGTACGGTGGGAAGTCACTAAGGATAGTTAACTCAGAAAGTCACTCAATTTTGTTTTCCAACCTAAAAGTCATTCAACTAAAGGTAGTTCAATTAAAAAGTCAGCTGAAGTTTTTTTAATTAAAAGTGGGCTTCATTAACTTTTCAGATGCTACGTTTAAGCTATCCTTAATTGAGTGACCATCTGAGATATTAACATGTTCAATTTTTGTAATCAAGTTGCGCTTTTGTGTTCAATCTTGCCGTTGTTTACAGAAATTTCTTGGTGCCCTCAAAAATATTGAGTTGTGAGTACAAATTAGATCACTTCATTATTTTGATATCATTTCCTAGCTTTCTAGCATGATTTAAAGTGGGCATTGTTTTGATCATATCCTTGCTTTTATACCCCTGAATATCCTTCTGACTGTTATAAACTGGACTTGAAAGACATTCAGGGACTGTTATTACCTATCGTTTTTGAACGATTGGAACCATATGGGGTACTTAAGGTAAATTGTAAGTTACTCCCTGTCTCCGTATTATTTGTTTCTAGCTTTCTCTTTTACCGCTCTCTTTAAGAACTCATAAATAAAAGTGTATTTTTACTACATTACCCTTATCTCTCTCCAATTAATTGCACTCTAATCAATATTGGTTACTTTAAAAAACAATTAATGTTAAGGGCAAAGTAGGAAAAACTTAATTAATTCTATCTTGATTTTGTAAATGGACAAGTATTTTGGGACGGATACTTATAGTAACGTGGCCAACTAATATGGGACGTTTTAGTACTTTTTGTAACTTTATATGTTCTCTTGATGGACTTTCCTTGTCTTCCGGTTCATTCATTGCTATAAATATATATACTGCAAATAATTCTGTTTCGGCTGTTGAAAAAACAAAATATGTAAATCTTATCTTTTTTTTTCCCCCTTTCTTTTAAGTGTGAACTTTGCCAATTTTCTTAATATATGAATGTTACAATCCAATACTCCATAATATTTTGCTTCAACCATCTTCATTTCTAGAGTTGGTGTATTTGGCATTTTAATATTAAAATAATACTCCCTCCGTCCCAAAATAAGTATCATCTTAGCTAAAAAAATTTGTCCCAAAATAAGTGTAATCTTAGGAATTCAACACACAAATTGACATGTGTTTCCAACTATGCCTTAGCCCTTAAGCATTAAAGAAGTAGTCCTCTTTAATATTGCTCAATTCTCAAAAAACATCTAATAAATATGGATGGTTTAGTACTCCACAATGTATTTATTGATATTTTTTAATGGACATGAGTAGAGCCGTCAAAATGGGCTTGGCCCTTGAAACATCAACCCAACCCGCTTACCAGTGTGGGGTAGTTGAGGTGAGATTTTTAAGCCCATTTAAACTAAGGCTTATAAGCCTAGCCCAAGTCAACTACGCCGACCTCGAGGCTCCCACGAGGTCGTCCGTGGGCCAAAAGGCTACTTAGATTAATTAAAACCTTAAAAGAAGATTGTGAAAAATGAAGTAAAATCTAGAAATAGTGATTACCAAATAAGCCTCGATGCTCTCTTACATTACTTTACTCATGTAACGTTAAATCCTAATCACCAAGTATAGAAGTTGTATTCATGATTGAAATTTAAAAGAAAATTGTGAAAAAAGAAGTAAAAAAATAAGAATAGTTATTATCGAATTAGTCTTAGTATCTTATATATTTTTCTTATTTAGCGTTAAATCCCTAATACTAAATTCCTAATTGCCAAGTACGCCTACTAAAATTTCTAATCACCAAGCATAAAAGTTTCATCATGAAATTGTCAAAAACTTGTTGTTACTCGAAATTAGTTGCAGAGCTTTTACTAATTTCAAAATAGTAATATTTTAAGCGAATTTAACTATTAAGTATTAGTTTCTAAAATCTAGTTATTTGATAATGCTTAACTAATTAAATTTGCATATGAATGTAGACTAAGATGGAGATGTTAATTAAGGCACCTTTATCACAAACGGATTCAAATGTGCTCGACGATGTATAGTGTGTTTATTTTATATAAGTTGTCGTAAAATTATGTACTTCCATATAATTGTGTGTTAGAAATATAACAAATTGGTATACATAGAGGTTCAAATTTAGATTGAAAACAAATTTTCTTATTAAAAAGATTAGAAAAAAATGAAGGTACCCGCCGCCCAAAATTTCACGGTACTTAAGTAGCGGCCATTTTAAGGCTTACAAGTAAGACCGGCCCGCCCATTATTAAATTCCTTTCCGCGAGGCTTGGGCTGGGCTGGGTTGGGCTTGCCCATTTTGACAGCTCTAGACATGACTTTTGCTAAGATATCACTTATTTTGGAACAGAGAGAGTAATATATCATGATCGTTTATTAATACTAGTTTTCGGGAGCGTGCCTTGCACATTTGTCCCCTACCAATTTTATAATTATAAAATTTATATATACATTAAAAATTTTGAGTTATAAAACAGGAATATTACCGACATGTAAAGTTTTAACTGCTAACAAAAAATTTCTCTATAACGCATCGTTATATTCGTATCTAAGTTCAATTATATGTTTTTATCTTTAAGATTGTTATTCCCTTCTCGTTCACGAAAGACAAATTTAATGTTGTTCATATTTAAGTATTAGATTCTATATCATTTATATTAGAGATAAAGGTCAAAAACACACCCTAACTATCACTTGTTTTTGAGTTTCATACCTAAACTATCATAAGGTTGAGAAAACTACTTAAATTATCACTATCTAGTTTGTAAAACACACCTGAAATAAATGTGTGAACTCACTCTTTAAAAGGCAAGTGAAGCTGAAATTTTCTCAAAAAAATTGTGCACATGACATAAGTAATGCTATGGTGGCACCTACATGAAAATTAAGAAAAAAAAAAAACTGTATTATTTTTTTAAAAAAAATGAAAATAATAATAATTTTTGTAAAAAATATCAAAAAATTTAGAAAATCAAAAAAAAAAATGATTTAAAAAATGGAGAAGTTGATTTTTTTTTTTTTAAAATGCGAAAACTAAATAATCAGTTTTCTTATGTTTTTTTTTTTTTTAAAAAAATAAGTTTTCCAATTTTTAAACTATTTTTTTATTTTCTATAATTTTTGATATTTTTTCACAAATATTATTTTTCAGTTTATTTTTTAAAACAAATAGTTTTTTTTTTTTCAATTTCCATGTAGGTGCCATTATGACATTATTTATCCACGTGGACAACACTTGACAACATTTTTATATAAAATGGTGAGTGTAGATCACATGCCATTCAAGAATAATTTGAGGTGTGTTTTGCAAACTAGATAGTGATAGTTTAGGTATTTTTCTCAATCTTCTAATAGTTTAGGTAAACTTAAAAAAAAGTGATAGTCGGGCGTGTTTTTGACCCTTCTCTTTATATTACTTTCAAGCATCTTATTTTCAGTGATAAACAAATTTACTTTCAATTTGAGAAATATTCTTCAATTTTAGATGCTTAAAGTATACATCCGCCATTGACCATTCAATTTAATTAGTATTCTAATGAATGCCTACTTTTACAATGGTACTTTGAAATTTATCTCTTGATATATTTGTGGAGAAGATGATCTTGTAAGTTGCTAGGCACACGCAACATTGCATGTGTATCCCATGCTAATTTGAATAGACGTTAATAAGTGTGCTTGCATAAAAATCGAAGGAAAAAAATGCAGATTCAAACTGGTAAATCTATTTGATTGATATTTATTGTCAATGCGAAGCATAATTATAATGGAAATTTGCTATCAAACGAATCTGAAAAGTACTGTCCGAACAACTTCAATTATGAAAGTGACAATTCGGATGTGTTTTTTACCATTAACTCAAAATAATGTTACTCTCCCCTTTCTTTTTACTGGCACTCTTTCTTTTTAATTTATTTCAAAAACAGAATACTATTACCCTTGATGATCATATTTTATAGTAACAAAATATCATGATATACTTATGACCATAAATTTTAAAATTTCTATTCTTTAAAACGAAAATTATGTCTAGTCATATACTCATATACATTCACAACATGACACAGTATAATAGTTTTTTTTTTTCGCTTACAGATAATATAATAGTTGAATGCAAAGGCATTAGGGAAAATGTTGGTTTTCTTTTATTTATTTACTTTTTGATTTGATGTCATACTTGAAAATGTGCTCAAGAGTATCCAATCCACGATCAAGGAAACAAAATCTTTTCTAGCTAATCTAGACTATCGAAAGGAGCTCAAAAATTCACCAAAATCAGAAAGCCAGAATCATTCAAATTTGTGTAAAAAATATATTTTACATGTAAAATATTTTATTTTGATCAATCATCTGAATCATTTTATAGTGCTGGGATTGTTCACAGAAAAAGCATATCATCTTTAGTAATATAAATCATTATATTAATGCTAATTTGCACTCTAATTTTGTGGTATTCAGTCATAATAAAACTCATAAACTAAAGATCTACTAAACCTAAATAAAAATGAAGAGGATTGAAATTTTACAACATAGCTAAATAGAAGCAGGTGTACTCAACTTGAAAGTAATTCCATTGTTATATGTCAACAACACATAATTAATATAAAAACTGAAGCCACCTTTTTATAATTGCATACATATCAAGAATTTGTTGTTGAATGAAAGTAGGATTTATAGAAGTTGTACAAAAATTCGATCAATTTATCCCTTTCTTAGAGTGTAATGTATAGTAGATTCAATTTCATTGTGTGCACCTACATATAAATTTTAGTTATTTGTGATGGAGATAATAATTGCTGAAATTGATATATATATATATATATATATACGGTCAAACCTCTCTATAGTGGCGTTTGTCCTGAAATTTCATTCTTGCTATAGATGAGGTGTTGTTATGCATGTATACTAGCATTCAATATTTAGATCTCATTTAGGCGTTATAAATAAAAATGTCAAATAATTAACTTTTTGTACTTTTTATATTATAAACGAAAACAATATACTTGTAAATTTAAAATCTCACCGATTTTCATATCTCATAAATTAAAAATTGAAAAGACTAATAAATTACTACTAAATTCATAACTAGTTGTACCACACAGATGAATTAAAATATATGGAACATATGCATTTTAAATTAATTGAGAATTTAAATATTTCAAGTTTTACGCAAGAAACTACTGCAAGTGCCGTTTTTTAAATTAAAATGATACTAACTTAGCGATAATATAGCAGCGACGCGTTAATTTTTTCTCTAAACTTTCGACAAAGAAATTCAATAGCTTTCCCTTCAAGATTGTCAGGTGCTTAACGGTTACCTCTCTTTCTATCTCCAAGTAGCGAGGGTTGAAACTCTTCATCGACACTTTTGTTGTCACATATTTCTTATAAAATATTATTACACGCCATTTGAGTATGGCTGTTATAGAGAGGTAATTTTACAAAGAGTGCACCGCTATAATGGATGTCATTGCTATTATAGAGAAGTACGTGCATATAGTAAAAATATAACATGAAAAATCGGTTCCGAGAAAAAAAATCAAAATTATATAAATAAAATGTCATTATAACGAATGACAATTATAGAGAGGTTTGACTGTATATATAAATCACACTTACATGTTAATGTACCCTTTGTCTGATTTGAGATTATGAATACTTGCATCTGTGAATTTGGCCAAAAAAAAAAATAGTTAAATAATATAAATAAAAGTGTTTTATAAAAAATAGCACTTGCTGGTTATGGCCATAAGAGAATTTAAAATGGTGATACAGACCCTTCAAAGAGTTTAAAGACAATCACAAAACATAAGATAAAATTGACACAAAAAATACTCAAAAAAAAAAAAAAAAAGGATTAACCCACGTAAAATTTCAGAAACTATAAATATACCTCTAACCAACTATGAACAGAGAAAAGGAAGGCAAGTATATTTGCCTCATCTATGGTAATCTGAATTATGGAGTTAAAACCCCACAATTACTTCATTCAACTTTAACCTTAATCCTTTGTTGTGGATCTCTGGTTCATCGAAGCCTTATAATACAACGAATTAGGGAGTGGAAATAAACAATTTCACATTAATTAGGGAGTGAAAAAGTCACCAAAGTGACTATTAGATTTCTTCACTATTAAATGCCAAATGGTATATACATTTTAGAAGCTAACAGATACATTGTACATTAATATAATGATAATAAACTCTGCGGTCAAGAAAAGTTAATCAAAGGACTGTAACTAACAAAAACAAATGCCTAAATTTAATGCATACCATGATTCTATGAACGTGATGTAGCCCTGTAATGGTAACTTTAAAGTGTATATTTAAAGCTGGTGTTTCGTCTTTGAAGTGTATATTCACATTTTTGTACAAAATATTAAAAGAGTAGTTTTTGATTGAAGGACAAAAATGTCATTCAATTTTTATGAACATTTTTGTAATCTAACTTTTCATTTAAGTTCTTCCCACTTTTATAATAATATGATATGATATGATGATCTATTATCCCATGATCTAAAGTGGTCGTCATAATTTCATTTAACCATTCTCCTATGTTCTACCACTTTTTATTTTAAACACTAAATTTTCCACCAACCCATGTTCTCACGTATCGTTAATCAACTTTATTACCTTACTAACTCCTAATTTATTCCAGGGGAGGTTCCTCACGCCTGTTAATATGTGTCAGTGTACCTTGTAAGTTGTAATGATGAGTGAAAATATGGTCGAGTGCATGAAAAATTGAGGTTAGTTTTGCGGAAAGGGAGAATTTTATTTTGTTGAAGATGTTTTTTTGTGGTGGAGCTTTGTACCAAAAACTAGTCCAGAGTTGATATGGTAGGGACGTTGAATTTAAAAGCGAATGTGTTTAAGAAAGTATTATCATTTTGATGAAGATTAAACATGAGTTCTTGAATCTACTGTAAAGTAATGGTATATCCACTTCTCACTTTAAAAGTTATTTATTTTCCGAACACAACCGTCTTTGTTTTACGTGGCTCTGTATCAATATCAAAGCTATATGCAATGCAACTGTCCTTTTATCTTTATTTCTTGGAAAATTGTATAAACCGTAAAAGTGTGTCACTTGCAATATTCCACCATTTTATGTGGAATAGCAGAGGATAATGTATTCCAAGTTAAAGCCATCATCGTTAGTTTATGCTTCTGTAAACTCGGGCAAGTCAATTGTCTGTTTTTGATTCGCCAGACTTGAAGTGTCACTCTCTTGCACACCTCTGATTTTATATGTAAAGAAAATAACGGGGATAAACAATTAAGGCGATGAAACAACACCTTAAGAAATGGTGAAACCAGTAAAACGTTACTCCTATAAAAACGAAAATTCTATAAATAACCTTTGTTTAGACATTTTCGGTAAAATGTGAATCCAGGACTTTTCTCTTTTCAAGCAGGTTGCCAGCATAACCTATATGTTTGTGACAGATTTAGAATATTATGTAATTAGGTCATCCAGATTGACTTTTGTGCAATGAACGTGTAAGCTAAGTGGCTGAGAAGTTCAACTACACAGGTCCTTACTTAACAAACAAAATCCTGAAGTCCTTGTTGCATGCGGTCGTAAAACATATATATATATATATAGACTTAAAGACAATCCCTCATCCGAATCACATAGACAATCCCTCATCCGAATCACATTGACCTCTTTATATATTTTCTTTAATCTTCTAAGATCTGGAGAAAAATGGCTCAGCGTTACCACTTATCCTCCCTCTTAGTACTTGCATTTCTCAATTTATTTGCCATTCATGGAAGCATAACTGGTGCCACTGCACGCCACCTTCTAGAGACTCCCCTCCCTGAGATTCCTAAACCAGAACTTCCGAAAGTTCCAACCTTGCCAAAGCCCGAGCTACCAATTGTCCCAAAACCCGAGTTACCAGCTTTGCCAAAGCCTGAGCTACCAGCTGCCCCAAAGCCCAAGTTACCGACATTGCCAAAGCCTGAAATGCCAACTGTACCAAAACCCGAGCTTCCTGCTATGCCGAAGCCTGAGATTCCAAAGAATGCCGAAACCCGAGTTTCCTCCCTTGAAAAAGCCGAAGATTCCAGCATACGAAGACCGAGGTTCCACCAACTATGAAAAAAAGCTCGAAGTTCCGGGCTCGTGCCAAAGCCCGAGATTCGACTATACCAAAGCAAGAAATTCAGAACTACCAAAGCCAAAAGTCCCGCAGCTTCCAAAGGTAGAAGCCCGGTTGTCCCAAAGCTCGAGATCCCGCCGTGCCAAAGCCGAGATTCCAGAACTACCAAAGCCAAAAGTCCCAGAGCCAAAAGAAGTCCCACTCGTGCAAAGCTTGAGATCCCGGCTATGCCAAAGCCGGAAATTCTAGAATTACCAAAGCCAAAAGTCCCAGAGCTTCCAAAGCTAGAAGTCCCAGTTGTGCCAAAGCCTAAGATCCCAGCTATGCCAAAGCCAGAAATTCCAGAATTATCAAAGCCAAAAGTGCCAGAGCTTCCAAAGCCAGAAGTCCCCACTATGCCAAAGCCTGAAATCCCGGAACTACCCAAACCAACTTTTCCTTCATTTTCTCCACCACACAAACCCTCTACTCCTTGAGTAAATTATATGCTACTGTCTCTCCATTACAAAGTACCCAACTGATGTTTTGGAATTTCCATCTCAGTCTATGAAGTTTGCAGCATATGGGCCATGACATGGAGATGTTTGGCAGAACACATTGGATACTTTCTTGTAGGAGTAGAAATTGTAATTCTTTTATAGTATTTGAATTGGATGTACCATGTTTGACTTTTTATTATGGTATGTGAGTGTTTTATATGCTTTCTATATATACAGTGTAATAAAGCTAATGATCTATACTACTTTGCTTTAGTTTCTATCATTAGCCATCTCTGTTTGTCCACTCTTTTCCTCTCCGTTTTTCTTTCCTAATTTATAGTAACCAATTTCACATCACATTTGTCCACTCATGTTGTTATCTCTCTACAGAATTACTGATTATTTAAGCTTTGGCAATAATAATAGCTTTATTTCTGATTATTTGGGAAGAATAATACTTTGTCCACTGGTATTGCTGATCTTGCTCTAGGCGTGGAAACAGAGCTGGGGCTTCGGTATTTTTCTATATGGTTGAATGGCTGAAAGCAAGTAACTGGAGCAATTTCTTACATCACATTCCTACATAGAGCTCACTCATGTTGACCTTATCTCAGTTCAGGACATTAGTATCCAGTCACAAGTTTTGATAAGTGTGAAAGGTCCATGCAATAAATAATTATCTGTTCTTTATTGTTCAAAGATTTTAAGTTCAAAGAAACCTTTGATTTGGGAAGAACAATACATTGAGTCAGGATCAAAGATAAGAAAATCTAATGGTATTGCTGATCTTGCTCTAGAAAGTGGAAACAAAAAAAAGGCTTCGAAAATTTTTCTATATGATGAATTGAATGGAATTAATAACAATTGTAGAACTGAGCACTAATTTCTCTTTCTTTTATTTGATTCTCTTGAGAGATAATCTTACATAGAGCTCAAGGAAAAAGACCCTAATGTCAGTTCAGGACATTAGTATCCAGTCACAAGTTTTGATAAGTGTGAAAGGTCCATCTGTATTTCAGGAAATAATATATTTGGGTTATCTGTTCCTTTTTATCCAATGAAGCTATCATGGAATGCAATAGAGAGAGAGAGAGCGAGAGAGAGTGAAAGAGTAGTTATTCAAAGATTTTAAGTTCAAAGAGCTATCAATTGGGAAGGAACTAATGAAGTTCTTGATATAGTCGCGACATAGTTTGTCTTGAGCAACTCGGTGACTCTTTCAACTCCAAGCCTGCTTTAAGCACATATTTGTACTAAAAATCAGTATAAATTTTAAAAACGCACCCCCATAGGGAGCAGTAGCACGTACAAGGTGAAATAGATCTGGATTCGCAATCCACCAACTTCATCTTTTTTTTTTTTTTTAGTTCCTTTCTTGCCACCGTCATCAAAAATAAAAAAGGGAAAAAAAAAAAAAGGGGGGAAATAAAAAAACGAAAGAGAAATTTATAAGATTTCCCTAGTGTTGAACTGGTAGATGAATTTCTTATTCCTATCAATAAAAATTGTAGCGATAATTGTCAAAAAGCACGTTTATTGATCAAACAAAAACATCCTACTGATGTTTAATGGCCTCAAAGTGACCTGAAAAGACTTTCCAAGAAGTTAGGATTCAAATTTGGCTTCATCATTGCCAGACTTCAATAAACAAGCTTGATGCCGGAGCTTGGTGCTCCGCCCCTTGTATCATATATGTACTCTTTGTCTCTTTCTCCTCTCTTCCTCCTTTTTTTTTATTTGTTTGCCTATGATGTGATAATTTATTCAGATCCCTCTTGACTATTAGAAGTCTTAATTACAACCCCCACCCCCAAAATCTCCGAAAAAGCCGACAGATATTGGCTATTTTTAATGATATATATTTTTTCTTCTTAAAATATGATACCATACAAACTAAGGATAGTTTTTTAAAATATTCTGCCTATTATTAAAAGATGACAACTGGCATTGTTGATAATGCTTGGTTTATCATCAACAACCTTCCTTTTCCACATTGCAGGTGCTTCCATCAATTGGGAAGGAACTAATTGAAGTTCTTGATATAGTCGCGACATAGTTTGTCTTGAGGTTCTGCAAATCAAACACTAATGCCTGTTAATGGTTTATTTTTATATATGCCTATTCTTTTTTAACAGTTCATTTTCTTAATGAGATCATGTTAGGTTTTATGTTCGTTTGATTCTCTTACTGAACCTCATTTCAGTACTTCACTGCCATTTTCCAGCATAATTGCTTGGTCAAGAAGGTACATGTCCAATGAGTTGCTTTACTTAAAATCATGATGATGTTCTTTATGCTTGTTATTTGATGTTCATAGATCTGTATTAACTTTCCTTTCCTAACTCCAAAATATTGCTCTTCCTTTTCTGATTTCTCGCGACATATGTAATTCTGGTTCTTGTTATTATAGTACTTATCTTTTAGAAGAAATGTGCATATTATGTTCATATTTGCCTGTGAATAGGGGAAACTGCCTTTTCCTGATATGCTTTTGCCTTTAGATATGGCTGAACCTTGGATTTGTTAAAAGAAACTATGCACTAGGCAAGTGGTTTTTATGGTAGTCTTGGTATGTTTAACTGTTACTGATACAATATTCACACACAGACGTGGACTCTCCCCACACCTCCAACAACCCCCCCCCCCCCCCCCAACACACACACAAAACCAAACTTTATTACTCCCTCCCAATATATGCGGGATCTTTCGGAAATCGAGTCAAATCTGTTAATTTTGCCATATAATTTTTAACTTTGTGAAAATAAAATTTACATATTTGGAAACTACGTCAAAAATACTCTAAGTCACAATGATTGAAAACTCAAAATATTTAAAGGCATAAAAAATTATGGTCAAAGAAAAGTTAGTTTGAATATTGATTTCCGAAATGTGCCACATAAATTGGGATAAATTAGGACATAGGGAGTACCTTTTTCTTCACCTAGGACTTTTCATTTATTATGTCTTCCATTTACTTTATTAAGGGCCTGTTTGGAAAGCCACCTGTAAGACTGAATTGTGTAATTATGGTTTAATTACACAAAGCATTTGTTTGCGTAATTGTTACGACTAGCAGAATGGGGTGGGTGTAATTGAGAGGTGTAATTACACTCTCCATTCTCGGGGGGGGGGGGGGGGGGGCATGTAATTACGGTTACTTTTTAGTTTTATTTCTTTTTAATTTATTTTAATTTCTTTTTTTTTTAATTTATTTTTTATTTCTCATATTTAATTTCTTATTTTGTTTTATTTTAATTTCTTTTCTTTTCTAATTTATTTTTATTTCTATTATTTAATTTTTTTATTTTTACTTTTTAATTATTTGTATTTTTTAATATTTTTTTTTTATAGAATTTATATTTCATTTCCTTCTTCTCATTCCCAACCTTTACTTCTTCGTGGTTCCATGTAATCGCGCGTATTTTTTTAGTTTTTTTATTTTATTCATTTAGCATAACCGTGTTAATATTTCAATTTTTGAAACTACATCTCTTAATATTAGAAAGAATGAGTCATTAACAAACTTGGCATATAATAAGTGACGTTATTAAAGTAGTATTTCGTTGTGAATGAGGTTATAGACTTATATTTTCCCTCTCTTTTGAATTATAGGAGTATTTGCTTATGTTACCTTGAAACGTACTTATGTAACGTTGGAATTTGACATAAGAGTATTATGTTAAAAAAAATTCTTTTGGATTTTTAATTTAGGTTATATTTTCAATTTAAAAATATTTGCTTTAGTACTATTGACTTGTTATTTCACTTTGCATGTTATTTATTTTTCACTTACAAATGATAGAATTATTGTCAAACATTTGAATAAATAAGTTATGGCATTATATTTATAAATATTCCCTTTTGTCAAACATCTAATCCTATGATGTTCTCACAAAAAAAGGTATGCTTTTAAGTTTTATAATCAATTAAAATTTAACTATTATTAATTTGAAATTATATATCAATTATTTTTACAATATTAGTTACAAATGTATGATTATTAATTAACATATTTTCAAGAAACAATGTATTATTAGATAACTAATTTAATATCATTTATAAAGGCACATATTTTTTAAATATTAATTTTAATTTTTTTATAATGAAATTTTATTTTTAAATTAAACTAATCGTGTAATTACACTTGTGCAACCAAATGAATGCTTGTAATTACACTGTAATTACATTATGTCAAACAAACAGGCCGTTATAATTACAATACTGTGTAATTACTAGGCTGTGTAATTACTAGGGTAGTAATTACACCAATTCCAATTACCAGGTGGCTTTCCAAACAGGCTCTAAATAAATGGGAAAGGGGTAAAAAATGCCCATAATGTATTAGATATGACTACAAAATGTCTTCCTTCCACTTATTCGATCAAATTTTCCCCTAATGTTATATTTAAGCTTAAAACTGCCCAATCATTAATGGAATAATTATATGGCATTTAGTAAAATATTAATTTAAATGACCTCAACGTATTGATCCACATAAATTTTTAAGGGAAATCTACATGGTGTAGATAACATTAGGCCTTATTTATATCTAGTAGCTATACTTTAAATTAATTACATCCCATAACTAAAAGGTGTATATCAATTACTGTACATAACTAAAACATTTAAACACGGTTAAAATAAAAAACCAACCGCAACATAAGGCTTGTATTCATATTTTTCCCCTCATCAACCCATTTTCTCTCTCATTGTCTCTCAATCTCTTCCGATTTTTTCTCCATTATATCTATACACGATCCTCCACCGATTCCATTACCTAAATTCTTGCTGCGCATTTCTAGGTAAGTTATTTAGGAGTTTTTTTACAAATTTTTGTTTATTTTGTTAAATATATTCTTCCAATTATTTGATTTTACGCCATTGTTAGGGTTTCCGCCATTGTTAGGGTTTCTACTACATGTTGCTTTGATTTTTTTGGTGTAATGGCGGAGAAAAGCACTCCATGCAGTTACTAGAGGTATACACAATTATGTGCACCATTATGATGATGGTCCATCTTTTGATTTGTGTATCACTCAAAATGATGAAGAAATTGCGGCTCGTTGCTAGAATGGATGCCGAGAGTAGTATTAAGAGGCGCCATGACCCGTAAGTATGGAAACAATGGTAGATGAAGGTTCAAAATCTACCAAACGAAAAGATGTCATTGATTCATCGATATCCAAGCATCCCTACCAAGTATTGAAAAGCGGAGAAAAGTTATCGATGGTTCTTCAAATAGTGAAAAAAATGTTGTTGAAGATGTTCCTTCAAAAAACGGGGAGGTATTGTATTTATTTCATATTTATGAATACAATGTTTATTTGTTATTAGTTTTTAATTTTGATACACTTTGTGATTGCACATTTTAGTGTTGAATACAATATATATTGTTGTATGTATTCTATATTTAATCTCGTATATCGGTCTACTTGTGTATACTGTATACATTTTTGTAGAATTGAATACAATTTGTCATTTGTCTTGGTAAGTATTGAATACAATTTGTAGAATTGAATACATTGTAGAATTGAATACTATGTATACACAAAATGCAATGTATACATAACTACCGTTCGAGATACATTGTTTCTTTGGATACATTTAGAATGAATTTGTATTTTGTTGACTGTAGTATAGTTAAATAGATACATTATTTTTCTTTCGGATACAATTAGTGTATTTAAATTTGTCATTGCTGCATAATGAGTTTTTGTCTGTTGTTGAACTGAATAATGCAAGTAAGTTTTTTACGAAAGATCCTCCTACTCATTCAAAGGCATGAGTTGTTACACCAATGTTGAAGTATTTAAAGATCTCAAGGACAAACTAACCGATAAGCGGACAAAATATTTGGGGAAACTTGCTTTGGTGTATTCGCAAAAAATGCAACACTGTGATGTTCAAGCACAAATGTTGAGGTGCTGCATGGTGAAAGAACTTATTGGAAGTACTCTTGATGCTTTTTTGATTGATATAAATGGTAATGAATTGCGGTTTTCTATTAGAGAATTTGCAATAATAACTGGTTTGAAGTGTGTTGGTGATGAAGATGCTTTTAAAGTTAACCGCAAGGGTAAAATCAGGATTTTGGACACATATTTTGGTGGTTCTAAGAAAATGCCTTCAAAGGCAGATTTGATTGAATGCTTCACAGATAAAAATTGGGGCCTCAATGATGTTGATGCCGTTAAGATTGCTGTCCTCTATTTCATTCATACCTATATCTTGTCCAATGAGAAGAATGCGTAAAAATACCAAGGCTACACTTTGATTTGGTAGAGTCCGGAAGATACGTGGATTACCCATGGGGGTAAGAAAGCATTCAATGAGTTGATTAAAAGTATGACTCACAAGATGACTTCCGAGAAAAAGTTTTATATAGGCTCCATGGAATGCCACTTGCTATGCAAGTTTGGCTTTATGATTGTTGTTCATTTGTTGACGCCACTCTTTGCAGTCAAGACGGGCAACAACATTCCCAGAATGCTGAATTGACGACCATTGAAAGTCAACCAAGCTTTAAGAACCGATGGACGGCATGTTTAAAGAAGATAACACCCCGTAAAATGCCGTACTCAACATTGTTATATAAGTTCCCTTCATGTATTTAAATTTTCGTTTCTTTATTTTATATTTTGATAAATGCATTATATTTTCTTCTTGTAATCATAAATATGGAACTACTGTTTTTAATATTTATTTTGATACAATGCGATCAAAGACACAAGTATCAACTTTATACTTCAATCGTAGTCTATGTTGCATTTTCTTGATGTATTCATAAATACGCGTACAATTCTTGGATACAATGTCATTTTGACTATAGTATATACTTGATACTGCTTGTTTTTTATATTTATTTTGATACAATGCGAATCAAAGACACAAAGTGTATCAACTTTATACTTCACCGTAGTCTATGTTGCATTTTCTTGATGTATTCATAAATGTTAAAGACAATTCTTGGATACAATGTCATTTTGACTATAGTATATACTTGATACATTGTTTCGATATTATTTTGATACAATGCGATCAAAGACACGAGTGTATCAACTTTATATTTCACCGTAGTATATGTTGCTTTTTCTTGTTGTATTCATAAATTTGCGGTACAAATTCTTGTATACACTGGCATTTTGACTGTAGCATATAATTCATACACTGTATACTTGACTACTTATATGTTGTATTTTGATACAAGTTCTGACAGTATTAAAATGTTGATTAGGAAATGCGTATTTTTGCCAACATAGTCCCGACGGTCAATGAGCTTGCTTGTCTTCAATTGCCCCCACTCTGTCAATGGTGTACCGTAAAGTACCCTTTGTCCCCGTCCTTGATGATGATGATTTTGCTTCTACACCACCCCGCAACGACACACAAAAGGAGTTGTTCAATCGAATCTCCACCGTCTAAGAAACGTAGGCAGATGTCTGTTGACTTCATCATCAAAGAAAGCGGATCCGCAACCCGAAACAATTCCAATTTCCAACATTGCTCCCCGTAGAAGACGCCTATTGTACAAACAACAAAGTCGGCTTCTCCGATTGGAATGAACAAGTGCATGTAAATACCCCATCTCATCCCGGTCCCGACATCTGCCAAACAAGACGAGTTGTGTCTCATGAGGCAAGAAATTGATGAATTTAAGAAGTCGGTGAGTGTAATTTATAGCTTTTAGTTGAAGGATGAGTTCAAGGATTAATGTGTCTCTCCTATATTTGATTTTCTTCAATATTTTTAGGTGAAGGATGAGTTCAATGTTCTCCACAAATTGATCAATGACAACTTGACAACGATTCTTCAAGCTATTGAAGCAATTAAAGGGAATAAGGATCCTGAAAAGGTAAAACAAAAACAATTTGAATATTTTCAATTGAAATAATCTTTACATAAATCATCTTTTTTTCTTTAAGGGAGCTGCTAGAGAATCTACATTTCAGCAACATGATAATGGAATACACAATAAATCACCGATACAAAACGAGAGTTATACGGCTCATTTTCCAACACGGGTATCGATGAGTTTTCGTATCAATCTATTTCGTATTCAAAATACTTGACCGTATCTTTTTTTCGTATCCAAAATACTTGACTATATCCAAAATACTTGATCGTATCCAAACATGTATGCATGTTTTCAATTATATTCGGACTTTCATTTTTATGATACTGATTAAGTGATTGCATTCATATTTTAACATATTGTATTCATAAACATAACATTGTATTTATGTTTAAACTTATCTTCATACTTCCATTTTTTATGATACGGTTAAGTGATTGTATTCATATTTATCGTTTTCGTATTCATAAATATAAACGATCGTATTCATATCTCGGTTCGGATACGGATACTTGAAAGTCTTATATACACATACGAGCGTGTTGTGTAATGCTTGTTCATTACTAAATTTATTGATTTTTGCCTTTCCATTTTAGGGCCTAGTGGGAGATGTTGGTGTGAACGAGGTTAATTCTCTTGGTGATACATTAAGGGATTCAACACAGAAATTCGGGGACCGGGTGACATTTTGGGAGATTATGTCGAACCGAGGTACTACATTTAATAGTTTATTCAACTCTTCGTTGAAATTTTGTTATATGATAAATACATTTTGATTACGATTAAAATTTGTCATATGTTTGTTTATAGCCTTTTGGATCACAAATCCCTATCAAGACAGCTGATGTTATCGTTGTTACTCCTGCTGCCATACCTATCAACGAAGGAAGCAACATATTAGTTCATAATAATATTGTGCAAGGTGTATCTTCTTCTTCATTTTGTGCCGGTACTGATGATTCTAATCAAGTGACGCCGCACAATGTCGTTGTTGAGTTTGAGGGTATTCATGTTGGTAAGGAAGGCGGAGCTCATCCCTCAGTATGAGCGGATGAATTCCTTCCAACACAGAATACTATAACAAAAATTGTCATGACTTTGCGTAAAGAGAGGCGTCCTGGACCTTTGCAAATGTCTCCTTACATGACAAATTTTGGGTCGACTTTCGGTAAGCATTATGACTTTTTTTTTTTTTTTTTTTAGATTGTATTCCACTCTGCTTGTAGTTAATGTGATTAAAGATTGTATTCAACTCTGTTCGTATTCAACCAGGTAGTTCAGTTAAGTTGACAGAGATATTTGACAAAAAACACCCATTTGATAATAATTGCATCACGGGGCGACATGATGCCAAGCTGTTCGGTGAATTCTCAAAATGGGTAAAAGAGGGGCTGCTTGTTAGGCATAATAGCAGGTAAGTTAGTTGATCTATCGTATGTACTTGTTGTATAGACATAGTTTCAATAATGTTTTGATATATATTTTGTGTGTATTTTATAGAAAGAACAAAGAGGACCACTACAAAAAAGGGTAAGGCAACACCGCCAACATCCATGGATTGTGTATTAAGAAAATCGGCGACAAAAATTGGTTCTACCTTTTATCAATGAAGGGTCATATGTGGAATGACGAGGTGTGATTTACCTTCTTTTTTTCACATACATTATATTGCTTTGTGATTTAAATATTAAATGTTTTTGTTCGTTTTTATTGCAGCATCTTGATGTCATGTTTTACTACTTCCGGAAAAAAGCCAAATATGATACAAATAGCACATACAAGTTTACCACTGTAGACTGTGTTTTCAATACCAAAATTGATGCTATTCACAAAGGCTATGCTGACCCGGATGGTGCCATAAGTGTTGGAAAACAAGAAGATGTTTTATGTGACTACGTTAAAGGCCACCTAAGCATACATTGCAGACTCGTCCCGTGGCATTTGGTTGACTATGTATTCATCCCAGTCAACATTAAAGAAAAAAACCATTGGCTGTTGGCAGTCCTTTCATTCCTTGACAGACGTCTATATATATATGACTCGTACCGAGCGGCTGGTCATGATGCAACTGTTAGATCTGAAATAGACAAACTCGCCAATCTATTGCCCTTGTATTTACATTTAACAGACTTCTACCAGTCCAAGCGAGGGAGTTGATTGGAATTATAACCACGCGTACAAAGACAAAGCACCGCCGACAAATTTGACGTCGTGTTTGTTGACAATTTGCCACACGAGTCCCGGAAGCATGTACGTCAAATTTTGGATTTTTAAAACTGACATATATGAGGATAATACATCATTTAAATACAATTTTTGTTTCTTTCTTTCGTGCGGGGATTGTGGAATGTATGTTGCCGCATATGCGGAGTATTTGAGTCAAGGAGAAGGTATTCCACATGGAGACCTTGATGCGAATTACTTCGTACGAGATATGGTGCTCTTTTGTGGGATTACGCTAAAAGGAAGATGGAAGCAAATGCGAAAGCGATAATGAGGCACCTCCGAAGCCAGTTAGACCAAAGATAGATTTTGATCAAGTTGAAAAAATCACAGTTAATTAGTTTGTAGTTGTGTGGTTCAAAATGAGATTATGATGTTTCTAGGGAAAACATTATCTTTATGTTTTTGTAAGGAGTTTTTGCTGTCAAAATGGCAGTTGTTAGTATGAATTCACAATATACGCTTTATTTTTTTGATGAATACAATTAAATGTTCTTACATTGTTGAGTTAATCATTATGGGATGCCATTGTTTTACATTTGTCGATTCAATCATTGGCCATTTGCCGTATATAGAGATGTTAAAATAATAATCAAAGATAATACGAGTTGTACTTAGAATTGTTACGGATGGAATTAGTTTTTTTACATTGTTGAGTTATTCACTTATGGGATGCCATCATTTACGGTTTTTGTTAAAATTTGGCCATTGCTGTATCCAGATATTTGAATGTATACAGAATTAACTTTTTTAAACTTGAATACATATCTGTATTCAGAAATATAACACTAATGTATACATAATTAAAACATAACTGTATATCAGCCAGCAATGCATACAGTTATTCTCTATCTCTGATTACTTGTCTCTGAATTCTGAATTTGATGAACTGAACATGATGCAATTGGTTTCTGATTTTGGAAACAGACACATACATAAAATACAAAGTATACCGGTCACGTATACATCCAATATAATACAGCGGAAATATTGCAAGTTATTCATAGAGAGTTCCTTTATTTTCAATGGGCAATTCGCAGAATTGCCCTTCGTTTGGGGTGGTCTTTAAATTTTGCCCCTCATATTTGAAATCTTTAAATTTTGCCCTTCGCATAAACCCATAGGTTCCAGGTTCGAACCCACGCGCAGTCAAAATTTTAAAAAAAATTCGCAAGGCAAGTTTAAATTTCGCTATGCCCCCAACGGCATACACTTGTGAAGGAATTACCAAAGTTATGCGGACCGGCATACTTATGCCTTATGGGTAGACTTGGCATAAGTATGCCGGGTCCGGCATAACTTTGATAATTCATTCAAAAGTTTATGCTTAGGATCCGCATAAAAGTTTGCCCATTAAAAGTATGCCCCCACCGGCATAACTTTGTGAAGGAATTACCAAAGTTATGCCGGACCCGACATACTTATGCCTTATGGGCAGACTTGGCATAAGTATGCCGGGTCCGGCATAACTTTGATAATTCCTTCACAAAGTTATGCCGGATCCGGCATAAAAGTTTGCCCACCCCAAAAGAAGGGCACTCCGCGCAAAAAAATGATTTTCAATCATCCAATATCAACAAAAAAGAACAGAATCATTCATCAAAAACCAGCTAATAAGAACAGCAAATATCATGACGCTTTAAAGTCGACGTGGTTCAATATAGAAACCGGAAAAACGAACAAATTACTAAGCAAACAACAACTACTTTCTTTTAGGCTCATTCCCGCAAGAGCGCCTATTGTGTCCCGTATGTCCACATCTATCGCACGAGTTTGTACGTGTATTTGAAAACCATTCGATAAAGACTTATCACGCTTCTTTTTTGGCCTTCCAGCGGTCTTTTGTACCTCGGTGGCAACACTACTTCTTCGAAATGTATACAGATATTCCACTCACTCGATCCGGTAACGGATAAATTGGGACATCATAAGTCTTCATCACATTTTCTCGGTTTGTACAAGTTTGAGCGAGGTCGTCGACGGAGATTTTTCATCTTAAGAACAAAATTTCAAGCATGGGGCGGGGCATCTCATCGACTTGGAACATTTTGCAACCGCAAGTTTTCTTTTCAATACACACAATGAAACTCCTCCCTTCATCAATTACGGTGTGTAAGTATTCGTTGATGGAATTACCTATGCAACAATATACAAACAGATTCACATCAAGTTTTTATTACAAACATAATACGCCATGTCAATATATAATTTTTTTGTAAGAAATATACTTATGTATAAGAATCGTAAAGATGAAATATAAGCAATTGAAAAAAATACGTATACAGATGCACGAAAACAAACCTTCATGCGCGTAGATTTATGCTCATTAATGGTCGCAATTCTTGAAATTTTTTCCCAAGCGTTGTGAATGTATACGAACCATTTTGTCGGTTTGTGCAATTCCATCGTCCATACATCAACCTAACTTCCTCCTTAAAATCATATATTGGTAATTCTCTAGCAGATACGAGTGCCGCATTAATGGACTCAAAGAATATTTGATGTTAATGTCCATGCTCGGTTAATGGACAATAAAGCCTAGCCCACTTTGCCCTTCCCACTGAATCCAAGTACTCCTTCACCCGAATATCCTCTTTCTCAACTTTTCCCATTAGCATATCAAAGTCATTCTGTGTGTATGCTTTTGCCATTTTATAGTATACACCACTCAACACTTCATGACTCTTCCTATAGTTATTATAAACATTTTTCCAAAGATGCCATATGCATGCTAAATGCGGAATAGTAGGATAAATTCTAGCAACAGCCTTGATGATGCTTTCATGTCTATCAGATACAATACACATGTTATCCCTTACCCCATATGCTTCCTTGAACCGTTGAAAGAACCATGACCAAGACTTATCGTTCTCAGAATCGATCACGCCATATGCTAGAGGCAGTATATTACCTACAAATTCAATTGAGAAAAGCAAAAGGTTACTGATTTTTACTCCACTGTATTCATTGTATGCAAAAAATAGTACATTTGTATACGAATTACCTGCACCATCCAAAGTGCTCGCTGAAACAAAGGTGCCATTGTATTCTTGTTTTAGGTGGCTCCCGTCTACAACCACTATTGGTCGACAATAGTCGAACCCTTTTATAAAGGCATATAATGCTATAAACAGATATAAGAACTCATTTTCAGGGGATTTTTGCATTCTTATATGAGAACCTGGATACGTTTTATCCAAGATGTATACATATCCAGGTAACTTCTTGTAAGAATCTCTGCTGGCTCTCCCCTCAACTCGATCATAGCCTTTTCTTTAGCACGATAAGCCTTCATGTAATTCACATCCACACCAATTTCATTTTTCACATCATCTACTATATCCTTTGGCGTATACTTCCTCTTGTGATTTGTTAACTTTGGTTTAATAATGCCTCGCTATAAAACCACTACTTGCTTGAATACAAGAATACACCTTATCCTTTAATGGACATGTATGTTTGTCCACAAACTCTCTAACTTTGAACATTGCAGATTTGTTAATGCTTGAAGCTTTCATTTTCCAATCACATTGTTCTGATATACATACAATGGTGTAGCCGCAAATCCGCAATTGTATACTTATACATTCGATTGCCGACACATATCAAATCATTAAGCAAAAAATTGAATACAATTTCATATACCAATTTAAACTAGATAGTCGATATATGTAAGAAATATCAACTTGTTAAATACACATCACTTAATGAAAAAATATACAATTTTATTGTTATATACAAATAAATAATAAACAGTTTAACAAGCATACCTTATAGAATTTGATCTCTCTGTACGGAACTGAAACCTATTGTCAATTGCATATTTTTTCATCACAAACCTTCAAAGTATCCTTGTCATTGTATACCGATTTACCATGATCTCCTTGTGATTATGATTTGAAATGATCAAATCATTATACACAACTATTTGCTGACCGAAGTTGACGATGCCATTTCGTCGCATCATCCGTATTCATAACTTGTAATTGGCGATTGTATTCTAATTGCGGTATGTCACCTTCAACTACACTTTCACTAGACACATTGTATTCACTCAACTTATCGTTGTGGTAATACACAAAGGATACATCCCAAATCGCCTACTATCTTTCTTCGGTTCAACATACACCCCTGACACTCATGTCGTTGTGTATTTCAAGCGGCATAGAATCACCTTCGATCATGTATTTGATATTAATTGTTTTGTTACTTGTATCTATTCCTACCTGTTTCGCTATTACATCAACTACATTCTCATACGAGGCATAATCTTTGAAAACTATTGCATCGATTGTGTAATTCACAAAACGATTCTCATCGTTCCAAATCCCGGAATGTCGAATTACTGCCGGTATGGTAGACATTTTTTTTTTAATTCAGTAATGCTAATGATTATCAACAACTTCAATGCAAAACTACTCGTTGTATCATGAACATCAACTGAACTATTATTTACCTTCGAAATTCAGAATTAGTCCAAAGCAATTTACGATAGAACAACTCCAAAAAAGCCGTAGAAACTCATACGAACAACGACGATTCGATTGCGACAATCTAAATTAAAATCGCAATTGATTTTTGAGATTGTATTCTGAACGTATTCTAGATGTTTGAATTGAATTTCTTGTTAGGAGGTTAAGCTCGTTTTTTTTCCGTTTTTGAATATTATTTTTTGAATTTGAATTTGAGTAATTGTAATCGAAAAGAATCGTGTGATATTTTGGAAGCCGAGGTCATTGAGAGTGATTCTAGGAAGATTTTACTTAGTTTGCCTTGTTTAGGAGATTTCATCCCACGATTTTAGCAAAATTTAATAACTGTATTCATGAATACAGTGACACTTAATAACGAATACAACATGAAACAAGCGCTTAGTTTAGCTATATGTTTGCCACGAAAAGTAAATAGCTAAACTGTAGCTATGCGGAAAAAAAAACCCCCAAATAGTAGTCATTTATGAAATTTTCCCAATTTTTAACCCAGTCCAAAAGGATCCAACCCATCCATAAGGTCTAATCCGAACCCAAAATAAGATGGTCCTTCTTACACTCCTTATAACAAGCCGAACACTTGTGTCGGACATCACATACAGAACATAAGTAAACGAAGCTTGGCAAATGAAATCAAATTCTACACCCCCACGTAGAACATATTAGTTTAGTTGTTGCAAGATTATGTTTTTACTCCTTAAAAAGAACCTTGAATTATTTTATCATTTAACTATTTTACCTTTTTTAAAGTTTAAGGTATGATTTAATTATTGCTACCTACTTACGATTTTCGAAGGTCAGACATTTTCTCTATTTTGTCAACTAATTTATTTCAAAAAGTAGTTACCAAAAAAGTGGTAGTCAAGTAATTTATATAAGTAGAACTCATGGCATTGAAATTATGCGGCTCTTATTACATAATCCTAGACAGAAAAAATTGATGAGATTATATACTGACCCTGTTTTGGGAGAAGTAAGAAAAAAAGCTCTTAAAATGTCAATACTAATCCAAACTCCTTAGAGTTGATATTCAAAGAACCGACCGTTTGTAATTGGGATCACATTGCGAATCATTGTTTCAAACACACATTGATGAAGTGCGTGCCTTCACATGTGAAGCAATAATCCATTGCTTCAAATAGCTTCATCCCTTTAAGTGATGCAGTGATATCTTTTAATACACTGGATGACCAAATGCTCCTTTAGCAGAAATACTATGTTAATCCTTGGATATTATAGATGTTACTACTTTCTTACTATATTTATCTGAGTTCATACATGCGATATTCGAGCTAATGAAAATTTTACTTTGTCATGATTTACAATCCAACAGAACATTCTAACAACTATTAAGACATTTTATTATGGTTACTCTTAATAACAGCATGATAAAAGCTTTAATAGGCAACTCAGTGCCTTCTTTTTGTTATAACCATCTAGTATTCAGAACCTTTTAGCTCGATTAGTTTAGATTCATGCTGCATAGGTCCATTTAAGGGGAAACTCTCTTTATCAAGAATTTCTCCACTCCCAAGGCGTGAAGCCGAGATCTCTGAGGAGCTCATCCATCCCATTACACCAGTGGTGACATCCAATTAATTATCTATAGAAAAATAATATCTATTTAATAATAATACAAAAAAACATAAGCTTTATAATCTTATCATTTCTTCTGTCTAGGATTATGTAATAAGGGTCACATAAATAAGGGTCACATAATCTCAATGCCATGAGTTTTATTGGTATAAATTACTTGACTACCACTTTTTGGTGACTGCTTTTTAAAATTAATTAGTTGATAAAATAGAAAAAATATTTGACCTTTGAAAATCGTAAGTAGGTAGCGATCAATAAATCATATCCAAATTAGATCATACCTTCTAAACTTAAAAAAAGGTAAAATAGTTTAAAGATTAAAAGAAATCACGGTTCTTTATTCTCTCTTGTACCATTGTTATTTTTACCTATATAATTGGGACCACCATTTCATTTTGCTCTCTTCTCTATTTAAATCCAACGTTTTGCTCTTTTTTTTTTTTTTCGCTCCAATGTTTTGCTCTTTTTTTTTTTCGCACACTTTTGCATGATACGTTCATTTGCTACTTCTCTTCAAACTACTTAGAAACCACTTACAGAGTTTTCAACTTTTATTTTCACCACCTTCCATCAATTCAATTCCGTCATTCTCTTACTTCAACTCTCTTTTTCATTTCTCTTTCTCTACATTCTTATCCATGTCTAATACAAGGATTTGGTTCTTGAGACTCTTTCTTCATTTTTCCTTGTTGATCTTGGTCAAATCTTCTTCTCTACACTTTTATGTACACTTTATTTTTTGTGAGTATGGTCAGTTCAGAGGCTAGATACTCGTTGATGTTGATGTGCTCATCAGTTATGTTATTGAAAAACTACTACACTTCAGTTATTTTATAGCTCTATTTTTAATGATTGATACTCTTGAGAAATTGTGCTTGTCCACTATTCTTTTGATATGGGTGTATATGATTATTTGCTTTGGTTGACTATTTTTAGTCATGGTTTTTTTTTATTTGTTTGTGTTTTTCAGACTTGAATTTTTCATTCTTGATTACATGGCTAAAAGAGATTTCTATCGAACAGTCGAGGTATTCGCCGGTGAAATTATTGCTAATCAAAATCATGTTGGTAAGTATCTGCTTTTAGTCACAGTGACTGAGCTTCAGGCACATATTCTGAACTTCAACCACTGTGTATAAAAAGAGATCTTACCAACAGGATTTAGATTAGCAATAGTTTCTCCGGCGAATACCTTGACTGTTCGATGGAAATCTCTTTTAGCCATGTAATCAAGAATGAAAAATTCAAGTCTGAAAACCACAAACAAATAAATAAATAAAAAAGAAAACCATGACTAAAAACAGTTAACCAAATGAAAAAATCATATACACCTATATCAAAAGTGGACAAGCACAATTTATCAGGAGTAACGTTAAAAATAAAAGTATAAAATAATTGAAGCGCAGTAGTTTCTCAATAAAATAACCGGTGACACATCAAAATCTACGAGTATCTAGCCTCCAAGCTAACCATACTCATAAAAATTAAGTGTTTCGTAACCACAAAAAAGAGAAGAGAAGAAGATTTGACCAAGAATGACGAGGAAAAATGAAGAAAGAATATCAAGAACGAGATTCCACTTGGATTACAAACAGAAGAATGTAGAAAGAGAGATTAAGTGAGTGAGAGAATTAAATTGATGTAAGGCAGTGGAAATGAAAGCAGAAAACTTTGTAAGGGGTTCCTAAGTTAGCTTGAAGAGAAGTTGCAAGTGATAGTAACATACAAAAAGTGTATGCAAGTGAGAGTAACATACGAAAGTGTAAGGGAAAAAAAATGAGCTAAACATTAAATTTAAATAGAGAAGAGAAATGGTGGTCCCTAGTGTACCTATAAAAATGATACAGTCAGAGAAAACAGGACCTTGAATTTTTTATTTTTTTATTTTTTTTATCATTTAACTATTTTACCTTTTTAAAGTTTAAAAGGTATGATCTAATTTAGATTTTAGATATGACTTAATTGTTGCTACCTACTTATGATTTTTGAAGGTCAAACATTTTTTCTATTTTGACTAATTAATTTTAAAAAGTAGTTATCAAAAAATGGTAGTCAAGTAACTTTTATCAATAGAACTCATGGCATTGAGATCATGAGATCCTTGTTATGTTATCCAAGACAGAAAAAATTGATAACATTATATAACTTAAGTAAGACTGTAAATTCTTATTGAATAGATACTATTTTTTCAGTAATTGGATGACACCACCTGTGTAATGAGATGGATGAGATCATTCTACAATTAAATAGATATCTCGGATTCGCGTTTTGGGAACAGAGAAATTCTTGGTAAAGAGAGCTTCTCCCTAAAGTGGACCCGGGACGTGAATCTAGATTAGTCAAACTAATAGGTTTCGTATACCAGATGGTTATACTAAAAAGAAAGCATTGGATTAATTGCCTATTAAAATTTATCATGTGGTATTAAGAGTAACCATAATGAAATGTCTTAATAGTTGTTAGAATGTTCTGTTGGATTGCAAATTACAATAAAGGAAGATTTTCCTTAGCTCCAATGTTGCATGTATGAACTCAGATGAATATTGTCAGTTGGTAGTAACATCTATATATTATGTAAGGACTAACATAGCATTTTTGTTAAAGGAGCATTCAATCATCCAGTGTATTAAAAGATATCACTTCATCTCTTAAAAGGGATGAAACTATGTGAAGCAATGGTTTATTGCTTCATATGTGAAGCCACGCACTTTATACAATGTGCGCTTGAAAAAATGATTTGCAAAGTCGTCCCAATAATAAACGGTTGATTCTTTGAATCTCAATTATAAGGAGTTTGGATTAGTATTGACATTGAAGAGCCTTTTTTTTTTCTTACTTCTCTCAAACCAGGGTCTCAGAGAGTATATGACCTTATCAATTTTTTCTATCTAGGATTACGTAATAAGGATTGGATAGTCCCAATGCCATGAGTTCTATTGATATAAATTACTTAACTATCACGTTTTGGCAACTATCTTTTTAAATCAATTAGTTGACAAAATAGAAAAAAATTGTTTAACCTTCGAAAAAGATAAATAAATAGCAATAGTTAAATCATATCTAAATTAGATCATACATTTTAAACTTCAAAAAGGTAATACAGTAAAATGATAAAAAAAAAAAACCCAAAGTTCTTTTTAAGGAGTAAAACTTAATCTTGTAATACTAATTAAGGTGTTTGAGGTGTGTTATTTTGATTTCATTTGCCATATTTCACTTGCTTATGTGATGTCAGGCAAAAGTGTTCAGCTTGTTATAAGCAGTATAAGAAGGAGCGTCTTATTTTGGGTTCGGATTAGACCATGGATGAGTAGAGTACTTTTGATTGGGTCAAAATTCTATGTGGACCAATACGTTGAGGACATGTGTTTAATTAGAATTTAATTAAATGTCATATGATCAAGCCATTAATGGAGGGGCAATTTTAAACTCAAAAATAACCATCTTAAGGGAGAATTTGATTCAATAGATGGAAGGATGATATTTTTAAGTCATTTCTAATACATCATACATTAAAGATATTTTTTACCTTTTCGGTTTATTTAACAATGTACATAGAAGACATAATAAATGAAAAGTATAAGGTGAAGAAAAAGGTAATAGATCTTGTGGGGGTGGGCGAATGAAGGAAAACGGTGAAAACAGTATGCTGTTTTATGTTTTTACTATTTTAAGTGTTATTTATTTAATGAAGTAAATAGAAAACATATAAGAAATATTAATAAAAACTAAATCTAGGCCTTTGAAATATTAACTACACACTTGACATTCATCCAAGTAATCATTGAGAATTACTAGATATTGCCTTACTGGAGTGGGCCTCTCATCGTGTTGAATGCTCTCCACATTTTGGGCATTTTGAGGGACATAAAAAAAAACTGAAATATAATACTAGAGGAACATAAAATGCAATTGAGGGGTGGAAAATAAAGGGGAATAAAAGAAGGATTTTTATAGTTGGTGTGAGGTATTTTTGCAAGATAAAATTTGGTAATCTCGTAAATAGTCTTCTATATATATTGACTTATATTAGATTTGATCAGAAGACAAAATTAGACCAAAATCTATCGAGCTTAAAAACTTTCAAAAAATATTAACTTAGTAAGAAAATCAATATGATAGAATGGGTAACTAAATTATTATTATTATTATTATTATTATTATTATTATTATTATTATTATTATTATTATTATTATTATTATTATTATTATTATCTCTCCATTTTTACGTATTGAATTGGTGGTTTGTGAAGGGCATAAATGTCCATGAACATTATAAGGACATTTTGGTAATTTTAACATTTCAACTTGAAGCTTTTAACTTTTATAATAAATATAAAATATTATTCTGATGAATGTTACAATTCAATTATAATTTGCTTCAGCCATCTTCGTTTCTAGTGTTGGTGTATTTGGAATTTTAAAATAATAATATATCATGATCGTTTATTAATATCCCTTATCCCATGATCTAACTTGGTCGTCACATTCATTTAACCATTCTCCCATTCAACCACTTTCTTCCCAACAACTCAAACACTAAATTATCCACCAACCCATGTTCGCACATATTGTTCATCAATTTTATTCCCTTACTAACACCTGATTTATTCTATGGGAGGTTCTTCACGCCTGTAAATATGTGTCATTCTACCTTGTAATGATGTGTGAAAAATATAGTGGAGTGCATGATTTAGTGAGGTTAGTTAAAAGGGAGAATTTTATTTTGTTGAGGTGGAGCTTTGTACCAAAAATTAGTTCAGAGTTGATATGGTAGGGACGTTGTGTCCTAAAGGGAACAAGTCAAGAGTATTACTGCTGGATCGGTGAAGATTCGACACATTAAGCTTGAATCTACTTAAAGAAAGCGAGATATCCACTTCTCAGCTTAAAAAAGTTATTTATTTTCCGAACACAACCGTCTTATTGTGTTATTTTACGTGGCTCTGTATCAATATCAAAGCTATATGCAATGTAACTGTCCTTTTATCTTAGATTCGATATGCTATTCTTTCAGCTATTGAATTGTTTTATTTCTTGGAAAATTGTATAAACCGTAAAAGTGTGTCACTTGCAATATTCCACCATTTTATGTGGAATAGCAGAGGATAATGTATTCCAAGTTAAAGCCATCATCGTTAGTTTATGCTTCTGTAAACTCGGGCACGTCAATTGTCTGTTTTTGATTCGCCAGACTTGAAGTGTCACTCTCTTGCACACCTCTGTTTTTATATGTAAAGAAAATAACAGGGATGAAACAATTAAGAGAAAATAATTCATGCGAAAATAATCTTTTTGTTTAGACATTTTCTGTAAAATGTGAATCCAGGACTTTTCTCTTTTCAAGAAAATGAAATCAGCCAAGTAAAGGATTATTAGCAGGTTGCCAGCATAACCTATATGTTTGTGACAGATTTAGAATATTATGTAATTAGGTCATCCAGATTGACTTTTGTGCAATGAAAGTGTAAGCTAAGTGGATGAGAAGTTCAACTACACAGGTCCTTACTTAACAAACAAAATCCTGAAGTCCTTGTCGCATGCGGTCGTAAAACATATATATATAGCAATAGACTTAAAGACAATCCCTCATCCGAATCACATTGAACTCTTTATATATTTTCTTTAATCTTCTAAGATCTGGAGAAAAATGGCTCAGCGTTACCACTTATCCTCCCTCTTAGTACTTGCATTTCTCAATTTATTTGCCATTCATGGAAGCATAACTGGTGCCACTGCACGCCACCTTCTAGAGACTCCCCTCCCTGAGATTCCTAAACGACTTCCGAAAGTTCCAACCTTGCCAAAGCCCGAGCTACCAATTGTCCCAAAACCCGAGTTACCAGCTTTGCCAAAGCCTGAGCTACCAGCTGCCCCAAAGCCCAAGTTACCGACATTGCCAAAGCCTGAAATGCCAACTGTACCAAAACCCGAGCTTCCTGCTATGCCGAAGCCTGAGATTCCAGCAATGCCGAAACCCGAGTTTCCTCCCTTGAAAAAGCCAGAAATTCCAGCAGTGCCGAAGACTGAGGTTCCACCAACTATGAAAAAGCCTGAAGTTCCAGCTGTGCCAAAGCCTGAGATTCCGACTATACCAAAGCCAGAAATTCCAGAACTACCAAAGCCAAAAGTCCCAGAGCTTCCAAAGGTAGAAGCCCCGTTGTCCCAAAGCTTCGAGATCCCGCCGTGCCAAAGCCGAGATTCCGAACTACCAAAGCCAAAAGTCCCGCAGCTTCCAAAGCTAGAAGTCCCAGTGTGCCAAAAGCTCGGGATCCCGGCTATGCCAAAGCGGAAATTCCAGACTACCAAAGCCGAAAGTCCCGCAGCTTCCGAAGCTAGAAGTCCCGGGCCAAAGCACGAGATCCCGGCTATACCAAAGCCGTAAATTCCAGACCACTAAAGCCAAAAGTCCCAGCTTCCAAAGCCGAAGTCCCCTCGTGTACAAAGCCCGAAATCCCGAACTACCCAAACCAACTTTTCCTTCATTTTCTCCACCACACAAACCCTCTACTCCTTGAGTAAAGTATATGCTACTGTCTCTCCATTACAAAGTACCCAACTGATGTTTTGGAATTTCCGTCTCAGTCTATGAAGTTTGCAGCATATGGGCCATGACATGGAGATGTTTGGCAGAACACATTGGATACTCTCTTCTAGGAGTAGAAATTGTAATTCTTTTATAGTATTTGAATTGGATGTACCATGTTTGACTTTTTATTATGGTATATGAGTGTTTTATATGCTTTCTATAGATACAGTGTAATAAAGCTAATGATCTATACTACTTTGCTTTAGTTTCTATCATTAGCCATCTCTGTTATTCCACTCTTTTCCTCTCCGTTTTTCTTTCCTAATTTATAGTAACCAATTTCTTACATCACATTTGTCCACTCATGTTGTTATCTCTCTACAGAATTACTGATTATTTAAGCTTTGGTTTACGTGATTGCAATAATAATTAGCTTTATTTCTGATCAGAAACCTTTGATTTGGGAAGAACAATACATTGAGTCAGGATCAAAGATAAGAAAATCTAATGGTATTGCTGATCTTGCTCTAGGCGTGGAAACAGAACTGGGGCTTCGTATTTTTCTATATGGTTGAATGGCTGAAAGCAAGAAAGAACTGGAGCACTAATTTCTCTTTCTTTTATTTGATTCTCTTGAGAGATAATCTTACATAGAGCTCAAGGTCAAACATTTTCTCTATTTTGTCAACTAATTTATTTCAAAAAGTAGTTACCAAAAAAGTGGTAGTCAAGTAATTTATATCAGTAGAACTCATGGCATTGAAATTATGCGGCTCTTATTACATAATCCTAGACAGAAAAAATTGATGAGATTATATACTGACGCTGTTTTGGGAGAAGTAAGAAAAAAAAGCTCTTAAAATGTCAATACTAATCCAAGCTCCTTAAAGTTGATATTCAAAGAACCGACTGTTTGTAATTGGTATCACATTGCGATCATTGTTTGAAGCACACATTGTATGAAGTGTGTGCCTTCACATGTGAAGCAATAATCCATTGCTTCCAATAGCTTCATCCCTTTAAGTAATGAAGTGATATCTTTTAATAAACTCGATGAGCGAATGCGCCTTTAGCAGAAATACTATGTTAATCCTTGGATAATATATAGATGTTACTACTTTCTTCTATTTTATTTGAGTTCATACATGCGATATTCGAGCTAGTGAAAATTTTACTTTGTCGTGATTTGCAATCCAACAGAACATTCTAACAACTATTAAGACATTTTATTATGGTTAACTCTTATAAACCACATGATAAAAGCTTTAATAGGCAACTCAGTGCCTTCTTTTTATTATAACCATCTAGTATTCAGAACTTTTTAGCTCGATTAATTTAGATTCATGCTGCATAGGTCCATTTAAGGGGGAAGCTCTCTTCATCAAGAATTTCTCCACTCCCAAGGCGCAAACTTGAGATCTCTGAGGATCTCATCCTTCCTATTACACCGTGGTGTCATCCAATTATCTATAGAAAAATAATATCTATTTAACAATAATACAAAATATCTTACATAAGCTTTATGATCTTATCATTTTTTCTGTCTAGGATTATGTAATAAGGGTCACATAATCTAAATGCCATGAGTTTTATTGATACAAATTACTTGACTACCACTTTTTGGTGACTGCTTTTTAAAATTAATTAGTTGATAAAATAGAAAAAATATTTCACCTTTGAAAATCGTAAGGAGGTAGCGATCATTAAATCATACCTTCTAAACTTAAAAAAAGGTAAAATAGTTTAAAGATTAAAAAAAATCATGGTTCTTTATTCTCTCTTGTATCATTGTCATTTTTACCTATATAATAGGGACCACCATTTCATTTTGCTCTCTTCTCTATTTAAATCCAAAGTTTTGCTCATTTTTTTCGCACACTTTTGCATGATACGTTCATTTGCTACTTCTCTTCAAACTACTTAGAAACCACTTACAGAGTTTTCAACTTTTATTTTCACCACCTTCCATCAATTCAATTCCCTCATTCTCTTACTTCAACTCTCTTTTTCATCTCTCTTTCTCTACATTCTTCTGTCTTTAATACAAGTGGGATTTGGTTCTTGAGACTCTTTCTTCATTTTTCCTCGTTGATCTTGGTCAAATCTTCTTCTCTACTCTTTTCTGTGGTTATGAAACACTTTATTTTTTGTGAGTATGGTCAGTTCAGAGGCTAGATACTCGTAGATGTTGATGTGCTCACCAGTTATGTTATTGAAAAACTACTACGCTTCAACTATTTTATACTTCTATTTTTAATGATTGATACTCTTTGAGAAATTGTGCTTGTCCACTATTCTTTTGATATGGGTGTATATGATTTTTTGCTTTGGTTGACTATTTTTAGTCATGGTTTTCTTTTATTTTTTTGTGTTTTTCAGATTTGAATTTGTCATTCTTAATTACATGGTTAAAAGAGGTTTCCATCGAACATGTGAGGTATTTCCCGAAGAAATTATTGCTAATCAAAATCATGTTGGTAAGTATCTGCTTTTAGTCACAGTGACTGAACTTCAGGCACATATTCTGAACTTCAACCACTGTGTCTAAAAAGAGATCTTACCAACAAGATTTAGATTAGCAATAATTTCTTCGGCGAATACCTCGACGATTCGATGGAAATCTCTTTTAGCCATGTTATCAAGAATGACAAATTCAAGTCTGAAAAACACAAACAAATAAATAAATAAAAAAACCATGACTAAAAACAGTTAACCAAATGAAAAAATCATATACACCTAGATCAAAAAGTGGACAAGCACAATTTATTTATAATTTCTTTTGTTTATTACTCCCTCTAGTCTATGTTTACTTGTCTAGTAACGTTAAAAAAAATAAAAGTATAAAATAATTGAAAATATGCGAAATTTGTAATTTCTCAATAAAATAACCAAAATGACACATCAAAATCTATGAGTAACTAGCCTCCTATGATTTATTTTTGAGAACCTTGTAACTAATTCATACTCACAAAAAATAAAGTGTTTCATGTTATTTTGTTATGCAACCATAAAAAAAAATGAGAAGAGAAGAAGATTTGACCAAGAATGAAGAGGAAAAATGAAGAAAGAGTCTCAAGAACTAGATGTATATTGAAGAAAATTATAAATAGCCTCCACTTAGATTACAAACAGAAGAATGTAGAAAGAGAGATTAAGTGAGTGAGAGAATTAAATTGATGTAAGGCTGTGGAAATGAAAGCAGAAAACTTTGTAAGGGGTTCCTAAGTTAGCTTGAAGAGAAGTTGCAAGTGATAGTAACATACAAAAGTGTAAGGAAAAAAAAAAAAAAAAAAAAAAAGGGCAAAACATTAAATTTAAATAGAGAAGAGAAATGGTGGTCTCTAGTGTACCTACAAAAATGATACAGTCAGAGAAAACAGGACCTTGATTTTTTTTTTTTTAAATTTTATTATTTAACTATTTACTTTTTTAAAGTTTAAAAGGTATTATCTAATTTAGATATGATTTAATTGTGTCTACCTACTTATGATTTTCGAAGGTCAAACATTTTTTCTATTATGACTAATTAATTTTAAAAAGTAGTTATCAAAAAATAGTAGTCAAGTAACTTTTATCAATAGAACTCATGGCATTGAGATTATGAGATCCTTGTTATGTTATCCAAGACAGAAAAAATTGATAACATTATATAACTTAAGTAAGACTGTAAATTCTTGTTAAATAGATACTATTTTTTAAGTAATTGGATGACACCACCTGTGTAATGGGATGGATGAGATCATTCTACAATTAAATAGAGACCTCGGATTCGCGTTTTGGGAACAAAGAAATTCTTGGTAAAGAGAGCTTCTCCCTAAAATGGACCCATGGGACGTGAATCTAGATTAGTCGAACTAATAGGTTTCGTATACTAGATGGTTATACTAAAAAGAAAGCATTGGATTAATTGCCTATTAAAATTTATCATGTGGTATTAAGAGTAACCATAATGAAATGTCTTAATAGTCATTAGAATGTTCTGTTGGATTGCAGATTACAATAAAGGAAGGTTTTCATTAGCTCCAATATTGCATGTATGAACTCAGATAAATATTGTCAGTTGGTAGTAACATCTATATATTATGTAAGGACTAACATAGCATTTTTGTTAGAGGAGCATTCAATCATCCAGTGTATTAAAAGATATCACTTCATCTCTTAAAAGGGATGAAACTATGTGAAGCAATGGTTTATTGCTTCATATGTGAAGCCATGCACTTTATACAATGTGCGCTTGAAAAAATGATTTGCAAAGTGGTCCCAATAATAAACGGTTGATTCTTTGAATCTCAATTATAAGGAGTTTGGATTAGTATTGACATTGAAGAGCCTTTTTTTTTCTTTTTTCTTTCTTACTTCTCTCAAACCAGGTTCTCAGAGAGTATATGACCTTATCAATTTTTTCAATCCAGGATTACATGATAAGGATCGGATAGTCCCAATGCCATGAATTGTATTGATATAAATTACTTAACTATCACTTTTTGGCAACTATCTTTTTAAATCAATTAGTTGACAAAATAGAAAAAATTGTTTAACCTTCGAAAAAGATAAATAAATAGCAATAGTTAAATCATATCTAAATTAGATCATACATTTTAAACTTCAAAAAGGTAATACAGTAAAATGATTAAAAAAAATAAATCCCAAAGTTCTTTTTAAGGAGCAAAACTTAATCTTGTAACTCTAATTAAGGTGTTTGAGGTGTGTAATTTTGATTTCATTTGCCATATTTCACTTGCTTGTGTGATGTCGGGCAAAGTATTATGTATAGCGACTTGTTATAAGCAGTATAAGAAGGAGCGCCTTATTTTGAGTTCGGATTAGACCATGGATGAGTAGAGTACTTTTGATTGGGTCAAAATTCTATGTGGACCAATACGTTGAGGTCATGTGTTTAATTAGAATTTAATTAAATGTCATATGATTAAGCCATTAATGGAGGGGCAATTTTAAACTAAAAAATAACCATCTTAAAATCAGAATTTGATTCAATAGGTGGAAGGATGATATTTTTAAGTCATTTCTAATACATCATACATTAAAGATATTTTTTACCTTTTCGGTTTATTTAATAATGTACATAGAATATAATAAATGAAAAGTATAGGTATTTATAGGTGAAGAAAAAGGTAATAGATCTTGTGTGTGTGAGTGTGTTGCGGGGGGGGGGGGGGGGATGAAGGAAAACGGTGAAAATAGTATGCTGTTTTATGTTTTTACTATTTTAAGTGTTATTTATTTAATGAAGTAAATGGAAAATATACAAGAAATATTAATAAAAAACTAAATCTAGGCTCTTTGAAATATTAACTACACACTTGACATTCATCCAAGTAATCATTGAGAATTACTAGATATTGCCTTACTGGAGTGGGGCTCTCAGCGTGTTGAATGCTCTCCACATTTTGGGCATTTTGAGGGACATAAAAAAAAAAACTGAAATATAATACTAGAGGAACATAAAATGCAATTGAGGGGTGGAAAATAAACGGGAATAAAAGAAGGATTTTTATAGTTGGTGTGAGGTATTTTTGCAAGATAAAATTTGGTAATCTTGTAAATAGTCTTCTATATATATTGACTTATATTAGATTTGATCAGAAGACAAAATTAGACCAAAATCTATCGAGCTTAAAAACTTTCAAAAAATATTAACTTAGTAAGAAAATCAATATGATAGAATGGGTAACTAAATTATTATTATTATTATTATTATTATTATTATTATTATTATTATTATTATTATTATTATTATTATTATTATTATCTCTCCATTTTTACGTATTGAATTGGTGGTTTGTGAAGGGCATAAATGTCCATGAACATTATAAGGACATTTTGGTAATTTAACATTTCAACTTGAAGCTTTTAACTTTTATAATAAATATAAAATATTATTCTGATGAATGTTACAATTCAATTATAATTTGCTTCAGCCATCTTCGTTTCTAGTGTTGGTGTATTTGGAATTTTAAAATAATAATATATCATGATCTTTTATTAATATCCATTATCCCATTATCTAACTTGGTCGTCACATTCATTTAACCATTCTCCCATTCAACCACTTTCTTCCCAACAACTCAAACACTAAATTATCCACCAACCCATGTTCTCACATATTGTTCATCAATTTTATTCCCTTACTAACACCTGATTTATTCTATGGGAGGTTCTTCACGCCTGTAAATATGTGTCATTCTACCTTGTAACGATGTGTGAAAAATATAGTGGAGGGCATGAATTAGTGAGGTTAGTTAAAAGGGAGAATTTTATTTTGTTGAAGATGTTTTTTTGTGGTGGAGCTTTGTACCAAAAATTAGTCCAGAGTTGATATGGTAGGGACGTTGTGTCCTGATCGGGAACAAGTCAAAATTAGACCAAAATCTATCGAGCTTATTTCAAAAAATATTATCTTAGTAAGAAAATCAATATGAAGATAACTTATTATTATCATCTCTCCATTTTTACTTGAATTGGTGGTTTGTGAAGAAAGCATATCCAATGTCCATGAACATTAAAAAAGTTATTTATTTTAACATTTCAACCGTCTTATTGTGTTATTTTACGTGGCTCTGTATCAATATCAAAGCTATATGCAATGCAACTGTCCTTTTATCTTAGATTCGATATGCTATTCTTTCAGCTATTGAATTGTTTTATTTCTTGGAAAATTGTATAAACCGTAAAAGTGTGTCACTTGCAATATTCCACCATTTTATGTGGAATAGCAGAGGATAATGTATTCCAAGTTAAAGCCATCATCGTTAGTTTATGCTTCTGTAAACTCGGGCACGTCAATTGTCTGTTTTTGATTCGCCAGACTTGGAAGTGTCACTCTCTTGCACACCTCTGTTTTTATATGTAAAGAAAATAACAGGGATGAAAAAATTAAGAGAAAATAATTCATGCGAAAATAACCTTTTTGTTTAGACATGTATACGGGTAAAACCGAGGACACGGTCATGCTTGGTTTCCCGTTATTACGACTATGCTCGGGATTCGCCCGATGAATCTCACCGGATCGAGAGCTCGAGAACGGATTAGTGTGAGGCAATAATGGAAGGACACCGCCTTATTTGTCATTTTAATATCCGCCCTCACTCATATTCCGGCTAATCCTATGACAACTGTCCTTTTAACAAATTATTTGCTTTATTTAGAGTTGTACTAGGTCTATAACTCCTCTACTATATAAAGGGTGAGGCCCCATTCGGAAAGGGGGTTGGCAATTGAGAATAGAGAGAGGATTGAGATCAATAATCATAAAGAATATAGCTTAGTTTATGCTTTGTTCATAAGTTTTATTTCGATTCGCATTCCTTGAAAGCTCGTGATAAAGAGACACCGAACTCGGTTTCCCAACCCGAGGTCCCGTAACCCGCGAATTTGGTTAGATTTGATTTCTTTGACCATTCCATCGTATGTCATTCATCTTCAATTGATTTAACCAGTAAAACGTTACTATCTTTGGCACCGCATATAAATTTAACTGCTTACATATTTAGGGTTAAACAAGACATTTTCGGTAAAATGTGAATCCAGGACTTTTCTCTTTTCAAGAAAATGAAATCAGCCAAGTAAAGGATTATTAGCAGGTTGCCAGCATAACCTATATGTTTGTGACAGATTTAGAATATTATGTAATTAGGTCATCCAGATTGACTTTTGTGCAATGAAAGTGTAAGCTAAGTGGATGAGAAGTTCAACTACACAGGTCCTTACTTAACAAACAAAAAGCTGAAGTCCTTGTCGCATGCGCTCGTAAAACATATGTATATAGCAATAGACTTAAAGACAATCCCTCATCCGAATCACATTGAACTCTTTATATATTTTCTTTAATCTTCTAAGATCTGCAGAAAAATGGCTCAGAGTTACCACTTATCCTCCCTCTTAGTACTTGCATTTCTCAATATATTTGCCATTCATGGAAGCATAACTGGTGCCACTGCACGCCACCTTCTAGAGACTCCCCTCCCTGAGATTCCTAAACTAGAACTTCCGAAAGTTCCAACCTTGCCAAAGCCCGAGCTACCAATTGTCCCAAAACCCGAGTTACCAGCTTTGCCAAAGCCTGAGCTACCAGCTGCCCCAAAGCCCAAGTTACCGACATTGCCAAAGCCTGAAATGCCAACTGTACCAAAACCCGAGCTTCTGCTATGCGAAGCACGAGATTCCAAAATGCCGAAACCCGAGTTTCCTCCCTTGAAAAAAGCCGTAAATTCCAGCGTCGAAGACCGAGGTTCCACCAACTATGAAAAAGCCTGAAGTTCCAGCTGTGCCAAAGCCTGAGATTCCGACTATACCAAAGCCAGAAATTCCAGAACTACCAAAGCCAAAAGTCCCAGAGCTTCCAAAGGTAGAAGCCCCAGTTGTCCCAAAGCCTGAGATCCCGGCTGTGCCAAAGCCGGAGATTCCAGAACTACCAAAGCCAAAAGTCCCAGAGCTTCCAAAGCTAGAAGTCCCAGCTGTGCCAAAGCCTGGGATCCCGGCTACGCCAAAGCCGGAAATTCCAGAATTACCAAAGCCAAAAGTCCCAGAGCTTCCAAAGCTAGAAGTCCCAGTTGTGCCAAAGCCCGAGATCCCGGCTATGCCAAAGCCAAAAATTCCAGAATTACCAAAGCCAAAAGTCCCAGAGCTTCCAAAGCCAGAAGCCCCCGTTGTGCCAAAGCCAGAAGTCCCCGTTGTGCCAAAGCCTGAAATCCCGGAACTACCCAAACCAACTTTTCCTTCATTTTCTCCACCACACAAACCCTCTACTCCTTGAGTAAATTATATGCTACTGTCTCTCCATTACAAAGTACCCAACTGATGTTTTGGAATTTCCATCTCAGTCTATGAAGTTTGCAGCATATGGGCCATGACATGGAGATGTTTGGCAGAACACATTGGATACTTTCTTGTAGGAGTAGAAATTGTAATTCTTTTATAGTATTTGAATTGGATGTACCATGTTTGACTTTTTATTATGGTATGTGAATGTTTTATATGCTTTCTATATATACAGTGTAATAAAGCTAATGATCTATACTACTTTGCTTTAGTTTCTATCATTAGCCATCTCTGTTTGTCCACTCTTTTCCTCTCCGTTTTGCTTTCCTAATTTATAGTAACCAATTTCTTACATCACATTTGTCCACTCATGTTGTTATCTCTCTACAGAATTACTGATTATTTAAGCTTTGGTTTACGTGATTGCAATAATAATTAGCTTTATTTCTGATCAGAAACCTTTGATTTGGGAAGAACAATACATTGAGTCAGGATCAAAGATAAGAAAATCTAATGGTATTGCTGATCTTGCTCTAGGCGTGGAAACAGAACTGGGGCTTCGGTATTTTTCTATGTGGTTGAATGGCTGAAAGCAAGAAAGAACTGGAGCACTAATTTCTCTTTCTTTTATTTGATTCTCTTGAGAGATAATCTTACATAGAGCTCAAGGTCAGACATTTTCTCTATTTTGTCAACTAATTTATTTCAAAAAGTAGTTACCAAAAAAGTGGTAGTCAAGTAATTTATATCAGTAGAACTCATGGCATTGAAATTATGCGGCTCTTATTACATAATCCTAGACAGAAAAAATTGATGAGATTATATACTAACGCTGTTTTGGGAGAAGTAAGAAAAAAAAGCTCTTAAAATGTCAATACTAATCCAAGCTCCTTAAAGTTTATATTCAAAGAACCGACTGTTTGTAATTGGTATCACATTGCGATCATTGTTTGAAGCACCATTGTATGAAGTGTGTGCCTTCACATGTGAAGCAATAATCCATTGCTTCCAATAGCTTCATCCCTTTAAGTAATGAAGTGATATCTTTTAATAAACTCGATGACCGAATGCGCCTTTAGCAGAAATACTATGTTAATCCTTGGATAATATATAGATGTTACTACTTTCTTACTATATTTATTTGAGTTCATACATGCGATATTCGAGCTAGTGAAAATTTTACTTTGTCGTGATTTGCAATCCAACAGAACATTCTAACAACTATTAAGACATTTTATTATGGTTAACTCTTATAAACCACATGATAAAAGCTTTAATAGGCAACTCAGTGCCTTCTTTTTATTATAACCATCTAGTATTCAGAACTTTTTAGCTCGATTAATTTAGATTCATGCTGCATAGGTCCATTTAAGGGGGGAACTCTCTTCATCAAGAATTTCTCCACTCCCAAGGCGTGAACTTGAGATCTCTGAGGATCTCATCCATCCCATTACACCGTGGTGTCATCCAATTATCTATAGAAAAATAATATCTATTTAATAATAATACAAAATATCTTACATAAGCTTTATCATATCATTTTTTCTGTCTAGGATTATGTAATAAGGGTCACATAATCTCAATGCCATGAGTTTTATTGATACAAATTACTTGACTACCACCTTTTGGTGACTGCTTTTTAAAATTAATTAGTTGATAAAATAGAAAAAATATTTCACCTTTGAAAATCGTAAGGTGGTAGCGATCATTAAATCATATCCAAATTAGATCATACCTTCTAAACTTAAAAAAAGGTAAAATAGTTTAAAGATTAAAAAAATCATGGTTCTTTATTCTCTCTTGTATCATTGTCATTTTTACCTATATAATAGGGACCACCATTTCATTTTGCTCTCTTCTCTATTTAAATCCAATGTTTTGCTCATTTTTTTTCGCACACTTTTGCATGATACGTTCATTTGCTACTTCTCTTCAAACTACTTAGAAACCACTTACAGAGTTTTCAACTTTTATTTTCACCACCTTCCATCAATTCAATTCCCTCATTCTCTTACTTCAACTCTCTTTTTCATCTCTCTTTCTCTACATTCTTCTGTCTTTAATACAAGTGGGATTTGGTTCTTGAGACTCTTTCTTCATTTTTCCTCGTTGATCTTGGTCAAATCTTCTTATCTACTCTTTTTTTAGTTACGAAACACTTTATTTTTTGTGAGTATGGTCGGTTCGAGGCTAGATACTCGTAGATGTTGATGTGCTCACCAGTTATGTTATTGAAAAACTACTACGCTTCAACTATTTTATACTTCTATTTTTAATGATTGATACTCTTTGAGAAATTGTGCTTGTCCACTTTTCTTTTGATATGGGTCTATATGATTTTTTGCTTTGGTTGACTATTTTTAGTCATGGTTTTCTTTTATTTTTTTGTGTTTTTCAAATTTGAGTTTGTCATTCTTAATTACATGGTTAAAAGAGGTTTCCATCGAACATGTGAGGTATTTCCCGAAGAAATTATTGCTAATCAAAATCATGTTGGTAAGTATCTGCTTTTAGTCACGGTGGTCGAACTTCGAGCACATATTCTGAACTTCAACCACTGTGTCTAAAAAGAGATCTTACCAACAAGATTTAGATTAGCAATAATTTCTTCGGCGAATACCTCGACGATTCGATGGAAATCTCTTTTAGCCATGTTATCAAGAATGACAAATTCAAGTCTGAAAAACACAAACAAATAAATAAATAAAAAACCATGACTAAAAACAGTTAACCAAATGAAAAAAATCATATACACCTAGATCAAAAGTGGACAAGCACAATTTATCAGGAGTAACGTTAAAAAATAAAAGTATAAAATAATTGAAGCGCAGTAGTTTCTCAATAAAATAACCAGTGACACATCAAAATTTATGAATAACTAGCCTCCGAGCTAACCATACTCACAAAAAATAAAGTGTTTCGTAACCATAAAAAAGAGAAGAGAAGAAGATTTGACCAAGAATGAAGAGGAAAAATGAAGAAAGAGTCTCAAGAACTAGATTCCACTTAGATTACAAACAAAAGAATGTAGAAAGAGAGATGAAGTAAGCGAGAGAATTAAATTGATGTAAGGCGGTGGAAATGAAAGCAGAAAACTTTGTAAGGGGTTCCTAAGTTAGCTTGAAGAGAAGTTGCAAGTGATAGTAACATACAAAAGTGTAAGGAAAAAAAAAAAAGAAGAGCAAAACATTAAATTTAAATAGAGAAGAGAAATGGTGGTCCCTAGTGTACCTGCAAAAATGATACAGTCAGAGAAAACAGGACCTTGTTGTAAATATCTCAGAAGTGGATGTACATTAATTATCTTGTCATCATCTTGGAATTCATACGTGTAAGTTTTATGAGCTTCACTTGGTGACTAATCCTTTGTATGTTGCTCCTATAAATAGGAAGCACACATGCAATGTTGGAAGGAAAAAAAGGAAAAAGGAATATCAATACAAAGCAATAGTTACGTACTGCCTTACATATTTCATCATTTAGTACCTTTTGTACTTTATAAATTAAGTTAGTCTTTATTTTATATCACGTTATCAGCACGAGACTCTGTTATCTCAAGCAAATACTTTAAAAGCCTCGAAGGTATTGATTTTTTTTCTCTCCTTTACTAATGGCAAATCTTACTAAATGTGAATTTGTAGCCTTAGATATATCTGACAATAGCTATATGTCTTGGATTCTTGATGCCGAGATTCACCTTAATGCGATGGGTCGCGGAACACCATCAAAGATAAAAATACGGCATCAAACCAAGACCGTGCCAAGGCAATGATATTCCTCCGCCATCATCTTGATGAGAATTTGAAAATGGAATATCTCACGGTTAAAGATCCTCTTCTGTTGTGGAATGATCGAGAGATAGATATGATCACCTAAAGATGGTCATACTTCCACAAGCACGTTATGATTGGCTCCATTTAAAAATTTTGCAAGATTTTAAATCTGTTAAGGCATATAATTACGCAATGTTTAAAATTATTTCTCGGTTGAAATTATGTGGTGAAAATATCAACGATCATGATATCTTTGGAGAAAACATTCTCCACTTTTCCCGCCTCGAGTATGCTCACAAAATGAGCGATGAGAAATGAAGTTCAAGAAATATTGTGAACTCATTGCACATCTTTTAATTCTTAACAACATAACGAATTATTAATGAAAAATCATGAAAGCCGACCCACTGGTACTGCCCCATTCCCTGAAGTGAATGAGGCAAATTTTCGCCATTCTAGGCGTGGAAGTGGTCGTGGCTCCAGTCGTGGTCATGGTCGTGGTCGAGGAAGGAATTTTAATCATGATTCTCGCCTTGCACCAAATAATACCCTTCACCACCAGCAGTGTAAAAGGAAGGATGAAAAGCATGAAGCTGTGCAAAAGAAAAATTCAGAAAATAAATGCTTCCGATGTGGAGGAAAGGGAACATTTGGTCACGTACATGTCGTACGCCAAAGCACCTAGTTGAGCTTTATCGAGGCCTCCCTAAAAAAGGCCGAAAAGAATGCATTGAAGCAAATTTCATTTCGAAGATAATGTTGAACTCGTACATCTAGATGTGGCGATTTCTTTGAACGACTTTGAAGGAAAAATAGATCATCGATCGGCGATGGATCTGTAATAACTTAGATATTTCATAAATGTCGTTTATATTAGCTAATATGGTTATGTTTTCATAGTTATGTAAATAGAGTGTGTGTAATGCTTTGTTTAATAGTAATGTATGTTATAAAGTGTATGTAATGCTTTGTCTAATCATAATATCTACTTCGATGTTTACTTTGTCTATTCTTTCGTTTTGAAGAATATATGGAAAATCCTCGAACATTATTTGGATCAATGACCAGTCATGAAGATATTTGTGTGATTGATAGTGGAACAACGCATGCTATATTCAAAGATGAGAAATATTTTTCTCACTTGCGTAGAAAAAGGGGAAATATTAATACAATTTCCGGCAATTCGAAATTAATTGAAGGCTCCTAGGAAGAGCTACTATATTTCTACCTAAGGGGACGAAACTTATTATAGAAGATGCATTATTCTCTTCTAGATCCCCAAGAAACTTGTTGAGTTTCAAAGATATCCGCCGTAATGGGTATCACGTCGAGACATTAAGTGTAAAAAATGATGAATATCTTATTATTACAAAGAATGTCTCCGGCCAGAAATATGTTTTGGAGAAATTACCAACTTTGTCTTACGGCACATACTATGCGAAATTAGTACAATTGAAACGCACTCAATCGTAAACCGGAAGTTTAACGATTCGGGAACTTTATGCTTTGGCATGGCCCGGATGGGTCATCCTGGATTGATAATGATGAGACGAATTATTGAAAATTCAAAAGGGCATCCACTTAAGAACACGAAGATTCTTGAAAGCGGTGAATTTTCATGTGTCGCTTGTCATCGGGGCAAATTGATAACCAGCCATCACCAATGAAAGTTGACGTTGAATCTCCTTCTTTTCTAGAGCGTATACATGGGGATATATGTGGACCTATTCACCCATCTTGTGGGTCATTCGGATATTTTATGGTTCTAATAGATGCGTCTTCGAGGTAGTCTCATGTATGCCTCATATCGTCTCGCAACCTGGCGTTTGCGAAGTTATTGGCACAAATAATACGCTTAAGGGCACAATTCCCAGATTATCCTATTAAGGCTATACGTCTTGATAATCCTGGAGAATTTACATCCCAAGCTTTTGATGATTATTGTTTATCAGTTGGGATAAAAGTTGAACATCCCGTAGCTCATGTTCATACCCAAAATGGCCTTTTGAGTCATTTATTAAGCGTTTGCAATTGATAGCAAGACCATTACTTATGAAAACACGGTTGCCTACCACCGTTTGGGGTCACGCTATCTTACACGCGATATCCCTTATTCGCCTCGAACCGAGTCATTATAATAAATACTCCCATCACAATTAGTATTTGGTCATGAACCAAATATTGCTCATCTCCGAATCTTTGGTTGTCTTTTGTGTATGTGCCGATAGCACCACCACAACGCACTAAGATGGGCCCCCAAAGAAGGTTAGGAATATATGTTGGGTTTGAATCACCCTCTATTATTCGCTACCTTGAACCATTAACGGGAGATTTATTCATTGCACGATTTGCAGATTGTCGATTTGATGAAACAAATTTCCCACAATTAGGGGGAGAGAGAGAAAGAAGAAACCAAAAGAGAAATTGCGTGGAAAGTTTCATCACTATCTCATTTTGATCCACGTGCCCCTATATGTGAGCGGGAGATCCAAAAGATCATCCACTTGCGAGAAAATAGCAAATCAAATGCTAGACGGATTCTTCGATTTGAAAAGAATAACTAAGTCGCATATCCTATTTTATAGAATGTGCCTATTCGAATTGACGTTCCAAAGGGACAATATACTAGTGTCATAGCCTCTGAATCTCATCCACGCCCGAAGCGTGGTAGGCCATTGGGCTCCAAGGATAAAAATCCTAGAAAAAAAGAAATACAAACAATGATCGAATGACACTATGAAAGGATCTCATGAAGAGGTCCAAGATCGATTAATCTGATATTCTGAAGAAATCGGCAAACCCGAGACTCCAGGTGAGTAAAGAACTATCATTGAGTTTCTTGGTGATGAGGTCAATTTGAATCATTCGAAAATTGTGGTGAATAGTGTTTTTGCATATAATGTTGCACTAAATATTATGAAAGGCAGTGAGGATCAGGAACCTCAATCCGTCGAAGAATGTCGACGAAGATATGATTGGCCAAAATGGCAAGAAGCAATTCAATCAGAATTGAACTCACTTGCTAAATGTGAGGTTTTTGGACCTGTAGTCCAAACGCCTAATGGTGTAAAACCAGTTGGCCACAAATGGGTCTTTGTACGGAAAAGAAATGAGAGAAATGAAATTGTACGATACAAAGCACGCTTTGTTGCACAAGGATTCTCTCAAAGACCCGGCATTGACTATGAAGAAACATATTCACCGATTATGGATGCTATAACATTTCGATACCTTATCGGTTTAAGGCGTATATGAAACCCTTGAAATACATCGATGGATGTGGTTACGACTTATCTTTATGGCTCACTTGATAATGAAATTTATATGAAAATCCCCGAAGGATATAAAATGCACAAGCATTTGGTTTAAAGTCTCGGGAAATGTATTCAATTAGATTACAAAGATCATTATATGGTTTAAAACAATCAGGGCGCATGTGGTATAATCGCTTAAGTGAGTACTTGATAAATGAAGGATATACAAATGATGCCATTTGTCCATGTGTTTTATTAAGAAAACAAAATCGGGGTTCATTATACTTGTTGTTTATGTTGATGACATAAATCTCATTGGAACTCCAGAAGAGCTCCAAAAGGCGATTGAATATTTGAAGGAAGCATTTGAGATGAAAGATCTCGGAAAGACAAAACTCTATCTTGGTCTGCAAATTGAACATTTCACAAAAGGGATCTTTATCCATCAATCTGCCTATATAGAGAAAGTTTTAAAACGGTTTTACATGGACAATGCGCATCCTTTAAGTACTCCTATGGTTGTTCGCTCACTTGAAGTGAGCAAAGATCCATTCCGACCTCAGGAAGAAAACGAAGAGCTACTTGGGCCTGAAGTACCATATCTTAGTGCAATAGGTGCACTTATGTATCTTGCTAATGCTACAAGACCTGACATAGCATTTTCAGTTAATTTACTAGCAAGATATAGCTCTTCTCCTACACGGAGGCATTGGAACGAGATTAAGCATATATTGCGATATCTGAAGGGAACTAGCGATATGGGTCTGTTTTATACTAACAAAGATAGTACAGATCTTGTTGGTTATGCGGATAAAGTTATTTATCGATCCACATAAAGCTCGATCTCAAACGGGCTATCTGTTTACATGCGGAGGTCTTGCTATATCATGGCGATCGACAAAACGATCTATTGTTGCTACTTCTTCAAATCATCTTTGAGATAATCGCTATTCATGAAGCAAGTAGAGAATGTGTGTGGTTGAGATCAGTGATACATTTCATCCGAGAAAGATGTGGCTTGAAGTGTGATACAAAAATACCCACAATATTATATGAAGATAATGCTGCATGCATAGCTCAATTAAAAGGAGGTTTCATAAAAGGGGATAGAACGAAGCACATTTCACCAAAGTTATTCTTCACACATGATCTTCAGAAAAATGGTGATATTGATGTACAACAAATCCGTTCAAGTGACAATCCTGCAGATTTGTTCACCAAAGCTTTAAACTTCAACTCTTGAGAAGATGATATTCAAGATTGGAATGCGAAGACTCCAACATCGAATCGTGGTCTTGATCGGGGGAGTAGAATACGCTTCTTTGTACTCTTTTCCCTATGCTAAGGTTTTGTCCCATTGGGTTTTCTTGGCAAGGTTTTTAATGAGGCAGCCCTCAAAGCGTATTACTAGATATGTGTACTCTTTTTCCTTCATTGAGGCTTTTTCCCATAGGGTTTTTCCAAATAAGGTTTTAACGAGGCACATCATCTATTAATGGACATCCAAGGGGGAGTGTTGTAAATATCTCGAAAGATGTACATTAATTATCTTGTCATCATCTTGGAATTCATACGTGTAAGTTTTATGAGCTTCACTTGGTGACTAATCCTTTGTATGTTGCTCCTATAAATAGGAAGCACACATGCAATGTTGGAAGGAAAAAAAAAGGAAAAAGGAATATCAATGCAAAGCAATAGTTACGTACTGCCTTACATATTTCATCATTTAGTACCTTTTGTACTTTATAAATTAAGTTAGTCTTTATTTTATATCAGACCTTGAATTTTTATTTTTATTTTAAATTTTATCATTTAACTATTTACTTTTTTAAAGTTTAAAAGGTATGATCTAATTTAGATATAATTTAATTGTTACTACCTACTTATGATTTTCGAAGGTCAAACATTTTTTCTATTATGACTAATTAGTTTTAAAAAGTAGTTATCAAAAAATGGTAGTCAAGTAACTTATATCAATAGAACTCATGGCATTGAGATCATGAGATCCTTGTTATGTTATCCTAGACAGAAAAAATTGATAACATTATATAACTTAAGTAAGATCAGAAATTCTTGTTAAATAGATACTATTTTTTAAGTAATTGGATGACACCACCTGTGTAATGGGATGGATGAGATTATTCTACAATTAAATAGAGACCTCGGATTCGCGTTTTGAGAACAGAGAAATTCTTGGTAAAGAGAGCTTCTCCCTAAAATGGACTCATGGGACGTGAATCTAGATTAGTCGAACTAATAGGTTTCGTATACCAGATGGTTATACTAAAAAGAAAGCATTGGATTAATTGCCTATTAAAATTTATCATGTGGTATTAAGAGTAACCATAATGAAAGGTCTTAATAGTCATTAGAATGTTCTGTTGGATTGCAGATTACAATAAAGGAAGATTTTCATTAGCTCCAATATTGCATGTATGAACTCAGATAAATATTGTCAGTTGGTAGTAACATCTATCTATTATGTAAGGACTAACATAGCATTTTTGTTAGAGGAGCATTCAATCATCCAGTGTATTAAAAGATATCACTTCATCTCTTAAAGGGATGAAACTATGTGAAGCAATGGTTTATTGCTTCATATGTGAAGCCATGCACTTTATACAATGTGCGCTTGAAAAAATGATTTGCAAAGTGGTCCCAATAATAAACGATCGATTCTTTGAATCTCAATTATAAGGAGTTTGGATTAATATTGACATTTGAAGAGCCTTTTTTTTCTTACTTCTCTCAAACCAGGGTCTCAGAGAGTATATGACCTTATCAATTTTTTCTATCTAGGATTACGTAATAAGGATCGGATAGTCTCAATGCCATGAGTTCTATTGATATAAATTACTTGACTATCACTTTTTGGTAACTATCTTTTTAAATCAATTAGTTGACAACATAGAAAAAAATTGTTTAACCTTCGAAAATGGTAAATAAATAGCAACAGTTAAATCATATCTAAATTAGATCATAAATTTTAAACTTCAAAAAGGTAATACAGTAAAATGATTAAAAAAAAAATCCCAAAGTTCTTTTTAAGGAGTAAAAACTTAATCTTGTAACACTAATTAAGGTGTTTGAGGTGTGTAATTTTGATTTCATTTGCCATATTTCACTTGCTTATGTGATGTTAGGCACAAGTGTTCAGCTTGTTATAAGCAGTATAAGAAGGAGCGTCCTATTTTGGGTTCGGATTAGACCATGGATGAGTAGAGTACTTTTGATTGGGTCAAAATTCTATGTGGATTGTGGACCAATACGTTGAGGTCATGTGTTTAATTAGAATTTAATTAAATGTCATATAATTAAGTCATTAATGGAGGGGCAATTTTAAGGGTGAAAATTGTTTACACCCCCCAACTTTGCTCTGAAAATCAAACTCCTCCATCAACTTTGAATAATAGACATTCTCCCCTCCTTTATCCAATGCAATGACTATTTCACCCTTATTTTTTTCAATCCTCCATTTATGTAATACATTCTATATTATATATAATATTTATTTATTTAATCTAGGTATTTATAGGTTCTTATTTAAAGTTTATTAACATTATAAGTAGAATAATACTTTTATGAATTTATAACAAAAATATAATGCTATTTTTTATGATTGTTAGTTTAATATTATATACAGTAAGTTTGTATATATGTATGTATATGCATGTGTGTATATTTAAGTTCCACTTCTCTCTTATTTATATAAATAAACAAGTTTTGGTTGTCTCTAATGGAATATTTCTTAAATTATAACAAAATTCATTTACAGTATAAATAAATAAATTTTAAAAAAATTTCCCTCTATTTTTTTAAATTGTTTTTGCATTACCTACATAGAAATATATTTATAAAGTTATTATGACCAATTATTTTTCACTTGTATAAATAAATATTAAAGTTTTTATTATTTTTAATAAAATTAATTTTTTGTTTATTCTGCTAATTTGTTCTATTATAGAACATCATTAACTTACATATGCAATTAGTATTTCTCACTTTTTACTTCGCCTAGAAGATAATATTAATTTTTTATAAGAAATTTGTTACATGAATTTTAAAAAATGAAAAATAACATGATTTTAAAGAAGTAAAAAAAAAAAAGTTAATAATGCAAGGATAAAGTAGGCATTTTAAAAAGTCAATTAGGATATAGGGGGGAGAATGTCTATTGTTCAAAATTGAAGGGGGAGTTTGATTTTTAAAGCAATGTTAGGGGATATAAATGATTTTCACTCCAATTTTAAACTCAAAAATAACAATCTTAAGGGAGAATTTGATTCAATAGGTGGAAGGATGATATTTTTAAGTCATTTCTAATACATCATACATTAAAGATTTTTTTTTTTTTTTTACCTTTTCCGTTTATTTAATAAAATGTACATAGAAGACATAATAAATGAAAAGTATAAGGTGAAGAAAAAGGTAATAGAGCTTGTGGGGGTGGGCGGATGAAGGAAAACGGTAAAAACAGTATGCCGTTTTGTGTTTTTACTATTTTAAGTGTTATTTATTTAATGAAGTAAATAGAAAACATATAAGAAACATTAGCACAAACTAAATCTAGGCCTTTGAAATATTAACTACACACTTGACATTCATCCAAGTAATCATTGAGAATTACTAGATATTACCTTACTGGAGTGGGGTTCTCATCGTGTTGAATGCTCTCCACATTTTGGGCATTTCGAGGGACATAAAAAAATTTAAAAAAAAACTGAAATATAATACTAGAAGAACATAAAATGCATTTGAGGGGTGGAAAATAAAGGGGAATAAAAGAAGGATTTTTATAGTTGGTGTGAGGTATTTTTGCAAGATAAAATTTGGTAATCTTGTAAATAGTCTTCTATATATATTGATTTACATTAGATTTGATCATAAGTCAAAATTAGACCAAAATCTATTGAGCTTAAAAACTTTCAAAAAATATTATCTTAGTAAGAAAATCAATATGATAGAGTGGGTAACTAACTTATTAATATTATCATCTCTCCATTTTTACGCATTGAATTGGTGGTTTGTGAAGGGCATAAATGTCCATGAACATTATAAGGACATTTTGGTAATTTTAACATTTCAACTTGAAGCTTTCCACTTTTATAATAAATATAAAATATTATTATGATGAATGTTACAATTCAAAATCTATCGAGCTTAAAAACTTTCAAAAAATATTATCTTAGTAAGAAAATCAATATGATAGAGTGGGTAACTAACTCATTATTATTATCATCTCTCCATTTTTACGCATTGAATTGGTGGTTTGTGAAGGGCATAAATGTCCATGAACATTATAAGGACATTTTGGTAATTTTAACATTTCAACTTGAAGCTTTCCACTTTTATAATAAATATAAAATATTATTATGATGAATGTTACAATTCAATTATATTTTGCTTCAGCCATCTTCGTTTCTAGTGTTGGTGTATTTGGAATTTTAAAATAATAATATATCATGATCGTTTATTAATATCCATTAACCCATGATCTAAAGTGGTCGTCATATCCATTTAACCATTCTCCCATGTTCAACCACTTTCTCCCCAACTACTTAACACTAAATTATCCACCAATCCATGTTCTCACATATGACTCTTTGACCAAAATAAGCTATTATTTCAGCCAATTCATCAAAATAATATATTTTTTTGAAAATTTACAGAATTAGAATAAACGTATTTCACAGTAACGTATTAGACATTATTTTATTCAAAAACTTTAACGGCAAAAAGTTAAAGGTTAACGGTGTTAAAGGGTAATTCTAGTAACGTTTATGGTTAATACGTTCACGTGAGTAACGACTCTAAAGAATACAAAATCGACATTGATTGATCTTAAAGTCGTAACTAAATATGTGCATTCTACCTTGTAACCTTTCTACGAATCCGGCACGACCGGTTAAATCCGTTCTTCAAATTACGAACCCTTCTGATTGATTTAATTATAAAACTTCACCGACAATATTGATTACCCTTAAAAAAAAAAGTATCGATTAGCCTTACAAAAAGATACTGATTAACCTTAAAAAATTGATTAGGATTAAAAAAATATTGATTAACCTTATAAAAAAAAAGTATTGATTAGCTAAATAAAGTAGTTTTCAATTTCAAAACAACACCAAAGAAATTATATGAGCAGAAGTTGGTTAATTCTCCCTTTCAACATTTTCTTATACATTTTAAAGTGCAAGATGGTTAAGACCCAAAAGAAATTAAAGATACAATGTCTTAAGTTTACAACAATAACTACTAGTAATTAGTGCTTATATATCACAAAATCTTTTCATATATGAAAATTAAGAAGACTCTCAACGAAAAATACTCCATCTTCTAGAAGCAAAACAATAGCTAAATTTGGTCTCTTAATTCACTTACTTGGAACTAAATTTGTATAAAGTAAAATGGCAGCTAAGAATGCTTTCCATCAAGTTGTAGACTAAGAGACCTTAGTGAATCATATATATGCCATAAAATAAAGCACTCAAATCAGCTAGGATAAAATAAAGAACTCAAATCAATGGAACATTGAAACCATTAATTAACCATAAAACGTTACTCACAGTAACGTATTAATCATAAAACGTTACTCACAGTAACGAATTACCCTTTAACACCGTTAACTTTTAACTTTTTTGCCCGTTGAATTTTTTGAATAAAATAATGCATAATACGTTCTATATGAGAATACGTTTATTCTACTTCTGTAAATTTTCAAAAGAATATATTATTTTGGTGAATTGGTCAATAATGGCTTACTTTGGTAAAAAATTCTCTCACATATTGTTCATCAATTTCATTCCCTTACTAACGCCTGATTTATTCTATGGGAGGTTCTTCACGCCTGTAAATATGTGTCATTCTACCTTGTAATGATGTGTGAAAAATATAGTGGAGTGCATGAATTAGTGAGGTTAGTTAAAAGGGAAAATTTTATTTTGTTAAAGGCGTTTTTCGTGGTGGAGCTTTGGACTCAAAGATTAGTCCAGAGTTAACGTAGTAGGGCTGTTGTATTTAAGAGCGAACAAGTCAAGAGTATTACTGCTGGAGTGATGAAGATTCGACACAGTGAGCTTGAATATCTTTAAAGTAAGCGAGATACCCACGTCTCAACCTGAAAAAGTTATTCTATTTTCCGGACAAAACCGCCTTATTGTGTCATTTTACGTGGCTCTGTATCAAGATCAAAGCTATATGCTATGCAACTGTCCTTTTATCTTGGATTTAATATGCTATCCTTTCAGCTATTGAATTGTTTTTTATTTCTTGGAAAATTGTATAAGGTGTGAAAAGTGTTTCACTTGCAATATTCCACCATTTTATGTGGAATAGCAGAGTAATGTATTCCAAGTTAAAGCCATCATCGTTAGTTTATGCTTCTGTAAACTCGGGCAAGTCAATTGTCTATTTTTGATTCGCTAGACTTGAAGTGTCACTTTTGCGCATCGCTGTTTTTATATGTAAAGAAAATAACGGGGATGAAACAATTAAGAGAAAATAATTCATGCGAATAATGAGGTAAATATGTATTACACCTACTTCTTGTCACCCATTTCCTCATGTTTCATCCTCTAATGGTGATGTTAACCAGTAAAACGTTACTCCTAAAGCTAGAAACGTACAAATTCTATAAATAGCCTTTTTGTTTAGACATTTTCGGTAAAATGTGAATCTAGGACTCTTTTCAAGAAAATGAAATCAGCCAAGTAAAAGGATTATTGTCAGGTTGCCAGCATAACCTATATGTTTGTGACAGATTTAGAATATTATGTATTTGGTCATCCAGATTGACTTTTGTGCAATGAACGTGTAAGCTAAGTGGCTGAGAAGTTCAACTACACAGGTCCTTACTTAACAAACAAACATGCATTCGTAAAACATATATATATATATATAGCAACAAACTTAAAGACAATGCCTCATCTGAATCACATTGAACTCTTTACATATTTTCTTTAATCTTCTAAGATCTGGAGAGAAATGGCTCAGCATTACCACTTATCCTCCCTCTTAGTACTTGTATTTCTCAATTTATTTGCCATTCATGGAAGCATAACTGGTGCCACTGCACGCCACCTTCTAGAGAGTCCCCTCCCTGAGATTCCTAAACCAGAACTTCCGAAAGTTCCAACCTTGCCAAAGCCCGAGCTACCAATTGTCCCAAAACCCGAGTTACCAGCTTTGCCAAAGCCTAAGCTACCAGTTGCCCCAAAGCCTAAGTTACCGACTTTGCCAAAGCCTAAAATCCCAACTGTAGCAAAACCCGAGCTTCCTGCTATGCCAAAGCCTCAGATTCCAGCAATGCCGAAACCCGAATTTCCTCCCTTGAAAAAGTCGGAAATTCCAGCAGTGCCAAAGACTGAGGTTCCACCAACTATGAAAAAGCCTGAAGTTCCAGCTGTGCCAAAGCCTGAGATTCCGACTATACCAAAGCCGGAAATTCCAGAACTACCAAAGCCAAAAGTCCCAGAGCTTCCAAAGCTAGAAGTCCCAGTTGTCGCAAAGCACGAGATTCCCAAAAGCTTGAAATTCCAAAAGTCCCGCAGCTTCCAAAGCTAGAAGTCCCAGCTGTGCCAAAGCCTGAGATCCCGGCTATGCCAAAGCCGAAAATTCCAGAATTACCAAAGCCAAAAGTCCCAGAGCTTCCAAAGCTAGAAGTCCCAGTTGTGCCAAAGCCTGAGATCCCGGCTATGCCAAAGCCGGAAATTCCAGAATTACCAAAGCCAAAAGTCCCAGAGCTTCCAAAGCTAGAAGTCCCAGCTGTGCCAAAGCCTGAGATCCCGGTTATGCCAAAGCCAGAAATTCCTGAACTACCAAAGCCAAAAGTCCCAGAGGTTCTAAAGCCAGAAGTCCCTATTGTGCCAAAGCCTGGAATCCCGGAACTACCTAAACCAAATTTTCCTTCCCTTTCTCCACCACACAAACCCTCTGCTCCTTGAGTAAATTATATGCTACTGTCTCTCCATTACAAAGTACCCAACTGATGTTTTGGAATTTCCATCTCAGTCTATGAAGTTTGCAGCATATGGGCCATGACATGGAGATGTTTGGCATAACACATTGGATACTTTCTTGTAGGAGTAGAAATTGTAATTCTTTTATAGTATTTGAATTGGATGTACCATGTTTGACTTTTTATTATGCTATATGAGTGTTTTATATGCTTTTTACATATACCGTGTAATAAAGCTAATGATCTATGCTACTTTTCTTTAGTTTCTATCATTAACCATCCCTGTTTATCCAACAATTCTTGAACTGTACCAAATACATCAGGCTTTCTAAAGGGTTTTCCTTTAAGTACTCTTTGAATATTCTAATGGGGTTTTTCTAATAAATTACCGAAATCTGAAAGTGAAAAAAGAAATGGGTATTTAACACCTTCAACTATACTAGCTATAACAGGATAAGCTTGAGGTGAATTGTAACAATTAAAGGGCTTTATTGGAAGACTAAAAATGGGATTTTTAAGGGATTTAATGGGTTGTGAGTAGGGGTGCTTATCGGGCGGTTCGGTTGGATAATTGTGCTTAACGGTTCGGCTTATCGGATATCGATTTTTAAATGTCTCAATCCGCTGACCAACCAATAAGTTATCGGTTGGTTCGGTGTGGATTTAGCGGTTAACGGTCGGTTTATCGGTTCATCAATAAAAGTATATGAGATTTTTTTCCTTCTATTGCTCGGACTATTGCATCAATACAAAATTAACAAAACACAAAAGGCTCAATATTGATAGTGTATAGGTTTAATTTCAAACTTACATTTGACCCTATTTGCTTCACATTGCTAGATTTAAATGGATGTATTACTCACGGTGGGGTATTCTTGGACACATGATTTTAAATTATTGAAAATACGAATTAAATTTTCACTAAAGTATCATTATTAAATAAACTGTGCAGATTAAGTATGAGATTTTCATACTAAAGTATGTCAATGTCCATAAGAAAAATTATTTCTTTCAAACGACCGCTAGTAATTCTGTCTCATTCTCATCTTCACCATAAAAAAGGGAAGAAACATGCAAGGAAAGTAAAAATGTTTTGAATGATGATCTAGTTGGTAACATGAGATAATAAGAAACAAACACCAGGCAGAAACAATAAGGAAAATGAGAAACTGCTACCATGTTGCGGGAAGAAAAATGAGTTTTAGGCTCAAAGATTGGTATTTCTAATCTTTAGTACTTTATATACATAGGGATATATTTATAATTTAACTATTCTTAACGGGTTAACGGCTAAACCGATATGGAAAATGAGGAAACCGTCCCCCGCACCGTTAAGCCGTTAACTATAAAATTCCAAACCATTCCCCATCCGCTAATCCAATTACCCGATACCAATAAACCTATTTTGCGGTTGGGTTATCGATTGCGGTTCGATTTTGAACAGCCCTAGTTGTGAGATAGACGAATATGAGAAGGAGAAGAGAAGTGAATAAGAAAAGAAGGAGATTTTTTGGAGTGAAGATCTTGATTTGTTGATTTCTTCTCCAAGAATTTGTCATTGAAAATTTTCTGAAGAAATTTCAAGAAATGGGAATTGTGAAAGATTGGAAACTAATGATGTAATTGTATTGGGTAAAAGATGACACCGGAGGAGTTGGCATATCCGGAGACCACAGCGACTCGGGGACATATTACAGTTGTCTTCCATTTCTATGAAATCCCATCTCATCCACCCACTCCAATCAGAGCGCCATAACGCACGTGGGCATGGTGACGTCCGCATAGTCTTGTCATCATGACTTGTAGGGTAGGATAGCTTAGTTCGCGTCTATATAAACAAAAGACTGAGGAAGAAAGAGGAGGCAAGACCTGGGACTTCCCCCACCACTTTGTAATACCGTCACTAGATTATTAATGGAGAGATTCATGGAAGTTAGTCCAGGGGCATTCTTGAGGTCATTTTCTATTATTCTTATTCATTATTCGCCACTTTTATATTTGCCAATACTCCGAAACGGACTCACAGATAAGAGTTCTCGGCATCGGATACGACCCAATTGTCTTCAAATCCTTAGAAAATAAATCTCTAACTGATTTTTTGGTCAAACCCGATTTCACTGGAAAACAGTTTGGCGCCGTCTATAGGGATAGACAACTATGGTGTCGTCCTGATTCATAGCAAAAATTCTTAAAAGTACATTTGGAGCTGTCCTGGTGAAACATGCTTGACCGTGCCTAAATCAGCTAAATAGCACGTCCGAAAACAACACTCCCGATGAAACAAGAAATTTATAGGGCTCGCAGTCGAAGGACCGACAAAACCCTGAAAAAAAAAAAAAGATAGTACCTTCCATGAAGGAGGTTCACGCTAAGATGTCTACTAGGACATACCATCTTAACCAGTCAGTAGAAAGAAAGGAAGCGCCTGCCGGAGGACATTACTTCGAAATGGGGAGAAGACGCCCCCACCCTAAGGTAGAGGGAATGTGCAGAGCGGAGGACCCTTCGTCGGGAATGACGTTAGCAGCGGTCCTAATGTCAAAAGGCACAGTGATGGAGTGTGGGCGAAAGTCATTAGTTTCCCTAGCTAAGAAAGGACTGGTCACGTCGCCCGTTGAAGTAGCTCGAAAAATACTGGGACTCTCGGGATAAAGCGCAGGGTTAACGGAGTCAGAACTAAAATGGAACAGCAGATCTGGAGGAGCACATAGCGATCTTCGAAGTGGTCATCACTAGACACGACCTCAAGCAGCATGAGATCGAATTAGTCATGCTGAAAAAATTCCAACAAACACTCATCAATATCTTGCCTAAAAATTTTATTGACTCTTTTTGTTGCTCTTATAGATAAGTTTGTGAAAGCTCATGCCGGGGGTCAGAGAATCGAGATACACAAAGAAGACGTCTTTTCTATAAAGAAAAGGAATGTTGAAATGCCCCGCAACTATGTGGAAAGGTTCCAATGGGAAAGGATGTCATTGCCCGTCCTACCGAAATATTGGGTTGTCGCGGGTTCACAAATGGATTGGATATCAATAGTTCAGAAGCATCGAGAAAATCAAAGGAAAGTAGGCAGGAGTTCTTAAGTAATCGGTCCGAACAGACGCGGAGGAAAAAGACCGAGACTCCGCACGAACAGCAGACGCACCCAAAGCACGACCAACGTATTTTCAAAAGAAAGGCCGTCAAGACAATGATCCAAGAACCTCATGGCAAGAAACCCTTTCTCTTCAGAAAAAGAGAGAGGAACCACCCAAAGACCGCGTTACGTTCAAGGTTGCGAATAGAGAAGTGTCGGTGATCCACATACCGATGTACCGGTAATAACCCCTCAAATTTCTAATTTCCAACATTAAGCGTGTGCTTGTAAATTCAGGCAATGTTGTGGATGTGGCGCAATTCCGAACTCTCAAAGAGAAAGTAACTTCTCCGGATAGGTCCATATCAGGGTCATTCGGACATTGCCAGAAAGCATTTTTTGCATATTAAAAAAGAACAACCCCGGATAAAACCCAGAATTTCTAGAGGTCTCAAAAAACCTGAAGAAGTACCCCTCGAATCCGCCGGCGTTCATCAGGCTAGAAAATCCCAGTTAACCTATTTGGTCATTTTAGAGGTCTCGGTAAGTGTTGAGGTGGTGCATCAAGAAAGAGGCATACAATTATCTTCCTATTTAGCTAAAAGGCCTCATCCAAGGCCGAGACGCGCTACCAATGAATCAAGAAGGTGGCCCTGGCTCTAGCGGCTCGAAGACTAAGACCATATTTTCGGTGATGACCTGATTTGTGAGGTGAATGGTCCCTTTTGTGAGGTGGACGGTCCCTTCATAGATCACCCAGCAAGAACCCGGGACCCTCGTGGAGGCAAGCTCAGAACTAGCTGGGAAGGTCCGTGTCAAGTCATAGAAACCACTGAAGAGTGATCTCACCAGTTCAGGAACAAATTCGAAAGGGAGTTGAAGAATAATTAAAACGCCACTCGCCTGGAAAAATTCTATATTTGAAAACGTGTTTCTACCCGAGATATGTCCCTGAGCTTAGGTAATCTTCATCGTTGGTTAACTTGCTTTCTCTCCTATACGGAGACTGGCCTCAAGGTCGAGATCATCGTCACCCGGAGGGCGGATATATATATAAGATGCTACCTTTCCCCGCAAGGTGGTTTACAAGGCCATAAATCAAGAGCTTACTGAGAGGACAGGCCCCAGTGTTCAAAACATACGGTCTCCCAAAGGACGAGTCCAAATAGATTGGGACTGCTGGCAATCATTGCACCTGCCCGGTCCCTATTTTGCTGTCATTTTTGGGAAAACCCTGCGAGGGGATTATGTACCAATAGGACTAGTCGTCCCTCATAATCTCAGAAACGAAATAAAAATCTTCACTTATTTTCGATAATTATTAACAAGGCCTTTCTTACTTAAATTTATGAAAATGTTCGGGGCAAAACCAAACTCGGAAGAAACACGGCGCTGCAAACCGCTTCTAACATTCAACACATCCATAGAATCTCCGAGCGTGCAAGTTCTATGAACCTTTGTGCCATTAAATGGGGTCGAGACGTCCTCCCTATCAACATCGAAAATTGAGGGCCCTCCTTCATTGCGAATTGGATGATGAGATCCCCAATATCGCGAAAGTGTTTTCGAAAGTGACATTCCTAGATTGGGTTATAAATAATAACCTTGAACAGAAAACGCAAAAAATATAGGGGTACACCGATCATCATGCCTTAACTTAAACAGCAAACACTCGAATATTAGCATAATTTCGAGATACGGGCATAGCGGTCACGCCTCGATGGTTAAGTGCAAAATAAAAAGCCAACAGGTCATTTTATGATCACAATTGTTGAAAAAAAAGCGCATGTAAAAGCGTGAAAGTTAAGACTGAAAAGAACTTATGATCGTTATTAAACGGGGAGCAAAAAGAGCTTATAAGATCATACAAAAATGCTTAAGGGCACGCAGGCATCAAAAATTCCAAAAGAACGAAGCACGAGAGTTCAAAACTAAATATTAAAAGAGGCACATAGGCTCTGAAGTATCTACTAAGAAACAACCTGAAGTATCCACTACGAAACAACTTGAAAATCTGCAATGCCGAAAGCTAGTTATCTTTCCAAGGTACGCCATATAAAGCCTCTGAACCAACGTCCAGATACTTAAGACTTACGAAGCTAAGCTCGGGGAGGGGTGGGGGGAGGGGGGGACCATCTACACCATCAAAATAACCAGCGGAGGCATTAAAGAAAAGAGGCGTTTCATCATGAAAATAGTTCATATCCGCCTCAGCCCAAATCCACCTCCGCATCTATTAGAGCTTAGGAAACATCAATATGTCTCTCCTTGATGCCTTGCAAAATGTCATGTCAGGTCTGGAGGATAGCGTGATCCCGAAACAGGGAGGCCTTCAGTCGCTCGGCCTCTCAGCGAAGCACTATACGCTGGTTTCGGGCTCTGAGCAGGGAACGGGAAGTTTCAAGGGCTTGCATCCACTCTCGAGCAGCTTCGCGCTCAGCCTCCACCCGATCTTACTTATCCCGAAGCAACTGATGAGTCGTAGTAATAATAAGGAAGGCATTCTCCCGAGTTGCCAGAGCTTGCTTGGCTTCGTCCCACTGAAGCTCCAAAGTGGTCTTCATAGCCAGAAGACCTCTATTCTCTGTCCGAAGCTGGGCGAGATCATCCTGAAGTTGCTGGTTCTCCTCCGTTGGCCTTTTCACATCATGAGAAGGAAAACAACGGGCACTCTTAAAGAACTCGAGGGCAGAAAAGATGGTGGCTTGGCCCTGGAAAAGGACAAGCAGACAAAACATAATGCATGCATTTATTCTAAACATAACTGATAAGGTGTAGAGGGTTCATGGTATCTAAAGTAAAATACCCTCCAAGTGAGTCAAGAAAGCTTCTAAACTAAGGCCTAAACTAGCAGTGGGAGGAGGTGGAACGAAAGGGTCGGCGCCTGCATCCTCACTATGGGGGACGCCACCCCCCACGCTCCCGGGTTGGCCTTCACTGGCTCCCATCCCCACAACAGCATCGACTAAAAGGACCCTCATGCCCCCGACCTTGATAGCCTCTCCATCACCGTCCTCAACATGGACCATCCTCTGCATCTCTTCCCTCAGGCATTCGTTGAGTCGGCGACACGTTTTTACTCGAGAGCTGAATCCCATGGAGGAAGATGCCCTACCTTATCTGGAAGCGCTCGCTTCCTGCTACTTTTTACCTTTGTAGCCGCTTCGGCAATACGAGCCCGGGCCTTCTCCCGGGAAGGCACCTTCCTGATAGAAGTCCCTCAAGCAGGAAGATCTAGCAAGTAGGAAAGAAGTTAAACAAGTATCACTGGATTCAAGCAGCAAGAGAATAAGGGTAAAAGAAAAGTACTTATCATGACTTTTGCCTTTCTACCTATTGGCAGAAATATCTCTCCAGGTTCGATGGGTACCCCTGGAGGCATCGAGCACGCTTATCACCCAGTCAAAAATATAGGGAAAAGGTTCAGGTACGACCGGGCCCGCTGAAAGAACATGAAAAATTGAGTTAAAAAAGGGGACACCCGAGGGGAAAGAAGAGAGATCACAAATAATAAGAGAGCAAATACTCATAGGCATTGTTCCATTTCTCCGGAAAAAGGCCGCAGACGGGGTCTTGAAGGTAGTCGGTACATATCATCACAAACCAGTTACACCATCCCCGATTGTGATCATCCTCGGCATTTGTAATGAGGCCCCGGGAGCCTCAAAAAGCAAGATTTATTATCCCTCCACGAAGTACTCTAAGGGAATAGAGGTGGATCAGATGATCCAGAGTGAAAGAGAGGTTAGCCCGATTCGCCAGATACTGCAGGCAGCGGATTACTCTCCAAGTTTGGGGGGCCAGTTACCCAAGACAAGTGTCTTACCGGTGATAAAAAGCCTCGATAACCTCGTGGACTGGGAGGCTGAACCCAATGGTAAATGGATAAGTATAGATGAAAGACATACCCAGGCTATGATGGTAATGCTTGCACTAGCAGGGGTGGAAATATGTCAACTTCAAGCCCCCATTGGAATTCAATGCGAACTTGGGGGATGGTGGAGTCATTAATCAAAGAAATAATACCTTCCACAGTCTCAAATTAAAGGTTGGTACGAAAATCCCTCTCAAAGTTAAAACTGGAGGGAATAATATTAGATGCAAGGGAACCTAAGTCTATCATTCGAGTGGTAGAAGAAAACAAAGGTCAGTGACGGACAGAGACCGTCGAAGTGGCCCCTATCTACTCTCGCATGATTGCAAGAGTAGGTCAAAAGATGAAGATGAAGATATGGATAATGAAGACATTGCGAAAGAGGAGGTTTAGAAGGTAACAATGATGGGGTTGCACAAAGGTGATGAGTGAGAATAATGATGGGATTGCAATAATAATTAGCTTTATTTTTCATCAGAAACCTTTAATTTGGGAAGAACAATACATTGAGTGGTATTTTTTTTTTAATTTGATTCTCGTGAGAGATAATCTTACAAAGAGATAAAGGCAAGAGACCCACATGTTGTTCAGGACATTGGTATCCGCTCACCAGCTTTGATAAGTGTCAAGGAGTAATCAAATAAGTTCCATTTGTGTTTTAGGAAATAATCTTTTCTTTGAATTATTTATTCTTTATCAGTGAAGCTATCATGAGATGCAATAGAGAGGGGGAAAGAGAGAGAGTGAGAGAGTAGTTGTTCAAAGATTTTAAGTTTGAAGAGCTATGGTTGGAAGAGAATCATGAGGTGTCAGGTTCAATCAAAGTGAAGAAAAACAAAATACTAGGTGACTCCTTCAATCTGCGGAAGCGTTGATAGGGCAGAGTTACCCGGTACATGTACTGGTAGGAGGTACTAGGTAAAAGGTGAAATAGTCGAGGTGCGCACAAGATTGCTCGCACACGACCGTCATCAAAATAGAAAAGAAAAAAAAGAGAAATTTATAAGATCTTGAGGGTTGAGGTAGATAAATTTCATGGAATTAATAATCAATCATAGCAGTAGTTTTTCTATTGATCAATGAATCTCATTAATGTTTAATGGCTCAAAATGAGCTAATGATGTACTTCAGAAAGGATTTTCAAATCAAACACTCCTGCCTGTTAATCGTATATTTTTATATATCCCTGTTATTTTTTATCTGTTCATTTTCTTAATGAGATCATGTTAGGTTTTATGTTCGTTTGATTCTCTTACTGCACCTCATTTCAATACTTCACTGCCATTTTCCAAAGATAATTGCTTGGTCAAGAAGGTACATGTCCAATGAGCTGTTTTACTTAAAATCATGATTATGTTCTTTATGCTTGTTATTTGAGGTTCATAGATTGTATTAAATTTCCTTTCCTTTCTTATCTCCAGAATATTGTCTCATACCCCGAACCATAGCATGAGCGTAAAACAGCACTAGGTGCCTGACTGCCTGTGATCGAGCAAACCACATGGCTGGCTGAATCAATATGGGACATATACTGAATGCGGAATATAATATATAACATGCTGAGCTACTGAAATGTCTAATTGAATAATCATAAATGCGGAATAAGTTTGAAGTCTAGAAATGTATCCAACATGGCTAACATAAAAGTTTGCTAAACTGTAACCGATTGCAATATGAATCCTCTATAAAATACTGAAGTACTGACTGATTACCGGGACAAGGCTCCCATCATACCTGACTGTCTTAAATTAATAAATGACTGAAAGATAGATAATGGCCCGAATGAAACTAGGGCTCACCAAGCAGCCGATACGAGAATCCTAATGAGTAGATCTGTCGTCCTACAAATTTGTACCTGCATCATGAAGTTCAGGCCCCTGGAAAAAGGGACGTAAGTACATTTGAATTGTATTTGTATGTAAAACCAACTTAAAGAAATAGTAGTTGTGGGGTGCTCCGGAAAAAGGGCATCTCAAATCAATAACTGAAAGTGAAACTGAAACATACTGATAACTGAATGTGAAATCACCTGTCTTAACTGAATTTATATTATGTGGCCTCAGGCCCAAAGTAAGTGCACAAATTTTTGGCCTCGGGCCCAAGCAGAGGCGGATCCAGGATGTGAAGGTTTCGGGTGCCACATTTCGTTGAATCCAAATAAAGTAAGTTTTTGATCGGTTCGATCGACTTTAGGCTTCGGATCAAATAATTCGCCTTTTAAGTTCATATAAACAAATTGATTGAACGAAAAAACATAATTATTACCACTCGGCATAAAAGAAATTTTGTTCTGATGGGAGAGAGAAGATTTTTGGATTAAGAAACTTCTGATAATTTAACTTTCTATATTTTAGCACATATTAATAAGGGCAAAAAAAAAAAGTCAAGATTAATATAATAAATGAAGATAGTCACTAATACTAATAACTAAAAGCAAATTAAGAGGAGGAACTAAGGAAAATAAAAGAAAAGAAAACAGATAAAAAGCTTACTCATCTGGTTTCTCTTCATTACATATTTTCTTCATTTCCTCAAGTATACTTAGATGATTGATTACTTATCTTGTTTTGGATTTTAAGGATTAAGATTAAATTAACTTAATAAACATCTTGGTCATAGTTAATGAGATAATTTTAGAAACACATTCACTGACATTGATAAGAAAAATCCCAATTTCCACAAATATTTGCGACTATTAATGGCATTACTTTCATTTCATATCTTTTACATTCATATATAAATTTATTTCATCGAAATGAAACTATTTAAAATTTCAAATAATTATCTTTTCTTCTCTCACCCAACCCTTTGATTACTTAACTTCTTTTATTTTGCAATATAACAAATAATTTTAAAATAAAACAAAAATATGTCATATTATGGTTCAAATGGGGCTGACTCTTACCGTCTTAAGATGTAAAATATATTGGAGCAGCCAGCCAAAAAATAAATAAACGTGTCTTGAGTGGGTTTCGAACCCTCATCTCTTGGGTGGCAACCCCTGCTCCTTGCCACGGGCACTGTAGCATAATTTATTAATCAGGGTGCCAATTTAATTAATCGTAGACTTTCACATGGATATATACAGGATATATACATATATACATGTATATACATAGCGTTTTCGCCGAAACTTGCGAGTGGCGTGGCACTCCCTAGGCCCTTAGTAGATCTGCCTCTGCGCCCAAGTATACGTATACATAAACTGTGGCGTCAGTCTAGATACATCTGTAGCCTCGAGCCCAATTACAAGTGTTCAACATTCAACAATTTATATTAAGGAACTGAGAATCATACTGTAATGCATAACACTAGAATACTGAACATTACTATGCTGATACATGTATTCATAAACTGATTATGGAGTTTAAAGCATTAATTGTTCTTAAGAAGACGGAGCTTTCATGACTGAGACTCATGGGAAATCAAACACAAGTCTATACTGATTATGTACTGAGTTCACGACATTCGAAATGACAATCATGAAGGAATTATGAAACTATATTGTTTAGAGAATAGAAGTTCTGAGCTTTTCATGAAACTAAGGCTTAACTCTATTTCTGAGGCAATTCATAATAGTCATAAAAGAACGAGGCATGGGGAGAATCATTAACATTCCCACATGTAGAGAGTTAGCCTTACATACCTCAATTCCGGCCTTTTAGCTTACTATGACATTCGTCACCCCTTTCGACTTTAATCTAGAGTAATATACGTCAAAAGGAATCAATATTAGTAAGAATACTCATGTTTTGGTCACTTAAGCATTTTATGAAACACTTGGTGGTCATGACACTCCACGACTCTCATCAATGGTGTTTCTACACCCAACAACCCATTTCTTGCTCCTAGATGATTCTATAATCTCTTATTACTATAATCAATATCATTATTCATTACCCATAAGATAAACAACACCCTTAATCCACAATCAACAACCCAAATATATAATCGTTTATGCTTTTCTATCAAACCCATCAACTCATATCTCATTAACTTATAGTCTATAGTCATCAATACAAAGCTATAGGCAATTAAAGGATGAAGGTATTACCTTTTTAACGTTCAATTCCCCTGAATTCAGATTCTAGGGTTCTTTCGTCCAAAACCAAGTCTCAATAGATTATCTATGGATTTGAAGGATTTGATCATGTTAATAAGATATTGGGGAATTTAAATCAACTCAGTATCATCATTAAAACTTACCTTGAAGGGTTTTTAAGGCTTGGAACTAGTTCTATCTCCTTCTAGGTCGTTTTTCGTGTTCGGGAAAGTTGGGGAAGCAAAACCAGACCTTAAATACTTAAAAAAATATGAAGTCTGAAAAATCCCGACTCGTACGCCACCCGTGCGTCGAATAGGTGTCGCACAAGGCTAAAAAAATTCAAAAAGAGTGTCTGTGGGTGCCACCTGTGAGATGCGGGGTTGCTATGCACTATCTTTAGTAAAATGAGCATAACTTTTTGCACATAGCTCCTCTTGGGATCCACCATATATTGTTCGAAATTTAGCTCAAAGGGATACAACTTTAATGTTTTAAGTTTTCTGAAATTCTCAACGGATTTTCACGAAATCGGCCTGGAATACAGACCCAGCGAAAACTTAGTCAATTCTATCAAATTTTATGCACCTCACTATCCGTCTTGATTTTAAAGCAACTGTTTTCACCTAAAATCATCCCAATGAGACTTCATATTGCTAAAATGTCATATTAATACTCATTTAACATATTCACACCTAACCCAAATTTACGGAGGTGTTACATTATAGACTCCTTAGGATCATTCGTCCTTGAATGATTGTCCTGATTGTAACTATGGCTAACTCAGGATCATAAACATGACTGATAAAAACATATGGATGTTGAACTGACATGAATACAAAACTGAATGAATACTGAACTGAATAGCTATTGAACTGAATGACTGCTGAATGGAATGAATACTGAACTGAATGACTATTGAACTGAATGAATACTGAACTGAATGAATTTTGAGCTGAATGAATTATGAACTGACTGAATACTAAAAGCGTAAATGCTATAATAAGAGATTTGAATATAAATGTTAGTTACCTTCCACACCTTCTGCTTGATCTTCGAATAGGTGCGAATATTTGGACTTCATGTCCTCTTCGACTTTTTGATTTCTCCGTAGCACCTTTACTGAGGAAGATTCCTTAGTTCTCAACTTGCGAACATGACAATCAAGAATAGCCACAGGAATCTCCTCATAGGCTAGGTTATATTTAACTATGATCGCATCAACAAGGACAATCAACGATGAGCCTCCCACACACTTCTTCAGCATGGACACATGGAAAACTGGGTGCACGAAAACCAAATCCTGCGGTAAATCGAGCTCATAAGCCACTTGACCAATCCTTAGTAGGATTCTATATGGCCCAATATATCTGGGACTAATCTTTCCTTTCTTCCCGAATCTCAAAACGCCTTTCATAGGTGAAATTTTTAGGAACACCCAATCATCAATCTGAAACTCTAAGTCTCTATGCAACACATCCAAAAAGGACTTTTGGTGACTGTGGACCATTTTCAAATACTCCTGATTTAACTTGACATTCTCCATAGCCTGGTGGACCAAGTACGTCCTAACACTCTTCTTCGCCAACTTCGAACCAATCAATTGGTGACCTACATCTTCGCCCATCTGAGCTTCATACGGTGACATCTTGATACTTGCGTGATAGCTGTTATTAATTATGAGAGGAAAATAATCATCCTAATTACCTTTGAAATCTAGGACAGATGTCCTCAACATGTCCACAAGAGTCTGAATAGTGCATTCCACCTGACCATCTATCTGAGGATGAAAAACGGTACTGAGATTTACCTTGGTACCCAATCCTTTATGAAAGGACTTCCAAAAATTTCCTATGAACTGGACACCTCGATCCGAAAAAATGGACACTTGAGTCCCAGCTAATCCGATAATTTCCTGAATATACTACTTGGCGTAGTCTTCTGCTGAATTTGTGATCTTCATTGGCAAAGGTGTGCTGACTTAGTATGTCGCTATATAATCACTCAAATCGAATCATGATTTCTAAATGAGCGACATAATCCTGTTATAAAGTCTATATTTATCATCTTCACTTAAAAATAGTTGTATTCTGTGCTAAACCACTGGGATTCTGATGCTCGACTTTCACTTACTTACAATTTGGACACTTAGTCACGTAATCTGCTATACGTTATTTGTTTCATGTCATCCCTTTAATAAATCTTCTCAAGATCATGATACATTTTCGCGGAGCTTGGGTAGGTAGATTATTTGAATCTGTGCGCCTCTGCCATAATCCTCTCTTTGCGTCTATCTACATCTGGGACACATAATTTTCCTTGGTAACTTAGAATACCATCATCTCCCTTTGTTCGAAAGACATGGATTTATGCTTGTGAGTCCTTTTTAGGGGAAATAGATAGGGACCATGAAACTGTTTTCCTCCTTTTTTTTTTTTTTTTTTTTTTTGGGTCATCTAAGAATTTTATCAAACACTTGGTGGATATGAAGCTCCATAACTCTCATCAATGGTGTTTCTACACCCAACAACCCATTCTCTTGCTCCTAGATGATTCTACAATCTCATATTGCTATAATCGTTCGTGATTTTCTATCCAACCCATCAACTCATATCTCATTAACTTATATTCTATAGTCATCAATACAAAGCTATAGTCAATTGAAGGGTGAAGGTATTACCTTTTTGACGTTCAATTGCCTTGAATATGGATTCTACGGTTCTTTCGTCCAAAACCAAGTCTCAATCGATTATCTATGGATTTGAAAGGTTTAATCATGTTAATAAGATATTGGGGAAATGCAATCAACTTTACCTAGAAGGGTTCTTGAGGCTTGGGACGAGTTCTATCTCCTTTCTAGGTCTTTTTTCGTGTTAGGGAAAGTTGGGGAAATAAACCCGACTCGTGCACCACCCGTGCGTGCCACAGAAGGCTAAAAAAAATTCAGAAAGGGTGTCTGCGCGTGCCACCTGTGTGACGCGGGGATGCCGCGTACTGCCTTTAGTAAAATGGGCATAACATTTTGTATAGAGACCCCCCTTGGCTCCACCGTATATAATTGGAAAGATATTTCAAAAGGATTCAACTTTCATGTTTTTAAGTTTTCTCAAATCCTCAACGGATTTTCACGAAATCAGCCTGGAAAACTGACCTATCGAAAACTTAGTTGATTCTATCAAATTTTATGCACCTCACTATCCTTCTTGATTTCAAAACAACTATTTCCACCCAAACTCATCCCGATAGGACTTCATATTGCCAAAATGTCATATTAATACTCTTTTAACATATTCACACCTAATCAGGATTTACGGAGGTGTTACATATTGCACTTCCTTTTCTGCTTTATCACTACATTTGTATTTCTGATTCTTGTTATTATAGTACTTATCTTTTAAAAGTGTGCATATTATGTTCATATTTGCCTGTGAATTGGGGAAACTGCCTTTTTTCTGATATGCTTTTACCATTTGATATGGTTGAACCTTGGATTTGTTACAAGAAATTATGCACCAGACATTTTGGTTTTTATGGTAGTCTTTGTATGTTTAACTCTTAGTGATACTATATTCTCACACACCCATCTTCTTATTATTTGGTTCATCTACTTCACGTTAATGTTAAGAAAAAAAGGGAATAGCTGGAGTATTAAGTATATTTTTATGTTATTATTTAGGATCATGTGCAAAATAGATGGTAGTTAACTATTGTTAATTACCAATAGTTGTAGTTAAATAAAGTGACACATGTTATTTGTTTATTGGTTTGCTGTAAACACCTGGTGCGGGTATGTTTTTATTTTCATTTATTGTGTCTTCTATTTACATTATTCGGAAAAGGTTAAAAAAAAAATACCCTTAAACTATGTGAAATTGAACAAAAATGCCTCGCGTTAATAGTTTAGTCTAAAAATGGCCCTGATATTAATAGTTTGATCCAAAATACACCTATTGTTACTTAATTGGGTCAAAAATGCCCTTTTCCTAAGAAATATATTGTTTCTTTTTCTTTTTAAACAGATTTTTTCCTAATAATATTATTTTTAAAGAACCATTTTCTTGTTTCTTTTCTTTTACAATCCATTTAACTAATAATAAATTGGGAAGTTATCTTTTTTTCTTCTAAATCTCATTTTATCAATTAAAATAGAATATCCCCATGTACTTTTAAACTGATTATATAGATCAGACATTTAAATCATAGTAACCTCATCATTAATTTTCATTTAGATAACATTAAAAAAAATCTAATAAAATAGAATATATTTTTATTTCTTAATCTTTTCCGAGTTTGAAGTGGGATAAGCATTTGCTAATGTAATCTTTGATTTTAAAGTATCTGGATACAAATAAAGTATTTTTGGACCAAACTATTAACGGTGGCCATTTTGTTCAATTTCTCATAGTTTAACGGCATTTTTGACCCTTTTTCTGTACTATATCAAATAAATGAAAAAGGGTTCAAATACCCTTGATGTGTTAGAAATTGCTTAAAAATGCTCTCCTTCTACCTATTGGATCAAATTTGCCCCTAATATTATTTTTAGGCTTAAAATTGCCTCTCCATTAATAACATAATTATTTGACATTTAATTGCCATTTTAATTAAACGTGACCTCTATGTATTGGTCCGCATAAAATGTTGACCCAATCTAAAGGACTTGACCCGTCCATAGGGTATAATCCGAACCCAGAAGAAGGAACTGCTTATAACAAGTTGAACACTTGTGCTTGCATCACATACAGAACATAAGCAAATGAAATCAAAATTCTACACCCCTACGTAGAATACCTTAGTTTAGTTTTTGCATCCCCATATAGAACATCTTAGTTCAGTTTTTGCAAGATTGGAGCTAATAAAAAGTTCAGGGATTTTACTTACCATACAAACTTACATGCAATATTGGAGCAATAAAGGTTGCTTACATGCAATATTGGAGCAATAAAGGTTGCTTACATGCAATATTGGAGCTAATAAAAATCTTTCTTTATTGTAATTTACGGTCGAACAAAACATTCTAACAACTATTATGATACTTCATTATGCTTACTCTTGATAACCACATGATAAATTTTTAATAGGCAATCCAATGCCTTCACTTTAGTATATCTATTAGCTCGATTAATCTAGATTTATGCCGCATAGATCAATTTAAGGGGAAAGCTATTTTACCAAAAATTTCAACATTCTCAAGGCGAGAACCCGAAATCTCCAGTTTATGTGGTGGGGTGAGGGAGAGATCTCATCCAGCCCATTATACCGGTGGTGCCATCCAATTACTTGAAGAAAAATAGTATAACTATTTTTTAACACCTAAGCTGCATTATGTTATTAATTCTTTTTGTTTAGGATTATGTAATAAAGGTTGCATAATTTCAATCCCATGAGTCTTATTGATATAAATAAATTATTTGACTACCACTTTTTGGTAATTACTTTTTAAAATTAATTAGTTGAAAAAATATAAAAAATGTTTTACCTTCGAAAATCGTAAGCAGCAGCAACAATTAAATAATATCTAACTCAGGTCATACCTTTTAAACATTAAAAAAGGTAAAATAGTTAAATAATTTTTTTAAAAAAAGATCAAGATATTTTTTCTCTGACTGTACAGGTGTACTAGGGCCACCATTTTCTCTTTCTTCTCTTCTCTATTTAAATTCAATGTTTTTCTCATTTTTTTCTTACACTTTTGCTTAGGGTTGTTCACGGTTTTGGTTAAAACCAAAACCAAACCGAAAATTTAACCAAATCGAATAAAAAAAACTGACATTTATTTTGATTTGGTTTGATTTGATTTTAAATTTTAAAAACCGATAATATTTGGTTTGGTTATGGTTCTATTAAAAAATAACCGAACCAAACTGATAAATTATATACATAAATTTTATAATTATTTATATATATAATATTAGTTTTTCATAAATAATTATAAATATTTTATACCTTTTAATCATTAATTTGATTTTTGGTGTACTTATTTCACATGATTGTTTAAGGCTCATGTTTTTAAGAATATGTCCAAGCCCATGTCTTTAAGTTTTTAACTCTTTAAGTGTTAAGTGTAAGCCTACTAACAGAAGCTCACGTTAGAGTCTAATGTCTTTAACTTAAATTTTTAGCCTTTCTTTGTCAGCCATTTGATTTTAGTTTTTTTTTTTTTTTTTTTTTGAATTTATACCTTTCTTTTCTCTTGTCTGAATGAGTCCTAAACTTCTAATATTTTTCATATGAAAAGGACAGAGGTTGTAGATTTGGAGGTTCTTATAGAAGATACTTTAGTAATATCAGCATTTGCTGCAACTCAAGCACATGATAATGCCTAATACTTCTTCCGTGGGTAATCCTCTAAAAAGCGAGAAAGAACAACTCCTCAATTAGTCGAGCACCCTACCTTGGGGATAATGATAGAAAAACATCGAAGTTTGGGATCATTACGCAAAGTTTTTTTAATAAAATGGGAGAATTGAGGTAAAATGCAAGTGCTTGCCCAAAGTTTGGGATCATTACACAAAGTTTTTTTTATTTCCTATATTTTCATTTTAATTTTAGGTAGTCTTTATGTTTAATAAATATGTATGTTTGTAACAACAACTAAAAGCTCATACGCTCTACTTTATTTCCAGGTATGTGTATTAAGATGACAAAAATGGTGCAGCCACTACTAAGTTAGTTTTTAGCTCTATATGTAATAGTTTAGCGAACTTTCGGTAACTTGAGATCTAGCATTTATCACTATCACTAATAGTGAAAATGTTTTTATGATGTATGTTCCAAAACTATAAATAAAAGTTATCGTTTAAACAAAAAAAAAAAAAGACAAAGACATGTCTTTTTCAACTTTCTAATGTTTTACTAATAAGTCTCATGGCTGTTAGTCATAAACCGAAAAATCAAACTAAACCGAACCACACCGACAATAACTAAACCGGTGGTTATTATTTTATTTGATTTGGTTATGATTTTAGACCTTTAAAAACCGACTAAATTGATTTGGTTATGGTTTTAATCAATAACCGACCCAAATCGAATCATGAACACCCCTACTTTTGCTGGTACTTTCACTTGGTACTTCTCTTCCTGTTACTTAGAAACCTTTACGAAGTTTTCAACTTTCATTTCCATCACCTTAATTCAACTCAATTCTCTCATTCTCTTGCTTCAACCTTCTTTTTCTTCTCTCTCTATCTCTCCGCATTCTTTTGTCTATAATTCAAGTGGAATTTGATTTTTGAGCCTCTTTTTATCATTTTTCGCGTTGTTCTTGCTCAAATCTTCTTTCTCGTCTCTTTTCTGTGGTTAAGAAACCTTTGAATTTTGTGGACATGTCCAACTCAGGGGCTAGACGCTCTTAGATTTTTATGTGTTCGCCAGTTATTTTATAGCAAAAATTACTACGACTCAATTATTTTATACTTTTATTCTTAATGATTGATATTCTTGATAATTTGTGCTTGTTTGTTTTTCTTTCGATATTGGGTGTATATGATCCTTTTTCCTTTGTTTGATTTTCTTTTAGTCATGATTTTCTTATATTTGTTTTTATTGTTCAGACTTGAACCCGTCATTCTTGATTACATGGCTAAGAGAGGTTTCCAACAAACATGTAAACTATTCGCTACAGAAATTGTTGATAATCCAAATCTTGTTGGTAAGTATCTCCTTGTAGTCACAGTGACTGAAGTTCAGGCAGATAATCTGAACTTCAATCATTGTGTCTAAAAAGAAATACTTATCAGTAGGATTTAGATTAGCAATAAGGTCTCCGGTAAATCGCTTGTTCGATGGAAACCCTCTTTTATCCGTGTAATCAAGAATGATAAATTCAAATCTGAAAGAAAAAAACAAATAAAAAGAAAATCATGACTAAAAACTGTCAACCAAAGGAAAGAAATCATACACACTTAAAATCAAAAGAAAAGTAGAAGTATAAAATAATTGAGGCATAGTACTTTATGCAATAAAATAACTGGTGAACACGTAAAAATCTACGAGTGTCTACCTTCTGAACTAGCCATGCCCACAAAAACAAAAGTTTCTTAACCCCAGAAAAAAAAATTGAGCAAGAACAACACGAAAAATGAAAAAGGAATCTCGAGAATCAAATCCCATTTGAATTACAGACAAAAGAATGCAGAGAGAGATGAAAAGGAGAGTTGAAGTAAGAGATTGAGAGAATTGAATTGATGAAAGGTGGGGGAAATAAAAGTTGAAAACTTTATAAGAGGTTTCTAAGTAACTTGAAGAGAAGTTGCAAGTGAGTACCATGCAAAAGCGTAAGAAAAAATGAGCAAAATGTTGGATTTAAATAGAGTGGAGAAGAAAGAGAAATGATGGTCCCTAATATAACCGTAAATAATGATACAGTCAGAGAAAAAGAACCTTGAACTTTTTCTTATCATTTAACTATTTTACCTTTGTTAAAGTTTAAAAGGTATGATATAAATTAAATATGATTTAATCGTTGTTACCTACTTGCGATTTTCGAATGTCAAACATTTTTTCTATTTTGTCAATTAATTAATTTTAAAAAGTAGCTATCAAGAAGTGGTAGTCAAGTAATTTACATCAATAGAACTCATGGCGTTGAGATTATGTGACCCGTATTACATAATCATAAACAGAAAAAATTAATTAAGATCACATAGCTTAGGTACGAAAATAAAATTGTTAAATAAACTACTAACTTTTTAAGTAATTGAACGACTGGTCAGTGTAATGGAATCGATAAGATAACATTTAACTAAAGATCTCGGGTTCACGCCTTGAAAATGAATTTTTTCGTAAAGAGTGATTCACCTTAAATGGACCTATGCAACTTAAATCAAGACTAGTCGAGCTAATAGGTTCTGAATACTAGATGGTTAAGTGTTATTTATTTAATGAAGTAAATAAAAACCATATAAAGAAGTATTAATATAAACAAAATCTAGGCCTTTGAAATATTAACCGCATATTTGACATTCATCAAAGTAATCATTGAGAATTACCTTACCGGAAGGGATTCCAACCGTTGAATGCTCTCCACACATTTGGGGCATTTTTGGGAGACAGAAAAAAAAAGAAAAAAAAGAGCTGAAATATAACATCTAGAGGAATAGAAAATACAATTGAGGGATGGAAAATAAAGGAACAAAAGAAGGGTTTTTATAGTTGGTGTGAGGTGTTTTTACAAAAGAAATTTTGGTAATCTTGTAAATAGCTTTCTATATATTTTGATCATACTAGATTTGTTCAGAAGTCAAAATTAGACCAAAACCTATCAATCTTAAAAACTTACCAAAAATATAATCTTAGTAAGAAAATCAATATAAGAATGAGTAACTTAATTATTATTATTATTATTATTAGTTGTATTTAATTTGTTCGGTCAATATTTAAACATCTTAAAGTTGTATTCTCACATTTCTATACATTTATAATACTAATCTTGATAGTTTAAATTAATTTGACTCAACATTTTAGTTATAATCTAATCATCTCATTGGTTTGTCATGATTGAATTATAATTTATTACTTGGGTGAAAATTATTTACCCCCCCCCCCCCCCTCCCAATTTTGCTTTAAAAAAATAAATTCTCAACTATGAACAAGAGACATTCTTCAGGTTTATCCTATGCAATGTCTATGTTACCATTGACATTTTTAATTCTCCAATTATTTCACTTGTGCACAATTTAATCCAATTTTTCTACAAATCTTTAATTTTAGGTTTGGAGCAACGAATAATAATTAAGAACTACGCGAAGCAATAAAAAATAACTGAATTAAAAGAAAAAAAAATTCATAATGAACACTAGTAAGTAAAATTGTATTCAGATGAGAGATTCGATCGTCTACAAAATAAGAAGAAGCTCGTTCTCGGACCCCTCTGCTTATGTCGATCTTTACCTCTTCTGCCATGTGTATCCATCTAACAGCCCGAAGCATTTTGATCAATACAGGCCGGTAAATTTAAGCGTTTAAAATAATAGTTGAAAAGTGCAAAAGTTGAATGACTAGTTGGGTAGATGTCAAATCGAGTTAGAATACTAGAAATAGAATATCAGCTTCAATTAGTTTAAATTGTGACAAGAGAAATAATTTCATTTAAGGAGGTCAAATTCTTTTGAGATGAAAAAAGGAAATGAAGTTAGATTTATCGGGACAGAAAGATAATTTCTGTTCTTTCCAATGCTGTAGTCAAGCATAATCTTTTTTTTTTTTTTTTTTTGTGTGTTTCTCCGTGCTTGTGAAAGATTGTGTACCGTAATCATACACTAGTTCTTGAAAAGATCCGTAGTTGTCAATATAATTAATAGCCTGTTTGGCCGAAACATTTTTTCCAAAATCTTATTTTTTTAATAAGTCTTTATTTTAAAAAGTGAGTGTTTGGCGAAACTTTTGGGAGAAAATAAGTCTTTTGGGGAGTAATGCGGCTTGATTTTTATAAAAAAAAAGTTTTTACTCAAAAGACTTTTTTGAAAAGACTTTTGAGAAAAATACGCATAAAGCACTTTTTAAAAGTTTGGCCAAATCTAATTCTTTCTCAAAAATTTTTTAAATTAATCGGCCAAAAAACACTAACTTTTAAAAGTCTTTTTAAAATAAGTTGTTTTTAAAAGCTTGACCAAACAGGCTATAAAACTACTAATAATATGGTGAACTTCAAATAAACACGAGCCTCACTCCGGAAAAAGACTTGGACAGTTGGACCCAACAAATTAATCACAAATCCAACAGTACCCAATATATGTCCGTGTAGAAAACAAGAATAGGTAGATTTATAGCTCAGTGCACAACCCATATCGTCTAAATTCTAGATCCGCAATTGTGTACAAACTATGACTCCTACAACAAATGGAAGAACATTACACTATGATAGGACCATCCAAAGGGATCGGATAATACACATCAACAAGCTTTCTCTAACCTAAGGTGAGTTCTATAGACGATCTAGTCTGCTATTAGTATTTAAGGTAAACAAACAGCCTCATAGCATTAGTAAGGAATGCAAGACCTAAAGTTTAAGGTCATCAGGCACCTCATAATTCAAACATCTAAATGATGAAAAACACCTGACGTTAAGAGTCGTTAAGCAACGAGCTGTAAAGTATTACATTACATGAAAATAAAGTTACATTTAACCTTAGTATACTCAGTAAGCATGGTAGCATCGAGTATATTCAGTAAGCATAGTAGCATCTGTTACCGAATGAGAACACATATTTTCAAGACTACATATAGTAGTTGAATTGAAGTCCTGTTGCACATGGAGTAACTACATGTTGCTTCCCGAAACTTTTGGTCCTTCACTGCCAAGAGACAATCCTGATGAGAGATTGAATTGGTCGCTCGCCAGGAAAACTGGATTTGGTTGCTCGTATGGTGAGCTTAAGCTCGACTCCAATATCTGCTGCGGAAGTAGCATATCTGCTTTAGTAAATGATGCACTTGTGCCCACTCTTTGTTTCTTTGATGACCTTTCATCTTCAGGGCTATTTATTGGCAAAGTCTCGTGGCAACCAGAATCTGGAGTAAGAGGCTCGGAGAATGATTGATCGATAGAAAGGGCATGTTCTTGTACAGACTTATCAATGTGAGGAGACTCAGATGTTGGTGCAGGAGTCCCTGGATCAGTCCGGTTATCAGAATCCGGACCATTGTCACCTGCTGGTGAAGGAGTGGCCCCAGAAACAGGAACTTCTGAGAGAACTCCATTGAGCCGCTGTTGTTCTTCTATTATCTTCTTCAAGTACTTTCCTTGTGCTTCAATTCTAAGTTGTAGCTGTCTTTGTACCTGTAAATGTAAGAAGGAAAGTAGGTGGTTACAAGTAAAATCCCTGAACTTTTACAGGAATTAATTCTAACTTCCAAGGGAGCTCTTGTTGGAGGCTGTTCTTTCATAGGTCCCACAACTTCCTGCTTATCAAACTGATCATATGAGATGAAGTGAAAATGAAGCAAAGTTATCTGGATACAAATATCATTTCATTTCACAAAGCATGCTCAATATACACTGCTTTTGATGAAAGAAACGGACTCCAGATATATTTCAAGGGAAATGTTCGAAGATGCAACTAAAAGGCCCCTTCATTTGGTAGCAAGTATGTGCCACAGCCATCAGAAACAAAATATGGGAATTTAGGTGCCGTACGTGGGAAAATGGATCATTAATTACTTTACCTTTTTTCATCTAAAGTGAAATGCACAGATCAGGTCAGCTCTTACTAGTAGAAGAGCTTCTTTCATGTCTACAACGGATAGTATAGAGTAGATATGACAACATTTGAAGACTAGAGAAATTCAAAGAACCAAAGAGGAAGAAACTTAAGCCTCAATTAATGTATTAACGAGAAGTAATAGAAGGGAAACAATTTTCTTACAAATGTTTGTTTCAATGGCAAGTTTAAGATAAAATTAAAAGTTAATAATAGGATTTAAAAAAGCAGGTGGCTAACATCTCTTTAAAACCTTTGGCAACTGTTGAAAGACAAAACTCTCAAATAGGTAGAAAATAACTTTCTTGCTATAGGTAGAAAATAACTCGCTAATCAAATGGTGTGTTTCTTCACTTCTCTTCCCTTTCTATCCCTTCCCGTGCTTTAATTATCCAAAGACTTTATATGCATTCCAAATGTGTTCAAGAAGCTCCAGGAGAACATACCTCCAGTTGCTCGTGCAGTCGCTTTTGTACCTCCATCTGCAATTTTAGAGCCTCATTTATCTGCACACCAGTGCTAGGAGAGAGCAATAATTCTCTCATGTCAATTATTAATATCATAGAAAGTACAGACCAGTTTAGGAAGATTTTTTAGCTAAAAAGGCAAGATCATTAGACTGGAGAATGCAAGGCATTAGTAGGTGTAGACAGCAAATTAGTGTAAAACTGTGAATCATGTAACTTCCAAAGCTTGTAACTTCATAAACAGATCTACCAGCAAACAGGAAAAAAAATCTACTCACGATGAACCATCCAAACTGGAAAGCATATCTGCTGATTCTTTCTTGTCAGATTGTTTACCTAACAATCACAATTGCGGGCAAAAATGGTATCAGGAAGTGTGTTACCGTGGGAGCATCAAAATCACCACATTTTCAAAGGAATTAAGCCTCTTTAAAGCTTTAAGAAATAAACATAGTTGAAATTTTGAATTCTAAAGGATCGTACCATCAGATGAGGAATCTGGAAGGTATTTAGCAAGCCGATATTTCTGAATGAACAGGCAAATGAATGCAATTCAGTCACTACAATGGAGCTTTTTAATTTAATACTTTTTTGCAGCATGTATACCTGTAAATGACTTTTTACATGATAAATTGTTAGCCCTTGCACACCCATGACTCTAAGAACACCTTTAGGCGTGGCCCCTGAACCAGGAAAAGAAATAATGTCAGAACAATTAAATGATCAAGACCAAATGTGGAAATACAGTATCACCTAGTGATTATTTATTGTTACAGAGTTTTCTAGCGCTGCATCTAGAGAGCATAAAAACTGATTAATGGAAAAATGTGAGACACACAGATAAGTATGGGAAAAGATCACAATCATTTATGATCTACCTATCTCCATTACTATATTGTTCAAAGAGCAGAGGAAAGATTGTCAGCCTCCCTAGCAACTAAAATAAGGAATCTTTTCTCTTGTAGATTTTTTTCCTTTCTAGAGTATAAAGGAGGGTTGGGAGGGAAGATAGTAGCACAAATACAATTAAACTCGAGAACTTACGGTCTGGGCCACCAAGTTGTGCGACGGCATCAACGAAACGTTCATGAAGCTCATGGGTCCAACGCAATCGTTGCTTTGAGGCAAGACTAGGATTGTTATTGTGGTTGTTTCCTCCATTTATTGGGTCCATTGTGCTGCCACCGCAGTATAATATCTGACTATATGTTACTGTAACGCTTTTGTGAACTAAGCTTGAACTAGGACGCCTTTAGCCTGGTATGCACACAAGAATCAAAAGATAAACATAAACCTTATCTTTTATTATGGTTTTAGTAATTCTTTCATCAACTAATTCTCTAGTAAGCACACAAGAATCAAAAGATAAACATAAACCTTATCTTTTATTATGGTTTTAGTAATTCTTTCATCAACTAATTCTCTAGTAAACACTCATAAACATTGAATGGAAGTTAGTCATTGAGATGTGCGATCTAATCATTTTGTCTCTGTAAAAATGTACAATCTAGCAGAACTTTACCAAGTTGACCTGTACATATGAGAAAATACTATAGCCAGTGTATTTAGCAGCATCTAATATTTCCTCGTCGAGTGTGTATATATATATATATAATTTTCTTTTTCAATGACAGTGGTGTCCGTGCCAGCTTGCCCCACCTCAACTATTACATGGCCCACCCGCACAGTTGTCGAACTCTGCCCACCAAGGCTTAGGAAAATGGGAAGATATCACCTAAGAGTTGTTTGGAAACCACTGTGTAATTACTAAGGTGGTAATATGACATCCAAGTAATTACATAGTATAACAGTTACAATAACCTATTTCTCTGCAATAACACGTAATTATGGTATCATTCTAGTATCATGTTTGGTTGCACAGTGGACGTGTAAATAATTTCCAAATAGTGACACAAGTATGTACAACAATAACAGTGGGGTTGTGACAAACATATCTGTATATGAAAATATAAAAAACGAGAAAAGAAAGAAATTGAGAAGTCATATGTGTAACTACCCCAAATTCTTTGCCCCCTCAAAGAATGGAGAGTGTAATTGCTCCCCTCAATTACACCGAAATTCATGCTGGCCAAACAGTGTATTACACCCAATTACACCCAAATTCAATATACGAGGTGGCCTTACAAACAGGTCCCTAGTGTTTTTGCCTCCACTCCTCTAGGACTTCAAATCTTCACGGAAGGAAACATCCTAGCTACTAAAAAACTGTAGATAAAGTAGACATCTTCTTAATCTATCAGAATAATTAGGATGTATAATGTTGAAGGGTATGTTTCCATCACAATAATGCCAAGCAACGACTGAACCAGAGGAAAAGGAAAAACACAAGTTTCCACATTGATCTTTAATTACATCTTTGGAAACAAGTGGAAAATAGAGTGTTTTCACAACTTATAGAGAAGTGATAGTGAGTATTCTGCAGACATGCATGAAAGTATATATTCCTAAACTTCAGTAGTTATTTCAAATCGAAGTGAATAACCAGATCCTGAAGTGTGACATTGAGGAAAATAAATTATTACCAAGTCAATGCAGGAGCTCACAGAGAAGAATCGGCTATTCAGTATGCAAAACATGGTATAGTTTCATACAACAAAATACAGGTGCAGTAAGTTTCTATGCAAAACAATGGATTTTGGTTTCCGAAAGCAAGAAAATAGCAAATATTGAAGACTAAAGAAAATCTAGTCCATGCAGATACACAACATGGGAAAAAGAAAAACGAAATAAGGGAGGACAAATGAATACGAATGACAAAAGAAACAAGTCAAGAGGGAGAACTTCCGCTCTGCTCAACGAAAATAACATCCAGTTCAGCACTCCATGCAGATATCTGTATTATAACTGTGTCTCGAGCTGGAAATTAAAAACAGAATCTCATGCACAAAGGAACAAGAAACTTGAAAAGGTGAAAAATTGGAAGTAATAAACTTATTGTACAGGTTAATATTACCAGTATGCTTTGCTTCAGAAAAGTTAATGGATTGGAAGTACAAAACCACTACCACTTGGACAGTAATGCATGGGTAACATTTACATATGATATCTTGATACACTGTCAATTTGTCCTGCATCATTGGAAAAAATGCAAGTATATGAGTTACTAACACACCATTCAACCTTTCTGCAACTTTAAATGGCGACACAATTATGAAGCAGAATCTCTGCAGACAAATGATGATAAATGCAAGTATATGAGTTACTAACACATCATTCAACCTTTATGCAACTTTAAATGGCGACACAATTATGAAGCAGAATCTCTGCAGACAAATGATGATAGTTTCTCAAACTTTTTCCTTACATTACAAGAAATACTTGTTAAGAAAGTAACAGATGGTCACTCCTATGTACTCGGCTACATCCCAAATTCGAAAGTGAGAAGACGACTTTACCATAATAAATAATCGATTAAACTTTGAAAGCAAAATATAGATAGAGGCTTGAAGAGTTAGGCAAATACAACTTATGCTTGACTGCTACATATTTTGTACCCGAAAAGGAAGGGAAAAAAAAATAGATGTTGATCCGTGATTCCATCCTGTGATAGATGATATTCTTGCTGATGAAACTTTAAGCCCACAATTCAAAAGAGGAATCAACCTAACTACATGTTCATACTCCACAGGTACAAAACCATCTAATTACAATTCCCTTCATTTACTTCAAATACACTGTTTGATCTAAAGTTGTGTTTTCCTTTTCTGATGTATGACTTCGAACAATGATAACTACATTTTGTCTTTAGAGGTAAGTATTATTGAAGTCAAAAAGACCAGCACTAAAAAAGTGCTTTCATTAAATCCAGTGTTACCACCAAGCAATCAAAGTCTTCAACAGCCCAAAGATTAGCTTTCAACAATCTGTCAATATTTAACTCATCATTAAGGAAACATTTGTCTAAACCATTTATGAAAACTGGAAACTGCATCATTTAGCAAACTTTGATTAAGAATTTCCTAGAACAGCTAAAGATTTTCCATTTTTATACCTATTTCTCTAAATTCAGAAGCTTATAACCAACGCTGCCCCAAGAAACTCAACAACAGATGCTAAGAATATCCGAATACAAAAAGCCCTTTCATTTCACTCCCTCGGCAATACAACAATTACATAAAACATATTCCCTCCGTTACAATTTGTTTGTCTTACTTCCCTTTTTAGTCCGTTTCAGAAAAAAGAATGGCTCTTTTCTTTTTTGGCAACTCTTTAATTCCAACTTTCCACGTGGCATATATAAAACCACAAGCTTAAAGAGCATTTTAGTACATTCCACATATCTATAGTTTAAGACCACAGGATTCAAAATCTTCATTACTTTCTTAACCTCCGTGCCAAGTCAAAACCAGACAAACAAATTGAAACAGAGGGAGTAAAAAGATATCATTTCAGCTCCAAGATGTGACATTTTTCAACTTCCATAGCTCCAAACCATGTTAGTCAACTCTTCCACCTTACCAAAAGTAACCCTAGTTGCATGTCTGAAAACCACACACCAATTGCCATAATTCATAACCAAAAACTTCATTTCTAGCAGGGAAATTTTCATAGATATACAGCTTTTGAAAATTATTACGCCATGTAGCCCAATATACAATATTACACCTGGGGGGAAAGCATTATACATAATGTATCAATCTTGTACAAAAGGTTTTTATACAGAAATATGAGCTAAATCGGGTAACAAATTCAGAGTATGGGCTACTCGGCATAAATATAAAATAGACAAGGAGCGTAGTTTTTCCTTTCTAGAACTCCTACCATAAAACTCAACAAATTTACCTTCAAATTCAGCTAAGAATAGCAAAAAAATGTTGAAGAAAAGAGTTTCCAAGTGCCAAAAACCCTAAACAATTCGCAATTGCAATAATTCAAAACCAAAACTTAATTTAAAACTCCCACACAACAAAACCCCACATAAAACTCTACAAATTTTACATCAAGTTAGCTAAAAAAAGAATTTTGAAGAAATAAATAAGGATCTTCACATGAAAAAATGAGTGACAATATTACAGTGATGAAGAGACGAATCTTCGTTTTCCTCTTTGATGAGATCTTCGAATTCGATCCTCTCTCTTTCTGAGTGCAAAGTGATTTTTGTATTTTATTTTTTAATTTTCTGGAATATTTTTTTATGAGGAAATATAATTATTCCCTCCGTTTCAATTTCTTTCTCTTATTTTTCTTTTTAAAGGGTGCTTGGACTAGTTTATACTCCTACATTCTCATATTAGTTGTCCACATTACTATAATATACGTCTCAAAATACTTGTTCATTTATAAAATTAAGATATAATTAATTAAATTTTTTCTACCTTGCCCTTAATAGTAATTGTTTTTTTAAATAACCAATATCGATTTTAAGTGGTGAATATGGGACGTAGAAGTAATACTTAGCTTTTAACTTCTTCTTTTAGTGTTTCTTTTTTGGGTATTTGGAAAAAATAAAAAGTTCTTCTAAGCACATATTTTAGGTAAAAAAGTATAAAAATAAGATAAAAGTTAAAAATTGATTTTCTTAATTTATGGTTTTTAGCTTATAAACTATCTCTAAAAAACCAATCCAAACACCCTAGGTTGTTTAAGAAAAGATTTTGTTTTTTTTTAAGATCATAGTTAAAAATTATTGTGATATATACTAGGTATCCTTTAATTTAATATTACAAGATTTAAAAATTTCTTTTACTTTCTTAAATTCAGCGTCAATAAAAGTCAAAGAAACAAATTGAAACGGGTTATTTAAGGCTGATCGTGCCTGTGAACGTGAGGTCAGTCGTGCACCTAAGGCTGCCCGTGGTGCCTGATGAGAGAGGGACATTTTATAAACCAACTTTTTAGTTTAGAAAAATACACAACTATTTAGACACACTCAAAAACTTTCATGAACTCTTTTTTCATCTTAAATTTTAAGCAATTTTTCAATTTCTCTTTTTCAGTTTCAACGCTTTAAGTGACGTATTGACGTTAATATTTTGAGTTCATGATGCACAACCACGATGATCGTAGATTCGTAATCGGATTAATTTCTTCATAATAATATGAAAAAGTTAAAAATTTAAGTGTAAAATACTCTCATTTATATATAAATACTCGACGTAGAAAATATGAATTCTAGTGAACCAAGTGCTATAGCGCTACATATGCCATACTCCTATTGGGAAAAAAAAAAAAAAAAAGATTTCCTACTTCGAACAAATCTGAATTCTTGCACATGTGTTACGTGCATGAAAAGAAAGTCCACATAATTTCTCATCGCTGATGTCCTTACTTTAGGATTCAATTAGCCGCGCTAATACCATGTGACAAACGGTAATTTTAAGAAAATTAACTGGTTCAAAAGGTAGGGTCAAAGTATTAAATATCCCAAGTTTAATTTGAGGTTCATCCCAAATACTTATATTGAAAAAAGAAGAAAAAAAGTTAGGATTTCCTATTTAGAACAAGTCCGAGTTCTAGCAAGAATGTGTTACGTGCATGAAAAGAAAGAGTCCACATAATTTCTCACCGTTGGTGTCTTTACTTTCCTTATCTTTGCTTCAGTAGGATTTTAGTCATGTTAATTTCCGCCCCCTCCTACAACATATAGGAAAAGAATAATAGTTTCCATATTTCCTCCCAATTAGGGCCTATATAAGAGAGCGACTGTCAAAGGTTAAAGAAACTCACCACTCTTTACTAATAGTTCATCATATATAGTGTTCTTACTAGGGTTACAAGAAGTTGTTGTGTTGAGAGTTAGCATGGATATAGAAGCAATCTTCATGAGTTGTTTCTCCGTAGAGAAGAAGCCTGCAAGTATATTTGAGAATTGGTCAATTAAAGTATCCGGTTGAGTTTGAGAAGTGCAAAAGCAGTATATTGAAGTTCATAATGCACCCCGGAATAAACAATGGCGATCGTGATTTGATTTTCGGTGATGATGAAGGAGGAGATGACAAGAGTGTTGCTGATAAAGAAGATGATGATGAATATTCACCGTTGAGCAAGAAGAATCTGAGAAAGAAAAAAAAAAATAGTACCCAAAGTGACAAGAAGATCCCTGCTGATGCTACGGAATCAGAGAAGCCGATGATGAAGATTAAAGTACAAGTTGCTCCTCAAAAATAGAACAACTGCAATGCAATGGAAAGTGTCACAGGGGATGAAGAGAAGATCGGAATTGAATGGTGATAAAGAAGCAAAACGACAGTACCATAATACTACTGCTGTTAATATGGGATCGATGAAGAGGATGAACGTGGGCATCAAACGTGGAGAAGTTTCTCCGCCTGTAAAACAACTTATTTCTAATGGAGAGGAAACAACAAAAGAGAAACTGAGTCACCAAGGTTTCAAGAAGATGGAGAATGACTCGCCGGTTCAAACCAAGAAACTGGAATTTGACACAATAAAAAAGAGATTTGAGTCAAGCAAGAGGAAGTTTGAGGAAAGCTTTGTAAAGCAAAAGGAAGCCAAGAGAAGGATCATAATGGGGGACTTTCACGATATGCCTAAATCTGCTAATGACCAACGTGCTCCCAAACGCTGCTGGGATAGGAGGATGAGGTTTTGAGAATTTGATTCTATCTGCTGTAAATTTCACACGAGAATCTTTATTCTTCATTTTTATCTTATAAATTGTGGGCAAGTAGTATCTCCCCGATTATTTCGTAATCGGTCCGGGGTATATGCCCTTTGTATATGTTAAGTATCTCAAATCATGATTGAAATAATAGAGCTTCAATTTCCCCAATGGAGTTTTATGTCGTGCTTGTATCTCAAATCTGACTTTTCTCTTCATTTTTGCAAAACTGGGAAAAAAAAATATACATAAAAAATTTCCACCTGTTCTGAAACAAACGCCAATTTTGCAGGTCAAGATAGAGATATCAAAGGTGAAAATAATGAAGTAATGAGTATTAAGATTGAGAAAAGTAAAGGAAAACAGCGAAAGCTAATGCAATTATGAATGGAAAAAAACTAGTAACTACGGGTGTGTTCGGTACGAAGGAAAGCAGAAAATGTTTTCCAATTTTCTCATACTCGTTTGGTCAAAAATTTTGGAAAAGCGTTTTTTTTTTGAAAAATATTTTCGCAAAATTAGGGAAAATGACTTCCCTTAATAAAAGTAGGGAAAACGTGTTCGCGAAGTTCAATTCCACCAACCACCTGGCACCCACCAACCCAATCAACCCCAAACCCCCGACCCCCCCCCCCACGCCCGCCCCCCCACCCCCCCCCAGCAAAAATAACTTTTTTTTGGAAAAAAGGTTTTGTGATGTCTTGCTTGGTGTTTCACCCCCCATCCCCCCTCCCCGCCAAAACATTATTTTTTTTGAAAAAAAAAAGTTTTGACTCTTTTTTTTTCACCCCGCACCCTACCCCTCCGCCACGCCCGCCCCACTACCCCCTCGGCAAAAAAAAATAATATTTTTGAAAACAAAGTTTTGACCTTTTTTTGGTTTTTCACACCCCAACCCAAACCCCGCACCCCTACCCCCCTTCCCCCCCCCCCCCCCCCCCCGCAAAAAAAATTAATATTTTTTGGAAAAAAAAGTTTTGACATTTTTTTTTGTTTTTTGCACCCCCAACCCCACCCTATCCACCCCCTCCCCCCCAAAAATTTTTTTTTTTTTTTGAAAAAAAAGTTTTGACATTTGTTTTTGTTTTTTGCACCCCCCCCCCCCCAAAATTGAAAAAAAAGTTGACAATTATAAAAATTGAATGTTTGCGGGGTTAAAAATTAAAAATTTTGGAAGGGGTGATGGGGTATTTTGGGGTGGGAGGGCGTGGGGGTGTGTGTGAAAGATTTTTTTTTTGGGGTGGGGTGTACGGGTGTAGAAACCCATGAAAGGACAATAAAAAACTTCAAAAAAAAAAAATGTTGAGGTTGGGGAGGGGGGTGTTGGTGTGGTATGGGTTCCACGCAAGGAGGGAGGGGGTGATGGGGGATGTGGTCGTGTAGAAAATTTAGAAAAAAAATTAAAAACTTCAAAAAAATGTTGTGGGAGGGGGTGGGTGGGTGGGGGGTAGGGTGCGGGGGGAGGGGGTGGTGTATGGGTTACGGGAGTGGTTGGGGTGGGGGTGCAAAAAACAAAAAAAAAATGGAGGGGGGTGGGGGCGTAGGGGTGGGTGAGTGGGAGTGGGGTGCGGGTGGGGTTGGGGGTATGGGCTTGGGTTGGAGTTGGTGAGGGTTGGGGTGGGGGTGCAAAAAACAAAAAAAAAAACAAAAAATCAAAAGAAATTTTTTTTTTGGAGGGGGGATGGGGGCGTGGGTGGGTGGGTGGGGTTGGGGGTATAGGGTTGGGTTGGAGTTGGTGAGGCTTGGAAGAGTATTTTCCGAAAAACGTCTTCTATTAACGTAACGAACATGAGAAAATAAGTAAGAAATTCACTTATTTTCTACTACCCAAATGAACATGAGAAAATAAGTGGAAATTCACTTATTTTCTAGGAAAACATTTTCCTCCATACCGAACACACCCTACATAAACATCTATTTTTTTTATTATATATCTAATACATGCGTTCTGTAAAATATATTATTCAAATAGATTTTTATCTACTTTATATGTATATATATATATTACATGTAAAAGTGTATATTCTGTTAACAGAAATATCAATTATTCAATCTGTAATCTAGTAATATTCATATGAAAAAAATTATGTCTATATTTAGATTAACAGCAGCATTTTTCTTGAAAAAGGATTTGAAAAGTAGGGATAAGGCACCGTTACCCCCCTGAACTATACCCGAATTTGCTACTCACACCTTGCCTTTCTGAAGTCCTATTACCTCCTAAACTTATTTAAAACGGAATAATTACCCCTAAACGCCGATGCCCACTCTCATATGGGAGAGTGACATACACTCTCCTTGCCACACGTGTATTTATTTGTTTTCTTCTTTTTTTTTAATTTTTTCGAGAACTTACGTGTCAATTTTTTTTAAAATAAAAATAAAAAACTGAATTTTCATTAAAAAAAAATGAGTTTTAAAACCCGTCTTTTTTTTTTTTTAATTTGAAAATTTGATTTTTTTTAAACCCATTTTAAAAAAAAAAACTAAAAAACATGGATTAAAAAAGCTGAATTTTCTTTTAAAAAAAGGATTTTTAAAACCCTTTAAAAAAAAAAATTGAAAATTTGTTTTTTTTTTTTAAAACCCGTTTTTGAAAAAGAAAAAAAACTGAAAAATGATTTTTTTTTTTTAAATATGGAAAAATGGATTTGTTAAAAATATGGAAAACTTGATTATTTTTTTTTAAATGTCTTAAAAAATCTTGATTTTCATGATTTCATTTTCTTAAGACACTTTTATTTTTCAAATAAAATCGGAAAAGTGTTTTTCTTGCCAAAATGTGAAAAAAAACTGAATTTTTATAAAATTTTGAAAAAATTAATTATTTTCTTAACATGTGAAAAACCCGTTTTTTAAAACTAAATGTGGAAGACTAGATTTATTTTCAAATTTTTAAGAAAATGCAGATTTTTAAGGAAAAAAAAATAAATTTTCCCCTTTTTTATGTTTCTCACTCTCTCAAAGAGAGTGAAATACACTCTCTTTGCCACATCAGCATTTAGGGGGGTAATTATTCCGTTTTAAATAAGTTTAGGGGGGTAATACGACAGGGAAAGGTAAGGTGTGTTATAGCAAATTCGAGTATAGTTCAGGAGGGTAATGGTGTCTTATCCCTGAAAAGTACAACTATAAAATTATTCCACCAATAAAAATAATTGACCCGAAAGAAATAGAATGGTTCATAGGTTGAAGTAGCTACCCATAGGCATACATGTGCAAGTTAGTCTTTTACTTTTTATAAAGCGGAAAAGGGCATAAAATGCCCTTGAACTGTAAACTTTTGGTACAATAATACCCTTCATCCACCTTTCGGGTCAAAAATGCGCCCGCCGTCAACCTTTTGGCTCCAAAATATCCTTATTTTTAACAGCCCCCACTGAAATTAAAATTAATGAATTTATTTATTACGCACCGCAATTCTATTGGCTAATTTTGAAATGATTCAAATTATTTAAAATTTCAACCCAAACCCCGATCCATCTAAGAGCCATACCCGCCCGCTTGAAGGCCCCATTTAACTAAGAAAAACACCCTCAATTCTCATTTTGTTAATTATTTTAAATCTGATTTGGTCTTCAAAATGTTCATCATCTTCTTCGTTACACTCAGCTTCAAAATCGATCCAAGCGACCTTAATCCAGCTTCAAAGCACTCCAAAATTAAAATACAACTTCACAATGATACTAAGAACAATTATCTGAATCACCCGGCCACTTCAAAATGAGCAATCAATTATAGATCAAAATTCGAAATCTCCATTAGAGGTTCATCCGAGCTTCAATAGTGTTCAACAGATTTTAAAACCAATTTTTTTTTCTTATCAATATTCAGCTCTTTTACAATGAGTTTTAAATTTAAAGTACAACACCAATCAGATTTAAGCTCAAAATCACACATTTACTAAAATCAAATTTATCTACTGATCTGGGGGTTCAAGAATTTCGAATCTGTTTGGGGTTCTGTTTAAAGTTGTAAGTTGTTGAGTCTTTGAGTATAACCATCTTTGAGGTCATTTTGGTTTGACCTAATTTGATTTGTTGTTTTGGTGAATAAGATGGAAGAAAAGAGAAACCATTACAACTCCATTTTTGAAGCTGAAGGATTTCGGAACTCAATTCAAAATCTGAGAACTAAAGTTTGTAGGTTAACCATTGTTAAAATAGTTTGTGAAATCATTTTTTGTACTTAGGTTTAGATTTACTTACTAATTTGGGGATGTATTAAAGGAGAAGTACAATCACCATTTGAGGGTTTGAAAAAGCTTGAAGAACACCCAAATGGGTCTGTTGTGAATCCATAAGAATTGAGGGTGTTTTCCTTAGTTAAATGGGGCTTTTAGGCAGGGTGGGTATGGCTCTTAGACAGATCCGGGTTTGGGTTGGAATTTTACTTAATTAGGCTCATTATAAAATTGGCCAATAGAATCACACCACGTAATAATTAAATTTATTAATATTAATTTCAGAGGGTGCCGTTAAAAATAAGGGTATTTTAGAGCTAAAGATTGACAACGGGGCATTTTTGACCCGAAAGGTGGATGGAGGGTATTATTGTACCAAAAACGATAGTTCAAGGGCATTTTAGGCCATTTTCCGTTTATAAAATTTACATGTTCAAATTGACATTAGATTTACCATAGTTACTTATTAAATAGAGTGGCTTTTAAATGCATAAATATGAAGAATATAGTCAAACAAAAGGGTACGGAGCACGAATGAAATACTCCCTCTGTCCCCAAAAAGATTGTCTTAGTTTGACTTGACATGGAATTTGAGATATAAAGGAAGGCTTTTGAAATGTGTGATCTAAAATAAATCATAGATATTTGTGTGCTGTAATTATTTCATAAAATTAAATTATTTCTAAATATAGAAATGCGACAATATTTTTGGGACAAACTCATAAGTAAAGTAAGATAATCTTTTTGGAATGAAAAGAGTAGTGTAGTATGTACACTAAGAACGTGGGCAGGTAGGACAGGATTCATATGTGCCAATGGGACTGCCTGTAGTGCCCAGGTGAGAAGGACATTTGTTGTTTCAAGCGTAACGACGATAAGGGATAATTTTAATTCATTTGTCTGCATTTTATGAAGGTTTTAATCTTAATTATTCAGAATTCAGTCATTAAATTTGTGTGTATTTTAGGTCTAAATCTGTAACGACCCATTTGGTCGTTTAGCACTTTTAGGCATAATATTCCTAAAACACCCTTTTCGTGGTCAAATCTTGCTGTCTATAGTCTCATGATAACGGGTGATTCGGTTATTTAATTGACGAGTTTTAGTCCTCATTTGACATGCGAGGACGAATGTTCTAAAGGAGGGGAGAATGTCACACTCCATAATAATCCTTGCTACTTGTATTAAAACAAGAAAGAATGAGTTAAGAAGGTTCAAGGAAAGTTAATCGAGTTAGTAAGAATATCGTTATAAATATGGTTGTCTTAAGTATCTCGAGGTGACACAGGTAACCTAAAGGATTTGAAATCGCGTTATGAGTATGTATATGAGGTAATGTGAGTGACCTTTTAAAGTATTTGAGATTATTAGTAATGATATAGAAGATGGACAAAAGATAGGAATATACTTTTCGATTGGAGTTTCGTCGAAGCTTTGTGAGTTCTACTTATGGTTATTGTGATTCTACGGACCCTTCGAGACATGTATATGAATTGTTATGGATGTAAATGACTGTGTATATGTATGTATAAGAGGTTACATGAGGTTGGAAGAGGATTAGAAGTTAAACGAAATGAATCGGAACAATTTCGGTAAAATCTCGGACCCGATTTTAGCCTATATTGTAGGAGGCATATCTCCTAGTATATGAGGAGTTTTAAGGTGTTTCAAAAGCCTAAAATTAAGTTCATCGAGTCTAGTTTGCAACGCAACAAACAGCTCGTCAAAATGATATCGGGGTAAGGAGATATGGATGATTCAAGTCGGGCTGAGTATTAAGACTATCTCAAGATACAAAGTAGAGACTTTAACTTCCGATTTCGTTTGAAGTCACAATTTATCTACAAATTTTGTTTGGTATAGAAGCATTAATGGAAATTAGGAACTACTTAATTGTGGTGTTAAGTTAAAATTAGTGGCAACAATGAGCCAATATGAGCATTAACATGCCATGTCCAAAAGATGACTCAAAGTCATCTTAAATAAGACTATTATGGGAGACATACAAATATACATTTAAACATTAATTCATCCACTACACTTACATCATATTGTGGACAACCAAATTGAAAGAAAATAAGAGGTGAGGTTCGGCCAAGGTGGCTGAAATTGGGGGAGAAAAAGTTGAGGCATGCATTTGAATATTGAGGGCATCTATCACTTTATGAAAGCATGCATTATTTTATGAAGACACACATGTTAGGAAGAATACTTGCACACTTAAATATTACTCATCCATCTTGGCATGATTACAATAGACAAAGGGTGGTGCATGAATCATTCAACACACCTAAGATTGTCTTGTAAACAATTGAAAAGAAGAAGAAAGGGAACAAAGGGGGTCGACAGGAGGCATATGGCCGAAAGTTGTGAGAAAAATATTGAAACTTTTGTGTAAAGTAATTGAGTGCTCAATGTCATGAGTGGAGCATGTGTTGTGTCCAACTTGTAGGCATCATAATTTAACCAAATAATGACTAAGGAATCAGCCATTACATTCATTTTCAACTTCACAACAAAGAAAGAAAACCTAGAGGGAGAGAGGGGAGAGCTCACGGCCAAGGGGCTGATTTTTGAGCCCTTTGAGTCTTGATCCAAAAATTATTTTCCAAGGTGTTTCAACCCTTTAGAAGGTCCCTAAAACGTGAAGATAGTCTTTGGAGCAACAAGAACCATTTCCATCTCAAGTCACCAACTCTAGCCAAGTAGAGAAGTCAAGTTGTCAAGGTAAGATCTAACTTTCTTTTCAAGTATTAAGGGTGATGTAGATGTGTGAATATAAGTTGTATGCATGAAATAAGGTGTATTGATGTTGGAACATGATAGTAGTTATGGGGTTATATGTGTTGATGTTGAAGTATGGTTGTAACTTGACGAACATGAATCGCATGCATAAAATCATGAAAGTCGGTGTTGGAATGTTAGTTGGCCGTAGGGACTGTTTTGGTGGAATTAATGGACTGATTTTCTTTAATAAATATGGTTGTTACTATCATAGATCTCATGGTAAAAAGAATGAAAAGAATTGGAAGGTTAAAGGTGAAGTTATGATAGTATGAAAATGGTTGAATCTATGATTTTATGTGAGTGATGTTGAAGCATGGTGTAGCCGTGTGTGGACTGTTTTGTGAAGAAGTTAGTGAACTGTTTTTACTTGATATTTTGATTGTTATTATCATGAATTTTATGATGGAAATGAAGGTGTTTAATGGTTGGAGTTGAAACTAAAGTCGTTTGAGAATTGTTGTAAGGATTATAGAAATGACGATATAGCGTAGTTGCGTATGAATTGATGTTGTACTTGTCTTGTGGATAGCTGGTCATAACTTGCTGAAATTATATGAAAAGAAGACATGAAATGATGTATAAAAATCGCATGTGGTTGGCTTAGTATGTTCGTAAACGTTTGCAAGAATTCCGAACATCGTTATGTTGTCGGTTAGAGACCTGTTTTGGACATGTTGTGGTAGTGGACTGTTTTGGACTTGTGTTTTCATTAAGTTGGAAAGAATAATTATAAGTTAAGAGGATACATCATATTGTATGTTGGATGGGCTGTTATAAGTTGTTACATGCAAACGTTAAGGCTACAAACTAATAAAATTAACTTGAGAATGTCGAAGCCGTATGTGAATCGTTATTGCATGTTATTGTGTGGGCTGTCCGGATTGGTATTGAACACATAATTATTGATGTTGTATTGGTAGTATGTGGTTGGTTTAGATACAAGAGAAAACATCGCCTAAACATCTAGAAAGGAGTTACTAACGTTAGAATACGTTTGAATCTCCCGTAGCTTAATCATAGTTGTTGGCGTCTTAATATAGGTTGAAGTATTATTGGGTAGCGTACACATATTGTGTGACGAATAAGCACTAAAGACCTCGTCCGATCGGAAGCACTTCATAAGGAAAAAGCTTTGGCGTGAAAGTTCGTGACACCTGTTCGGCATTGAGGTAGGTTACGGTTTACTTTATGTCTAGACTCCGGTTAGCGAAACGTATGTAAATAGTAGTGATTGACGGGGAAAGTATGATAGGCCTTCGGGCATGGTGTGGAGGTAAATTCCATCTAGGTTGGTATTGCCAGCGTTATGTGGCTTGTCGCCATTATTGTGATATCTATGTGGGCTCGTCGCCATTATTACGATATTGTTATGTGAGCTGTCATTGTATTGTGATTTCATGTATTTGATATAATTCTCTCTCTTGTTCTCCCACTGGTCATATGGAAGAGGAAGGTTATTACTGAGAATTGAATATTGAATTGCAATTCCTAGTATGAATCTATGGAACCTATGATTGCGGTGATTATTGAGGTTGATTCCATGCGAGGCATGCATCCCATATTCTATGTGCTATGTGATGTAATTATCACCTAGTTGTATCTTTATCACATACTAGCTCCCTCACCTTATGAAAGGGAAGGGTAATATTGATGATTGAGCCGTGGGCAATAATATGACTTGTACTTGTTTATTGCATATTGGTGATATAATTGAGACGATATCATGCATGACATGCTTTCATATTACTCTTATGTTGTTATAATGGTGAGGAGAGTGATTGAGAGACTCCGAGGTTTCTGAGGAGATTGAGAGTGACGGAGAGAGACTCCGAGGTTTCGCCGGAGATTGAGAGTGACGAGAGAGAGACTCCGAGGTTTCCCACCGAGATTGTGAGTGTTTGTTGCCCGAGGTTTCTTGCCGGAACGATGGAGTGTCCGATGCCCGAGGTCTTTGCCGGGATCGTGAGAGTGTGCTCGTGATCCGAGGTTATATTCCGGAGCGAGTGGTACATGGACTTCGCGGGTCCCCCATGGGTCATGACTATGAGGCATTGCCATAGCATGTGTGTACGGGAGTGGAGTGTGAGAGGTGACTACCGCATTGCATAACATTTACATAGCACGACATTGCATTGCATAGCACTCCATTTGAATGGTCATTCATGTCATTGCATGGCACATTCTCTCGATTGATTCTTGATTTGTGAATTACTGAGTTGTTGTTGGTGAGTATTTATTTTAAAGGCTGGATGGAATCGAGGTTTATAGAATTCTCCCTAGGCTTATAATCTGAGATATTGAGATCCCTGCGACTATCGTTAATGCAAGACTTTCTCATGTGCTAGATGTGTGACTGTGTTTGATTACTTATCTCGCTACTTGTTAGTTGCTTCTTGTTTATATGCGTGAACTAACCATTGTCGGCCTATGATACCTACGAGCCTAGTGTTGTGCTCATACTACTCTTGCTACACTCCTTTCCGGAGTGTAGAGTTATTTTCAGTGATGTTCGGAGTCTCACGACCATTTCGAGGCATTCGTCAAAGACGTTTGGGTGAGCTATTGCAACCCGCAGTCTCTCCTTAGATTTCGTTGTTCTCTATCCTTAAACGAAGTCGTATCCGGTTGAGTCCGTCATCTATTCAAATTGTAAACTTCTTAGAAGCTCTTGTATGAGTCTAGACCAGATTTTGGGAATTTCTTATAATAACAGTATTTATTCCGCATGTTGTATCAAATTAGGGTAGTTATCTGAAGGGTTCGCCCACCAGGGAGGGTTAGTGTGGGTGCCCGCATGATCCATAATTTGGGTCGTGACAAAATCATTCAAATCTTAATCATTAAGTGCGTTTATTTTTCTTATTTTATAATCACTTAATGGGTCTAAATAGGTCTAAATGATTAAGATCTATAACAAAGTCTTAATATTATTAAGTTGTCTATTTAAGAAATTCTACAAAGAGAATAGCTCACTACACTCCATCTACATTCAATCATCTCCCATCACCCACAACCACCATCCTCAGCCACAACAACTATCACTGTCGTCAATCACTACCACCTACCACTCACAACCACCATTCTCGGCCACAACAATCACCACCGCTAATCATCATAGTCTGTTGTCATGACTATTTGCAATCATCACCACCAATCACTATTGCATCTGCTAATCACCACGAACAATCACCACCATTAGTCACCGCTATATATCTTTAACCACCACCATCAGCTATAATTGTCATCCACCATAATTATCAGTCGTCACCATCAGTTATCACCATCAACACTGTTAATCACTAATATCAGACCACTATACGACAAGATACTACCCACAACCACCTTCATTTTTAAAATATTTTATTAATATAGTATTAGATTAATTTAGTATTTTATTTAAATTTATACTTATTAATTTTTAAATAAATATCAAGTAGTATATATTCAGATGTTGAGAAAACAAACAATCTTAATTATTTAGTATTAAGATCTTAATACAACATCTTAATATTCAGATGTGTATTCGGATTCAGACATATAAATCTTAATGCATATCATAAAATTCGGATGTGTATGATCAAATTCAGACGACTTAACCTTAATGAAAACAAATGAGTGTTCACGACAAATTTGCTAGCAGAAAATAAATAGCTGTAATCACATAACAAATATGAGAGAAAATATTTTATCGATATCTTGTGAGTACAACTCTGGATGTATCCCCTAATTCTAATATTTGTGTTGTTCACATTGATTTGAGGGCCTATCTATCGTATTTCTCGAATGAATGATGGACTTCTGGTGATGTGTTGAGTCTCCAAGAAGATTTGATCAGCACTTCAGATCATTCTTAATGGAAGACGCGCTCGAACTCTCCAACTTGTTGAAGACCTTTGGAGAAGACTTATATAAGTATTTTTGCTCTCCTATGCATCTAATCAAGATGTCATGCAATTTTTCAGACGTCCTCAAAAGGGGATGTGTGACGCCTTTATATAGGGATGAGCTAGAGCTTGAAAGTATTTTGGTCTCCAAATAATTCTAGTGGACCTTGGACTAGAAAGACGTAGGTTGGACTCGTCTTGTAGGGGCCCAATTTAATGGACTAACTCAAATATAAGTAGGATTTCATTTAAGCCGTGCACTTTTTTACTTAAATAATTAATCCGACTTTGTGAAAAAAAAAATTGACTCGGTCAATATGAGTAACGACCTGCTTGGTCGTTATAGTCTTTTTGGCACTTTCTGACCTTTTCCCGAGCTTGTTAGCTCACATTTTACCCTAGAGGGTCGTTGACACACTTCCCGAGGTGTTCGGGGTTGAATTGGGTGACTTTTTGGGAAATTGTGGCTTTAAGCGAAAAAGAGTTGACTTAAAGTTGACTTTTGGGTAAACGGACTGTCACGCCCCGAACCATGGCTTAGGAGTAACACGACACTCGGTGCCTAACAACATGTGAGCGAGCGAACTCATAGGCTGGCTAAATGAACATGGGATATCAAAACATACAAGAATAAGGAAATAAGACTAACACATGTTGATATACTAAAAGTCAGACTGAATTATATTAAATGCGAAATTTACTGTTTAAGTCTGAAGCATCTGAATAAATAGCCAACAAAACTAATACATCAAAATCTACTATTATCTGACTGACTGAACTATGTCTATGAAGCCTCTATATACTAAAAGATAAATGTCAAAAAGCGAAAGACTGAAAGCAGGATAACGCCTCGGAGAAACTGGGGCTCACCGAGCAGCTGGTACGAGCAGTCCTAACTAGCTGAATCATCAATCTATATATCGTTGCCTGCATCGCGAGATGCTGGCTCCCAAGCAATAAAAAGGGACATCAACACATTTGAATTTTACTGGTATGTAAAGCAAACTGAAAGAAAGAACTATAAGTACATGAAACTAAAACTGAAACTGAACTGAAGATGTGGAGTAAAGATAAGAATGCTCCCAATTTTCTAAATGAAGAATCACTTGTGTAATCAAATATAAACTGTGGCCTAGGGCCCAAATAAACGTGCACAAAATTGTGGTCTCAGGCCCCGAGCAATACGTATGCATAAACAGTGGCCTAGGGCCCAAAAATACATATACAAGTATTCAACATTAAGCAATTTATATACAAGACTAGGACCGAGCTATAGCTGATAGCATGATAACTATTTTGGATTATGGAACTTAAGCCAATATCTGATTATATTCTGACTGAGACTCATGTGATGTCAATACACAAGTCTATAATGATTACGTACTGAGTTCATGATATTCAAAATGATAACCATGAATGAATTATGAAACTATAACTCTAGAAGATAGCAGTTCTACAACTATTCAAGAACTAGGGCTAAATTGCATTCTAAGTCAATTTACTGATAAGTATGAAGAACGAGGTGTAGGGAGAATCACAAACATTCCCTAACACAGATAGTTAGCCTCACATACCTATAACGCTCCAAAACTTGAAGAAAAGGTCTGAACTTTTGAAGAAGAAACCCAAAGCTTAGAACTTGAAACCTTGAGAAGAGTTTTCACCGATTTTCGTAGCTACTGTTCATAGCTCAAACCACACTACTCCAAACTTCAAAATCTGATCTCTACCGTTCACATTTAAGACCTAAATGTTGTGATTACGCAGCTATAATTTGGGCTCGATCCAACAGCTAAATTGGCGAGAAACGCCAAAGGAAGCTAGCTGGTTGGAGGGAAATCTATAGCAGAATTACTAGGGTTTTGCGTTTGATGGAGTGCGTCTAAATCAATCCTATTTCATAATTGTACCAACCATTAAATGTCTAAAACATAATAATAACTCCATATAATCCATTAATGATTGAGGGGCTTACCTTTTTGAAGAAATCCCAAAGCTTCATTCCAAATTTGACCATGAATGGATTCTTTTCCAAAATTTAGCAATTCCAAATAATTATTCGGTGTTAATCTAGTGTTAACTTAATATAATTGACATAGGGATTTGAATAAGAACTCACCTTAGGTGTTTGGTAGCAGCTCTGGTCGAAAATCCTTACATAAAACGTTTTAGGATTGTATTTATAGGTTATCATAAAGGCTTGGGCTTTAAAACCTAATCCTACAAGAATTGGGATTTCCATTTTACACGTCCTCAATAAATCAGCCATAACTTTTTGTATAGAACTCCATTTGACGTAGGCCTTTTACGGATGGAAAGGTATTTCAATGGGCTACAACTTTCATGTTTTGAGTTTTCTCTAATTCTCAATAGATTTTCACGAAATCAGGATGGAAAATGGACCTGCCGTAAACTTAGCCGATTCTATCGAATCTTAAGCACCTTACCATTAGCCACCTTGCGACGATCATATCTCCTTGCTCCGATCTCTAATTGACATAATCCTTAGATTCCTGGAAAGGTACTTCCACATACTACAACTTTCATTTAGGAACCATTTCAAAATTCTCAATTAATCAAAGGATTATGATTGCCCGAAGTAGGCCTCTTGGCCACTTTCGTAAAAAGTTCAAACCTTCAAATTTCCACTGAAACTCCAACGATACAAGTCTAACTTTTGTTATAAGATATGGGGTGTAACACGGACCTTTTCCAAAAATCTGTCATTTTCGAAAGGTCCGGATAGTCATTTAGAACTTATGTGTATATCTGGTTCGGTTCTCAATGCACTCAGTGCATTTTGGGACTTGGGATGGGAAGTCAAAATTAAGGTATCGGGGGTTGACTGGGTCAACGAGACCTTCGTTGGGAATTTTGAGGCCACGAGCGTTCGTAGCATGTTTTTATGTATGTCTATGTACTTGATATGTAAGCAGATGGCCTTGGGAGTTAGTCGAAAATTCAGGTTGAGTTGTGAAAACTTGGGGACTTTTCTGGTGTCTGGCGGCACCAGCACTGCGGCAGCGGTACCGCTATAGCGGTCACCCTACCGCTGGAGCGACTGGTTCAATTTTGTCTTGACCGCTATAGCAGTCAAGGGACCGCCGAAGCGGTGACGCTAAAGCGGCCTGATGGTCGCGGAAGCGGGTATCGGATAGTTAAGTCATTAAATGAAGTTTTAAATACCCTAAGTCCCTCATTTATTACTATTTCGAAATCTGGGCTATTGGAAGCAATTCTAGGATATTTTTGGAGGAAAGTCTTCGTGGTAAGTTCTTCTAATCCCTTTACTATTCCATTTTCCTTAATCATCTTAGAATTCCTTTATCTTGATAGCTTATTATGTGATTGAAGATTAAAAGTGGGTTCAATGAGTTATTCTTTCTAGGCTTCTAAATCATGATTTGTTGGCTGGGTTAACTTCTTTAAGCATTGAATTGATGAATAAAATCCTTTCTTATTAGTGGCTAAATTTATGGAGTTGGAGGTTAGTGTTTATACCCAAATTTGGGGGTTTTGCCTAGAATCCGAAATTGAGTAAATTGTTGATTATTCTAGCTTGCTATTAATGGGAATTGATCACCTAGAGCTTTAATTTCATGTTGGAACCCTTAGGTTCCTAATTTCACCCTTCTAGTTTATAAAAACACATTCCATAGGCTAGGAATTTGGGTCTTGAATAGAAGTAGGGTTCGTTTGATGTTCTTCTTGATTCTAATATGCCTAGACTTTCTCTATCTCGAGGCTAAAAGGAAAGAGAAGTCTAAGGAGTGATTGTTAGTGATATTGATGTTCGGCCTTCCAGGTAGGTTACGGTTTATCCTATGGTGAGACTTCATTTAGCGAAGCCTATATTTAGACAATATTGGCGGAGAAAGCATGTAAATCTTCAGGCATGAAGTTGGGTTGGATATTGTCTTAGGTTAGGCCCTATTGTGTGATCGGGGTTAGCCGCCCCGTTGTGTTGTGACTTATCTTGTTCTATTGTTGTTGGCTTGATGACACGTGGAAATAGTAGATATTGGAGACTATTGATATATCTTGACCATGATATTGTAGTATCTTACTTATTGACGTTTGATATCAGTATAGTGTTCTATTATGGCTTATTGTGTAGCCTTTTCATGATATTGTTGGTGTGTCCATGCGTGGCACTTGTGATATTGATTTGATTATTGACATTGAACTCATGCATTTCACACATTCTCATCCTTCATGATATACTGTTGATACATTAATGATACTTGAGGAAACACTGTGATGAGCTGGGCTCAGTTGGATGAGAGTAACATAAGGACCGATATCCGATAGTTGTCTCAAAATCGAGGTTGTGCGTAGCAATTGCCGAGGTTGTTGCTAGAATCATGAGGTAGTATTTGCCGAGATTGTTGCTAGAATTGTGAGGTACATGGACTTTGCGGGTCCCCCATGGGTTGTGCTACTGAGATGTGATGTTCCATCATCGGAGTACATGTGTACACAGCATATGCATTGCATACACATTTCATACATTATTGCATTGCATTGTACTATGGCTTCTATTGTGATATTCTTGTGATGTACTTATGATATTCGGATTCTGACTAAGTATTTTGAGACTTGACACATTTGGGTTTAGATGTTAAACATAAGTGATGACGTGTATTGGATTTTGGCTCGTGTTTAACTTATACCTTATTGATTTACCTCTTTATCTTACTTTATTGCCTTTATATGTGTTAGGTAAGCTTAGTCGGCCTATGATACCTACCAGTACTTGTTGTTTGTGCTGACATGCACTTGCTGCATTCTTTTACGAATGCAGAGTTTCAGGTAGGATCGACCTCTAGTTCTCGTGGCTGATAGTGGTGCGAAAGTTGCTGCTTAGAGTCTTACAGGGTGAGCACAGGGACGTCCACCGCCTTGGAGATTCTTCCTTTATTTTATGTCTTACTTGCTATTCCGAGACATATTTAGACTACTGATGTATTATTGATATTTCCAGACTCGTAGATTCTAGCTAGTTGCTCTTGTATGACTAGATAGATTTCTAGGTGGTTTGATGTATTCCGCATATTCTATCTATTATTATGTCAGACTTACGTATTTCTATCACTTCCGCTTATTTATTTATTTATTTATTGTTTCATGTCTTTGAGATTGTTGGGATAAGGGTTCGCCTACCGAAATGGAAAAGGTAGGTGCCCACGCGACTTAGCTAGATTGGGTCGTGACAACATGTCATGAATTTAAATTTAATCCAAATTTTATTATGAATTTAATACAATAAAATTTTTATGTCTACAATGAGGCCTTAATGTATTTTTTCATTTGATTCTTTCAGATGTAAACGATCACACCCTCATCCTCTCTTAACCCTCCGTCCTCTTTCGTTCACTTTGATGATCTCCATCTCATCTTTTTTTTTTTTTTTTTTTTTTTTTTGAATCACTTGATCATATTTTCATTCTTCATTACCCATCTATGAACTCAAGCTTAGATATTTATTTACAATTGTAATTTCGTTGAAATAATAAAAAAGGAGGACGGAGGGATTGAGAGAAGATAAGGGGGTTTGAAAGAATCACATGAAAAGAGACATTCGGACCCTTTTATTAGTTTTGAATAAGCACGTGTTTCCACATGCTACGTGTTAACTTTTTTTATTTACTACTTAATTAGTGAAAGGGTAAATAATATGAAAAAAATACATTCAGGGGGTTCATAGGACCCGCATAATTTAGGTGTGTCACAGACAACTTTGCCATAGTTTATACGTATTTCAATACCTTAATGTACTATAAGACTTGACATAAACGTGCAACGCACGTGCCGAGAGATAAAACATTTAACAATGGTTATGCTACTTTATCAAGTGTCGAATGGATTCTAGTAATACCGAAGTAATCTAATTGAAGATTACAAGGATATGATGACTTCAATATTACCACCCAACAGCCATGTTCAATTGTATATGAAATACAATTTTACTTCAATTGATTTTCCACTCCAAAGTTAAAAGAAAATTCAATGGTAGAACTGAAAAGAGACTAGTGTGTATAAAGATAGAATTCTCTTCTAATGATTAACTGTTGTCTTAAAAGTGAACAAATATCCCCCCTCTGACTAGCTATACTACAAGTCAAGTTCTTAACTGTGAGATAATAAACTTTTCTATCAATGTGGCAATAAAGAGGCTGCATTGTAACCATTTGCAGCTGAAATTGATTTTAGTATTTCTTGTTTTTTCTTGATTCTATATATACAAATTCTTCATAACTCTAGATCTAATCCTAGCTTGCTTTGCCATTGTTTGAATCACACAGTCCTTACTTAAGGTTGTCTTCTACAAAAAATTCCGATGTTTAGACTTATGCCTCATATATTTCATTTGATCTATCAGTATATATTTGGATTTATAAAATTAAGCATCCAAGAATTTTTCATAATTTTTCCTCTCTTTGTCTAACCATTTTTTTTTGTTTTGCTTCCTTTGAACACAACTTTTTGGTGTGAGTATTGAAGTCATCAAAATCCTCGTAATCTTCCTTTAGATTACTTTGGAATTACTGAAATGCATTCAACATATACATACGTGACCCTTATATTTGCTTGATATTTTCAGTTAAGCACTTTTACTAAGACTTATATCAATTGGACGCTCGATCTTTACTCAAACTGCTCCACCCTAGATCTACCCAAGCTAACTTTTCCATCATCTAAATCAAAAAAATTCTTCATCAAGTTCGTCTTCTGCAAGAACAATTTGTGGTTTAGACTTATGCCTTATGCATTCATTTGATTTATCCGTATATATCTGCTTTTTATAAAATTATCTAAGGTTTTCATGATTTCTTCTTCTTTATATAACAATTTTTTTCTTGTTTCTTGCTATTTTATGGATCCAAGTTCTAGTACATCTAGTTCAAAAGAGAGGAGACCGATCATCCTAGGTTTGGCCAAATAAAAAGAGAAATTTTATGGCTATGGTGAAAATAATTTTAATTTATGATAGATCTAAAGGTTGCGGCCACTTTTACTTAGAAAGAAATTTAAAATCAATTTTCCCCAAGAATCTTAATTCGTTCACAATGAAATTTGGATTTCAGAGGAAACTTTATATCACACAAAATGGACTAAAATACCATTTTTGTTTTGAATAAGCGTGTGCTTGCACATGATGCATTTTAACTTATTTTCTTTCTCAAGCAATCTGAAGGGAGTAAATAATAGGAAAAAATAAGTTCAGGGGAGTCATAGGACCCATGTGTAGTTTAAGTGTGTGGTTGACAATTTCCCCATAATTTAGGTGTGCTTCTAAGTCTTATCCCTTGAATTTTCTTTTAACTTTGGAGTGCAAATCCAATTGAAGTAAAATGGTATTTCTCTTTCAAAATTTCTAGTAAGCTTATAATTAACATTGTCTTCCTTTGAACATGGTTTTTCAGTGGTACTATTGAAACCATCATATGCTTGTAATAATCTTACTTTAGATTACTTTGGTATTACTGAAATCCATTCAACACTTGCATTAGTCTGATAGAAAAGCGTAACTATGATCAAAACTTTTATATATATAGCACACATGTTGCACGTGTATATCGAGTCCTGTAGTACATGTTTTTATAAAATAAGTATCAATATTATTATTAAAATTGAATAAATATTTATACATGAAAGACTAATGTACAACATTTTGTGAATGATCAATGTGGTTTGGTACAATGACTTATTTGTTGCGGTAAAAATGACTGTATATTGTAGTTCAACCTAATAAAATGAACATTCATGATTTAATTAGGTACATGTGATTTATTTTCAAATTTTTCTGACAACAACGAATCACATATACGGAGACTCTATCTTTATACACAGTTGACTTTTTTTCTTTTCTTTCTACCTTTGATGTTTTTGATAAGGCAAAGAAACACACCTAAGCTATGATGAAACTGTCAATTACACACCTAAACTATGTAGGGCTCCTATGACCCTTTGAACTTTTTTTTTTTGGGGGGTATTATTACCCCCTTCTCTAATTACCTAGTTATGAAAATAAATTAAAACACAGCATGTGCACACACGTGCTTATTCAAAATAAAATAAAAAAGTAGATTTTAATATCCTTTTTCATTTGATTCTTTCAAACCCAAACAATCGAACACTCATCCTCTCTCAAGCCTTCGTACTCTTTCTTTGATGATCTCTATCTCATCTTTTATTTCTTTTTTCTTTTCTGGATCACTTGATGAAATTGTTGTTTTTCATTACCCATATTTTTAAAATACGGAATTCAATACCTATTTTGAATGCTCCGGCTATATTTTTCCACAAGAGAAAGGAAGGAGAATAAGGGAAGGTACCCCTCAACTTTGTAGAGACTGTTCTATCCAACCAAAAGCAATGCCCTTCGCACCTAAGTGCTATAGGCTGAATATACAAGACTTATGATAGATCTTTACTACTTTTGAGAGTAAATGAAAAAGCAAGTTTTTTTGGGCACTGGGCTCGCCTATTATTAAAAGATCCTTCATTTTTATGGGTCGCTGTCCTAGGAATTGAGAGTTCGCAAACAACAGCACCAACGGATACTGTCACGCCGGTTATGAGAACAGCTATAAGAGAAGGAGGGAATTCAATACCAATTGCAGTTTTCCAAGAAATTTGGGATTTGTCTTGCGAGCAAGCCGTCCCTCCATCACATCTGATTCAATAGCACTAGAATTCCTCCAACACAACCGATTATCGACGCTTTGCTAATAGACCCCCTCCTTTGAACATAGATCCGAACTCCCACTCAAAATGGTTACTGGACAAGGATTGATAGTCTTTCGAACATCGGATCTCGAGTACATTGTACACTACCTTAGTTCTTTGATTACAGTTGTAATTTCGTTGAAATAGTGAAATAAGGAGGACAACGGGATTGAGAGAAGATGAGGGTTTGATCGTTTTGATTTGGAAGGATTAAATGAAAAAAAGACATTAAAATCGATTTTTAAGTTTTGAATAAGTGCATGTTTCCACACCCTATGTGTTAACTTGTTTTATTACCAGCTAATTAATGTAAGGGTAAATAATACGAAAAAAATTAAGTTCAGGGGTTTTATAGGACCCAACATAGTTTTGTTGTGTATTTGACAATTTTTTCATAGTTTATGTGTATTTCTATGCCTTATCCCAAAATTCAATGGTAGAAATGAGAAAAACAACTAGTGTGTATAAAGATAGAGATCTCTTATAAGTGATTAGATGTTGTCTTTGAATGTTTAATATTTCTGGAGGTTCAACAACGATATCCAATCTTCTTTTCTGCGACAAATAAGTCACGGTATGATCACCCACGTTGATCAATCACAAGATGTTGTACATTATTCTTTCATGTGTTATTATTTATTTAATTTTTTTAATAACAATATTGATATTTATTTATACGAACATGTACTACATGACTTGATATACATGTGTAACCCACGTGCACTACTGTATCAGACTAATGTAAGTGTGGAATGAATTTTAGTAATGCCAAAGTAATCTTAAAGAAGATTATAAGGATATGAAAGTTCAATAATACCATCCAGAAACCATGTTCAAAGGTAGACAAGGTTAATTATTAGCTTATTAGAAATTTTTAAAGAGAAAATACCATTTCCCTTAAAGTGAATTTGCACCCCAAAGTTAAAAGAAAATTCAATGGTAGAAATGACAAGAGACTAATGTGTATAAATTTAGAATTCTCTTATAAGTGATTAGCTGTTGTCTGAAAAGTGAACAAATTTGCCCCCTCCACCTAGCTATACTACAAGTTAAGATCTTACGGTGAGTTAATAACTTTTTCGTACAATGTGGTAATAAAAAGGCTGCCTGGTAACCTTTTGCAGCTGAAATTGATTTTAGTTTTTCTCATTTGTTCTTTATTGTATATATATACATATTCTCCATACTCCTAGATCTGCTCTAGCTAGCTTTGTCATTGTCTGAAACACATAGTCATTATTTAAGGTCGTCTTCAACAAAATATTCTGAGGTTTATTTAGTTTTCCAGATTGTTAAAAAGTCCAAGTTTTTAAATTTAAAAAAATAAATTTTCCTTTTTTTTTTTTTTTTTTTTTAAATAACGGGTCTCTCAGTTTTCAAGATTTAAGAAGTTCCAGATTTTTTAATAAAAAATTCAGTCCAGATTTATTTTTAAAAAAAATGGGGTTTCCACATTTTAAAAAAAAATTAGTTTTTTCTGATTTTAAAAATTTATACTTTTTTATATGAATTTTCCAAAATTGATTTTTCTTTTAAAAAAAAAAAAAAAGTCGATGTGGCACCACACGCGCACGCACTAGCGTGTGACTACACTTGTTGTGCCACGTGGCAGCTCGGGGATGAATTAAAACCCATTTTGCCAAGTTTAGGGGTGTCTTGAAGCAGCAATAGTTTGGGGACTAAAGTTGCAATTCGTGCCAAGTTTGGGGGTGTTTTAGATCCTTAATTTGATTTTTTAAAAGGATTGAGAGAAGATAAGGGTCCGGTGGTTTGAGGTTGAAAGAACCAAATGAAAAAAGACATTAGGACCCTTTTATTAGTTTTGAAAAAGCACTTGTTTCCACATGCTACGTGTTAACTTTTTTTATTTTACTAGGTAATTAGTGAAAGGGTAAATAATACGAAAAAAATAAGTTCAAGGGGTTCATAGGACCCACATAGTTTAGGTGTCTCATTAACAATTTTGTTATAGTTTATGTGTATTTCGATACCTTATCCCGAAATCCAATGATAGAAATGAAAAAAATAAGACTAGTGTGTATTAAGATAGAGTTCTCTTATAATATATAAGTGGTTAGTTTTTGTTTGAAAATTAAAAAAAAAAAAAAATCGCATGTACCTGATTAAACTTCGAATGCTTATTTTTGTAGATTCAACAACGATATTTAATCATATTTACCACAACAAATAAGTCATTGTACAATCATACACATTGATTATATACAAAATATTGTACGTTATTCTATCATGTAAAATAATATTGTACATTATTCTTTCATGTAAAATTATGTTATGCGATTTTTTTTAATAATAATATTGATATTTCTTTTATTCAAACATGTACTACAGGACTTGATATAAACGTGCGACGCACGTGCCGAGAGACTAATTTTATATATAAAAGATTTAACCATGGTTATGCTACTTTATCAGACTAATGTAAGTGTTGAATGGATTCTAGTAATACCGAAGTAATCTAGAAAAAGATTACAAGGATATGATGACTTCAATACTCCCAACAACCATGTTCAATTGTATAAGAAATACCATTTTACTTCAATTGATTTTCCGCTCCAAAGTTAAAATAGAAATGAAAGGAGACTAGTGCGTATAGATATAGAACTCTCTTATAAATTAAATGATTAGTTGTAGTCTGAAAAGTGAACAAATTTCCCCCCTCAGCCTAGCTATACTACAAGTCAAGTTCTTAACAGTGAGATTATAAAATTTTCTATCAATGTGGCAATAAAGAGGCTGCATGGTAACCATTTGCAGCTATTTATTTTAGTTTTTCTCATTTTTTCTTTATTGTATATATACATATTCTTCTTAACCCTAGATCTGCCCTAGCTAGCTTTGTCGTCGTCTGAATCACATAGTCCTTAGTTAATTAGGTTGTCTTGTATCAAAAAAATTTGAGTTAGGTTGTCTTGTATGAAAAAAATTTGAGTTTTAGTCTTATGCTTTATACATTTCATTTGATCTATTCGCATAGATCTTGATCTATAAAATTAAGTATCCAAGATTTTCATGATTTTTTCCTCTCTTTGTCTAACCAATTTTTTGTTTTGCTTCCCTTGAACAGAGTTTTCTGGTGGTAGTACTGAAGTCATCAGTTCATTGTAGTCTTCCTTTAGATTACTTTGGCATTACTGAAATGCATTAAACATATACATAAATGGCCCTCATATTTGCTTGATTTTCAGTTAAGCACTTGTACTAAGACTTATATCTATTGAACACTCGATCTTTACTCTAACGGCTCCACCCTGTATCTGCCCAAGCTAACTTTTCCATCATCTAAATCCTAGATCAGCCCAAGCTCACTTTTCCATCGTCTAAACAAAAAAAAAAAAAAAAAAAAAAAAAAAAAAAACGTCATCAAGTTTGTCTTCTACAAGAACAATTTGAGGTTTAGACTTATGCCTTGTACATTCATTTGATTTATTCGTATATATTTGTTTTTTATAAAATTATCTAAGGTTTTGATGATTTCTTCCTCTTTATCTAACGATTTTATTGTTTCTTGCTATTTTATGGATCCAAGTTCTAGTAGATCTAGATCAAAAGAGAGGAGATCGATCATCTTAGGTTTGGCGAAATACAAGAGAAATAATTGTTTGCTATGGTGAGAATAAATTTAATTTGTGTTAAATCTAAAGGTTCTGGCTGCTTTTAATAAGAAAGAGAAGCTTTTAAAATCAGTTTTCCCCAAAATTCGTAATTCTCTCAAAAAGAAATTTAGATTTCAAATGAAACTTTATGTCACAGAAAATAGACTAAAACCCCGTATTTTTTTACTTCGAATAAGCGTGTGTTTGCGCATGATGCATTTTAACTTATTTTCTTTCTCAGGTAATTAGTTTAGGCGTAAATAATTCAAAAAAATAAGTTGAGGGGAGTCATAGGACCCTCGTGTAGTTTTAAGGGTGTGGTTGACAATTTCGCCATAATTTTGGTGTGCTTCTATGTCTTATCCCTTGGATTTTCTTTTCACTTTGGAGTGCAAATCCAATTGAATTAAAAGGGTATTTCTTTATCAAAATTTCTAGTAAGCTTATAATTAACCTTGTTTTCCTTTGAACATGGTTTTTGGGTGGTGTAAACAACAAATTTCGAGTTGAGAAAAATATAACCAAGATAGGAAAGTTGAGTAACAAAATGTAGTATTTGATTTCAAGAATGTTGAATGTTACAATCTATATATAATCCTTTGATTCTCCAACAATAATATAAACTATGTTGAACTTGAATTTGATTTGGATTCAAGGGTCTGAGTAGCTTGATCTTGAATCTTCGTCTTTAAATTTGGATTTGGATTACTTGCTACAAACACATAACTTGATCTTGAACGCCTTGATATTTGTCTTCATTCTTAATTTTAAACTTGAACTTGAACTTGAACTTGTAGCTTATACAGAAATATGTGGTATTTGATGCACCAGCTCTCCTCTAGCTTCTTGTTCTCAATTCTTCCTCTTTATGTGTTATGAGGACCCCTATTTATAGTTTTAGGGAAGTGTTCAGCTAGGTGATTTGATTGGTCGGTTTGAACTAACCAATCATGTTCGCCTAATGACAAGCTCTAATATGATTAGCCAGAACATTTCATCTACACACATGACATGATTTCATTGGCTCATTTACTGACTTGGATTGCCACATCGTTTGACACGTGGCATGATTTTATTGGCTCATTTATTTGACTTGAATCGCCACATGATTTGACATGTGGCATGAGCCTGTTCTTTATGCTGGGCTAATAGCAATTTGGACCATGGGCTAATAAAGTGGGTTTATGCTTTTTAGCCTAATTAAATGGACTAGCCCAACATATTTGAATTTAAATAATTAATCCAATTATATTAGCCATAATATTTGTTTGGACTATTATCTTGAGTGTCATATAGTCCGAATTATTTTATGGATTTAAATCCAATAAAATTTAGACACTCACGGGTGGTACTATTGAAGCCATCATATCCTTAATAATCTTACTTTAGATTACTTTGGTATTACTAAAATCGATTACTTTGGTATTACTAAAATCCATTCAATACTTGCATTAGTCTGATAAAATCGCGCGCGCGTGTGTGTATATATATTGCACACTTGTTGCACGTGCATATCGAGTCTTGTAATACATGTTTGTATAAAATAAGTATCAATATTATTATAAAAAATTGAATAAATATTTATACATGAGATAATAATGTACAACATTTTGTGAATAATCAATGTGGATTGGCACAATGACTTAGTTGTTGTGTTAAAAATAACCGTATATTGTCGTTCAACCTAAATAAAAGGAACATTATTGTTTAATTAGGTACATGTGATTTTTTTCAAAATTTTCAGACAATAGCGAATCACAAATTAGAGAACTCTTAGTATCTTTATACACACTAGTTTTTTTTTTTCATTTCAACCTTTGATGTTTTTGATAAGGCAAAGAAACGCACCTAAACTATGATGAAACTGTCAATTACACACCTAAATTATGTAGGGATCCCATGGCCCTTTGAACCTTCTTTTTTTTTTTTTTTTTTTTGGGGTGGGGGTATTATTTTCCCCCTGCACTAATTATCTAGTCATGAAAATAAATTAAAACGTAGAATGTGCAAACACATGCTTATTCGAAACAAAAAAGTGGATCTTAATGTCCCTTTTCATTTAATTCTTTCAAATTCAAACAATTGAACCGTCATCCTCTCTCATCCATCTGTCCTCTTTCTTTCACTTGTATGATATTTGTCTTATATCTCTATCTTATCTTTTATTCTTTTTCTTTTCTGAATCACTTGATCAAATTGTCGTTCTTCATTAACCGTCTGTGTACTCAACCTTAGTTTTTTAATTACAGTTGTAATTTCGTTGAAATAGTGAAAAATGGAGGACGAAGGAATTGAGAGAAGATGAGATTCCGGCCGTTTTGATTTGGAAGAATTAAATGAAAAAATACATTAAAACCACTTTTTAAGTTTTGAATAAGTGCATGTTTTCACAAGCTACATGTTAAATTATTTTATTGCCAGGTAATTAATCGAAGGGTATATAATACGAAAAAATTAAGTTCACGGAGTTTATAGGACTCGACATATTTTAGCTGTGTAGTTGACAATATTTCCATAGTTTACATGTATTTCTATGCCTTATCCCAAAATTCAATTGAAGTAATGAAGAAAAAGAAAGACTAGTGTGTATAAACAAAAAGATCTCTTATAAGTGATTAGCTGTTTGAAAATTTTGAGAACAATCACAAGTACCTAAGTAAACTTTTGGATGTTTCAATATTTTTGTAGGTTTGGCGACGATATCCAATCATCTTTTTAGCAACAAATAAACCACTGTACGATCTTCCACGTTGATCATTGTCAAAATGTTGTACATTATTCTTTCATATATAATAATTTATTTAATTTTTTATAATAAAAATTGATATTTATTTTATACAAACATGTACTACATGGCTTAATATACATGTGCAACACACGTGCTGAGAGACTTGTTATAAATATGATCTTTTTAAATCATGGTACACTACTCTATCAGACTAATGTAAGTGTTGAATGAATTTTAGTAATGTCAAAGTAATCTTAAAGAAGATCACAAGGAATTGAAAGTTCAATAATACCATCCAAAAACCATGTTCAAAGTTAGACAAGGTTAATTATAAGCTTATTAGAAATTTTTAAAGAGAAATACCATTTTCCTTCAAGTGGATTTGCACCCCAAAGTTTAAAGGAAGTTCATTGGTAGAAATGACAAGAGACTAGTGTGTATAAAGATAGAGTTCTCTTATAAGTGATTAGCTGTTGTCTGAAAAGTGAACAAATTTGCCCCCATCCACCTAGCTATACTACAAGTTAAGATCTTACGATGAGATAATAAATTTTTCTTACAATGTGACAATAAAAAGCCTGTATGGTAACCATTACAGCTGAAATTGATTTTAGTTTTTCTCGCTTGTTCTTTATTGTATATATATATACACATATTCTCCATAATCCTAGATCTGCCCTAGCTAGCTTTGTCATTGTCTGAATCACATAGTCATTACTTAAGGTCGTCTTCAACAAAAAAATTCTGAGGTTTTTTGGGTTTGCCAGTTCAATATAGATCATCAAATGTCTACTTAATTTGATGTTTTAAAAGGATTGAGAGAAGATAAGGGTCCGGTGGTTTGAGTTTGAAAGAATCAAATGAAAAAAGACATTAGGACCCTTTTATTAGTTTTGAATAAGCACTTGTTTCCGCAAGCTACATGTTAACCTTTTTTATTTACTACTTAATTAGTTAAAGGGTAAATAATACGAAAAAAATAAGTTTAGGTGGCTCATAGGACCTGCATAGTTTAGGTGTCTCATTGACAATTTTGCCATAGTTTATGTGTATTTCGATACCTTATCCCAAAATCCAATGATAGAAATGAAAAAAAGACTGGTGTGTATAAAAATAGAGTTCTCTTATAATATTAGTGATTAGTTATTGTTTGGAAATTTTAAAAAAATTGCATGTACCAGATTAAACTTTGGATGTTCGTTTTTGTAGGTTCAGCGACGATATTCAATCATATTTACCACAACAAATAAGTCATTGTATGATCATACACGTTGGTCATTCACGAAATGTTGCACATTATTCTTCCATGCAAAATTATTTATGCAAATTTTTTACTAATAATATTGATATTTATTTTATACAAGCATGTACTACAGGACTTGATATAAACGTGCGACGCACGTGCCGAGAGACTAATTTTATATACAAATTTTTTTTAACCATGGTTATGCTACTTTATCCGACTGATGTAAGTGTCGAATGGATTCTAGTAATACCGAAGCAATCTAAAGGAAGATTACAAGGATATGATGACTTCAATACTACCACCCAACAACCATGTTCAATTGTATATGAAATATCATTTTACTTCAATTGATTGTCCACTCCAAAGTTAAAAGAAACTCAATGGTAGAAATGAAAAGAGACCAGTGTGTATAAAGATAGAATTCTGTTATAAATTAAATGATTAGTTGTTGTCTTAAAAGTGAACAAATTTTCCCCCTCTGCCTACTATACTACTAGTCAAATTCTTAACGGTGAGATAATAAAATTTTCTATCAGTGTGGCAATGAAGAGGCTGGATGGTAATCATTTACAGCTGAAATTGATTTTATTTTTCTCATTTTTTTTGTTGTATATATACATAATTCCTCATAACCATAGATCTGCCCTAGCTAGCTTTGTCATTGTCTGAATCACATAGTCCTTAGTTAATTAGGTTGTGTTCTATGAAAAATTCCGAGGTTTAGACTTATGCTTTATATATTTCATTTGATCTATCCGTATATATCTGGATTTATAAAATTAAGTATCCAAGATTTTCATGATTCTCTCCTCTCTTTGTCTAACCATTTTTTTGTTTTGCTTCCTTTGAACAGAGTTTCTAGTAGTAGTATTGAAGTCATCAAATCCTTGTAGTCTTCCTTTAGATTACTTTGGCATTGCTAAAATCCATTCAACATATACATACACTGCCCTTATATTTGCTTGATATTTTCAGTTAAGCACTTGTACTAAGACTTATATCTATTGAACGCTTGATCTTTACTCAAACTGCTCCACCCTATATCTACCCAAGCTAACTTTTCCATCTTCTAAATCCTAGATCTGCCCAAGCTAACTTTTCCATCGTCTAAATCAAAAAAGTTCTTTATCAGGTTCACCTTCTACGAGAACAATTTGAGGTTTAGACTTATGCCATATACATCCATTTGATTTATCCATATATATTTGCTTTTAATAAAATTATCTAAGGTTTTGATGATTTCTTCCTCTTTATCTAACGATTTTATTATTTCTTGCTATCTAACGATTTTATTATTTCTTGCTATTTTATGGATCCAAGTTCTAGTAGATCTAGATCAAAAGAGAGGAGATCGATCATCTTAGGTTTGGCTTAATACAAGAGAAATAATTGTTGCTAAAGTGAGAATAAATTTAATTCATGTTTAATCTAAAAGTTCTGACCGCTTTTACTCAGAAAGAGAAGCTTTAAAATCAGTTTTCCCCAAAATTCTTAATTCTTTCAAAAAGATATTTAGATTTTAGATGAAACTTTATGTCACAGAAAATAGACTAAAACCCCCTTCTTCTTTTTTCGAATAAGCGTGTGTTTGAGCAAGATGCGTTTAACTTATTTTCTTTCTCGGGTAATCAGTTCAGGGGTAAATAATTCGAAAAAATAAGTTCAGGGAAGTCATAGGACCCCTGTGTAGTTTTAGGGGTGTGGTTGATAATTTCGCTATAATTTTGGTGTGCTTCTATGTCTTATCCCTTGGATTTTCTTTTCACTTTTGAGTGCAAATCCAATTGAAGTTAAAGGGTATTTCTCTATCAAAATTTCTAGTAAGCTTATAATTAACCTTGTCTTCCTTTGAACATGATTTTTGGGTGCTGTAAACAACAAATTTTGAGTTGAGAAAAATAATAATCAAGACAGGAAAGTTAAGTAACAAAATGTAGTATTTAATTTCAAGAATGTTGACTGTTACAATCTCTATATAATCCTTTGATTCTTCAACAATAATATAAACTATGTTGAACTTGAATTTGATTTGGATTCAAGGGCCTGAGTAGCTTGATCTTGAATCTCGGTCTTTGAATTTAGATTTGGATTACTTACTATAAACACGTAACTTGATCTTGAACGCCTTGAAATTTGTCTTCGTTCTTAATCTTCAACTTGAACTGGCTCTTGATTCCTTGAACTCGTAGCTGATAGAGAAATATGTGCTATTTGATCCACGAGCTCTCCTCTTGCTTCTTGTTTTCAATTCCTCCTCTTTATGAGTTATGAGGACCCCTATTTATAGTTTTAGGGAAGGGTTCAGGTGCATTGATTTGATTGGTCGGTTTGAACTGACCAATCATATTTGCCTAATGACAAGCTCTAATTTGATTGGACAGAACATGTCATCTACACACACGGCATGATTTCATTGGACTTGGATTGTCACATCATTTGACAAGTGGCATGACTTCAATTGGATCATTTATTTTACTGGGATCGCCACATCTTTTGACACGTGGCCTGAGCCTGGACTTTAAGCTGGGCTAATAGCAATTTGGATCATGAGCTAATAAAGTGGGCTTATCATTTTTAGCCCAATTAAATGTACTAGCCCAATATATTTGGATTGAAATAATTAATCCAATTATATTGGCCACAATATTTATTTGGACTATTATCTTGAATTTGATATATTCCGAATTATTTTAGGGAAAACTAGGTATATATACATGTTAAGGAGAAATATTTACGAAACGTAACGATAGTTTTCCTTATTTACAAAACATAACGATATATTACAAAACATGACGGATTTTCATATATTTTTCGTTTTTTTATTTTTTTCAGAAAATATATATATTTTTTATAAAAAAATATTTTTTTAAAAAAATATTTTTATTTTTTAAAAAAATAATTTTTATATATATTTTTAAATATTAATTTTTTTTTTTTTTTGCTCAATGGCTTAAAAAATTACCTCATATTTACGTGTATGAAAGTTGTATGAAATGTGTATGTGTGAGCAAAATTTTTAATATAATTTTCATATACAAAATTTTGAGCGAAAACTTTAAACCTTGAATATTGTATGAAAATTGTTACAATGTTGTTGTAATTGTATTAATTTTTGGCTGTAATCTAACATGAACTTTATACATGAAAATGTGAGCGAAATTTTAAGACATGAGCAAGATACAAATTTCATATTGTTTTCATACACACAATTTTGAGCGAATTTTTTTAAGCCTTGAGCGAAATATACACATTTCATACATTTTTCATACACTAAATTTTGAGCAAACTTTTTAAGTCTTGAGCGAGATATACACATTTCATACAACTTTCATACATAAGTTTTTGAGCAAAAAAAAAATATTAATTTTTTTTAAAAAAAAAATAAATTAAAAAAAAAATATTTTTTTTAAAAAAATAAAAAAATATTTTTTTAAAAAATAAAAAATAATTTAAAAATAATTTTTTTTTTTAAATATAAAGCATGTTTTGTATAGGATTTGTAATGTTATGTTTTGTAAATATAAAACTATCGTCACGTTTCGTAAATATTTCTCCTTAAGATGTATATATATGTCAAAGACCCATTATTTTATGGGTTAAAATCCAATAAAATTTAGACACTCACAGGTGGTACTCTTGAAGCCACCATATCCTTGTAATAATCTTACTTCAGATTACTTTTGGTGTTATTGAAATCCATTCAACACTTGCATTAGTCTGATGAAATAGCGTAACTATGATTAAAACTTATATATGTACACGTGCAACATGTGTGCTATATATATATATATATATATATATATATATATATATATATATATATATATATATATATATGCACGTGTATATATATCAAGTCTTGTAGTACATGTTGGTATAAAATAAGTATCGATATTATCATTAAAAAAATTTAATAAATATTTATACATGAGATAGTAATGTACAACATTTTGTGAATGACCAATGTGGATTGGTACAATGACTTATTTGTTGCACTAAAGATAACTGTATATTGTCGTTCAACCTAATAAAATGAACATTCATAGTTTAATTAGATACATGTGAATTTTTTCAAAATTTTCAGACAACAACGAATCACATATAAGAGAATTCTATCTTAGTTCCTTATACCCACTAGTCTTTTTTTCATTTCTTCCTTTGATGTTTCTCATAAGGCAAAGAAACATACCTAAACTATGATGAAACTGTCAATTACACCTAAACTATGTAGGGGTCCTATGACCCTTTGAACTTTTTTTTTTTTTTTGGTGTATTATTTACCCCCCTTCACTAATTATCTAGTTATGAAAATAAATTAAAACATAGCATATGCAAACCTATGCTTATTCGAAACAAGAAAAAGTGGATCTTAATGTCCTTTTTCATTTGATTCTTTCATACCCAAACAATCAAACCCTCTGTATTGACCTGTTTGGTCATTATTGCGTTTTTACCATTTTTGCCCTCGTTGAATAGTCTCCGATCCTTGTTAGTATATTTTGACCCGCGTGGACTGGTGGCACAGTTCCCTAGGCATCGTTTTAGGTTTTGGAATGACTTTTAGAAAATTTGGCCTTAAAGCGAAAATCGTTTGACTCGAAGTTGACTTTTGGGTAACCGTGCCTGTAATCGAATTCCGACAGTTCCATTAGTTCCGGAGGGTGATTTATGACTTAGTGGTGTCATTGATTTGGTTCCCAAAGGGTATGGGTGTGATTTGAGTCATTGGTTGAGAAACGGGTTAAGTTAGAATTGGAGTTGACCACGGTCCACATCGGGTCAAGATGATCCCGTGTTGATGTTTTCAAGTTCCAATAAGTTTGTATGATTTTTGGACATGTCCAAAAAGTTTGGTTAGATTCCGATGAGTTTTGGATAAGTTTGGGTTGTATGGTGATTGTTTTCGGTTTCGATGTCGATTTGAGCATAACGGATACCATATTGAACAAATGGCCTTTGATTCATGTTTTGACTGAATCATTATATCCGTATCATAAATTCAGAACCATAGCAACTGAAATCATCGAGTATCGACATTGTATGAGGGAATTATGGTCATTTTGCTAAGAATTGGGTTGACAGATTTTTCAGATTAATTGCGAAACTGCCATTGAATTCGTATTTAAAAATTTGCATTCTTCCAAATATTGAAACCACCATATATCATTCATTATAAGGTTAAATTGAGTGATTCAAAAGCCTAACTTGAGTGAAATTTCACAAGGAATCCATTGGAGGCATCAAAAGAGAGTTTTGGGATCTTTTGGTACCACAAATTAGGCGGAACAACTAGGCGTTTTTGCTATTAATGTTGTTTGGGGTTTCTCTCATCTAGAAAGCTTGGGTTTGAGAGAATTCAAGGATGTTTTTCAAGTTTCTTACATGGGGTAAAGTCTAAATCATAATCTAAGTATTTCTCTTTGATTCATTTCCTTGATTTAAGCTTTAATCCATAATTTCTAAAGTAGGAGATTGGAGTTTTTCATGAAAGAGGGTTTAACGGGCCTTTCTTGAGAAGTTCATAAATTGGTTAGGCTTCCTAAGTTGCTTTAAATGATCAAATTGATTGGTTTTATGCTAGATTATGATGTATCTAAGGTTGTTAATGATATACCTTCGGGAAAAGGGTTCAAAACACACTCAAACTATGGCCAAAGTTGCCATAACACACCTGAACTTTGCGGAGGTCCTATGACCCCCCTGTACTTATTTTTTGTGTATTTTGTACGCTTTTATATGGTGACGTGTACAAGCGATTGTATCTACTCTCTTTGAGCGCGTAAGATTACATATAAAAGTGTAAATAATACATAAAAAATAAGTCCGTGGGGGTCATAGGACCCCGGCAGTTCGTGTGTTATGGAAACTTTGGCAAAATCTGGTCAGCAAATTACTGTTCATCTTCTTCATAGAGAACTGAAATTTGATCCTAATGCACTTTAAATCTCAACCAAACATCACCAAATTTCAGATTCGAATTCCTCTCGACGTTTCGGTCTTTTGATATATCATCCACTCGAAATGAAGCTCATTTGCGGCAACCCGAAAATTCGAGTTCGAAGCTTCAAGCTTTGTTCATGGCGGCCATGGAGTCGTTCGCGCTCTTCTTCACGTTCCGGACGTCTTCTAAGCTTGAGTTCGCCTTCAAACAATCAAGAACCAAGAATTTTATTCATCAAATCCGGAATTTGGAAGACCCGGATCCGAAAGCTTCAAGTCGAAACTCTACGTCCCTAATGGAGTTTTTGTTTACCGGTTCTACTATCTTAATCCACTATGATTAATCATGTTTTCAATGTCGACAATGTCACAAATCCTATATAATATCGAAAAAGACCCGTTTGATTTGGTCGTTACATAATGGAGTTTTTTGGGTTTGAAATTTTGGAAAAAATACCCAATTGAAGAATAATTAAATCTTTTAAACTCAACACAAAGGAAAGCAAAAAGGCACAAATTCTTGAACAGCCACAAACTCAACACAAAAGGCACGAAGCAAAAGGCACGATAATTGAAAGAAAAATTAGCTCTAATAACTTGAAAAAAATTTGGTCACTATAAGTGCACTTATAACGACCGATTTATCTCCTTCGTTAAAAAGTGGTCGCTAAATATCAAATTTCCTGTAGTGGAGCGCGTGCATACACTCAAATGAGTTTGGGTGACTTTGTCCATTTGAAAGCATAGATAATACACAAAAAATAAGTCCAGGGGGGTCATAGGACCCCCGCAAAGTTTAGGTGTGTTATGGCAACTTTGGCCATAATTTAAGTGTGTTTTGAATACTTTTCCCATATACCTTCCATTATTAGTAATGAATTCTTGAATGTAAGAGTTAGGGTTTATGCCCAAAATTGGAGGTTTTGCTTGGATTTCGAAATTGGATGAATCCTTGAGTTAATTTATCAATTAGTTGATGGGTTTTGATCACCTAGTGTTTAATTAGATAATTTACCCCCCGAATCTCCCGTTTTGCCCTTGTGGGCCCGTTTCCCCAAATTCTAGAGTTGGTTTTTGACCCAATTAGAATGATAGCAATATAGGTATCGATCTTCATGATTTCTAATCTAGATTTCGACTATGAATAGACTTTGATTATTTTGAGACTCAAAGGAAGGGCAAGCGTGTGGCTGACGGTTCGTGACTACTTATTTCGGCATTCCAGGTAGGTTGAGGCTTATTTTGGGTTAGACTTCGATTAGTGACTCATATGTAGTCATTGGAAAGTGTTGGAGACATCATTTGAATCTTCGGGTATGAAGTTTGGGTTGGAACTTAGGGTTTGGTATCTACTTGTGACTTGTTGATTGAGCTCGTGGCCTGTACATATCATAGGATCTTATGTGCTATGTGTTGTATGACTTGGTGGATTATTTGCAACTTGGGAGTCAATCGGAAGGATGAAATTACTTGATATTGATATTGGTACTTAGTGTACGCCTCGTTATTGGTATAGCCATTTTGGGATAGTTGGCTCTTATTGTTATGAAAATTGGAGATTCATTATGATTACTGTGTGGATCACTTGTTGACGATATGGGTGCGCTGTGTGTGGCACAACTTGAACTTGATATTATTCATTGTTGTACTTGCATCGTGCCATATTCATTTCATACTTGATGCGCTGTGTGTGGCACAACTTGAACTTGATATTATTCATTGTTGTACTTGCATCGTTCGATATTCATTTCATATTTGATGCGCTGTGTGTGGCACAACTTTAACTTGATATTATTCACTGTTTGTACTTGCATCGTTCCATATTTATTTCATATCATCTTATTATGCTGTGTGACTGACACTATTGATGGAAACAAGAAAGAACATTGATGATTATGGAACATGGTAAGTCACCTCTGAGCTGTGTGCGGAGAGGCCGATTATGGAACATGGTAAATCACCTTTGAGCTGTGTGCGGAGGGGCTGATATGGAACACCGATAATGCGATACTGGTAGATAATTGGGTCCTCTGAGCTGTGTGTGGAGTGACGGTGCTTGTACTTCGCGGGACCCCATGGGTTGTGCTGCCAAGGCGTGGAGGAATTCTGTCATTGGAGTACAAGAGTATCACTGCTTGCATAGCATTTGCATTTTATACATTGCATTTTAATGTTGATGGATTGTCTTACCTCGTTGATGTTTGTTGCTATCACCTTATTGGCTATAAATGGTGTGACTTGATGCTGTATTGTTCAAATGTTGGAACCGGATGCTTGAGAGTTGTTTTCTATTTGGCTAAATTGAGATACGTGGTTGAACTACTTGCTACTGGATTGTGTTGGACTGAATTACTTGTTAGGTGAGTATGATCCTTCGTCCCTTCCCTTTTACTGTGCATATGTGATCTAATTGTTGTCGACCGGTGATATCTACTCAGTACCGTTATCGTGTACTGACCCTATCTCCTAGTACTCTTTATTTGAGTGCGGAGTATGCATTGGGCGAGACATTGACCCTTTGTTAGCGGTCCCGAGGCAGACTCGATAGCTTTCCAGGGTGAGCATATGGCACTCAGCTACTCGGATTGGTTATTCTTCAGCTTTGTCTTATCTTCTTCCATGAGACATTTTATTATGTTTTAGACTTATGTTATCAGAATTTTGGACATGTATTTATGATTAGTGCTCTTGTACGATTCAGACCATGAGATTCGGGGTGTAGTTCTTCTGCACTTATTATTTATAATATGAAATTCAAGACTTAGTATTATTTCTGTTATTGTTAATTCTGTAAATTGATTTAATGGTCGAGATAATTGATTAGGTTGAGACGGGTTCGCGAACTATGGTGGGATTTGGTAGGCGCCCGCGCGTTCCATGAAAATGGGGCGTGATACCCTCATCCTCTCTCAATCCTCCGTCCTCTTTCTTTCACTTTTACGAGCTCCATCTTATCTTTTATTCTCTCTTTTCTGGATCACTTAATCAAATTGTCGTTCTTCATTAACCATATGTGTACTAAATCTTAGTTCTTCAATTACAGTTGTAATTTCGTCGAAATAGTGAAAAATGGAGGACGAAGGGATTGAGAGAAGATGAGGGTCCGATCGTTTTGATTTGGAAGAATTAAATGAAAAAAGATATTAAAACCACTTTTTAAGTTTTGAATAAGTGCATGTTTTCACAAGCTATGTTTTAACTTATTTTATTACCAGATAATTAATCAAAGGGTAAATAATATGAAAAAATTAAGTTCACGGATTTATAGGACCCGACATAAATTAGTTATGTAGTTGAAATTTTTTCCATAGTTTATGTGTATTTTTGTGCCTTATCCCAAAATTCAATGGTAGAAATGAGGGGAAAAAAAAAAAAAAAAAGAGACTAGTGTGTATAAAGACAGAGATCTCTTATAAGTGATTAGCCGTTGTCTGAAAATTTTGTGAACAATCACATGTACCTAAGTAAACTTTGAATGTTTCAATATTTTTGTAGGTTTGACGACGATATCCAATCATCTTTTCAGCAGCAAATAAATCATTGTACGATCATCCACGTTGATCATTGTCAAAATGTTGTACATTATTCTTTCACGTATAATTATTTATTTAATTTTTTTATAACAAAAATTGGTATTTATTTTATACAAACATGTACTACATGGCTTGATATACATGTGCAACGCACGTGCCGAGAGACTTGTTATATATATGATCTTTTTTAATCATGGTACACTACTCTATCAGACTAATGTAAGCGTTGAATGAATTTTAGTAATGCCAAAGTAATCTTAAAGAAGATTACAAGGATATGAAAGTTCAATATACCATCCAAAAACCACGTTCAAAGGTAGATAAGGTTAATTATAAGCTTATTAGAAAATTTTAAAGAGAAATAGCATTTTCCTTCAAGTGGATTTGTACCCCAAAGTTAAAAGAAAATTCAGTGATTGAAATGACAAGAGATTAGTGTGTATAAAGATAGAATTCTCTTATAAGTGATGAATTGTTGTCTGAAAAGTGAGCAAATTAAATTTGCCCCCTCCACCTAGCTATACTACATGTTAAGATATTTACGATGAGATAATAAATTTTTCTTTCAATGTGGCAATAAAAAGGCTGCATCAGCTGAAATTGATTTTAGTTTTTTCTCATTTGTTCTTTATTGTGTGTGTGTATATATATATATACACACACATATTCTCCATAATCCTAGATCTGCCCTAGGTAGGTTTGCCATTGTCTGAAACACATAGTCATTACTTAAGATCGTCTTCAACAAAAGATTCTGAGTTTAAACTTAAATCTTATATATTTCATTTAATCTATCCATATATCTGCATTTATAAAATTTTGTATCCAAGATTTTCATGATTTGTCCTCTCTTTTTTTTTTTTTTTGATGACATGGGAACCCACAATCCCTACCCTTCGGGTGCGCACAGTAGGAAACCTTGCCTCCCGCAATAGCTCGCAAACCACACAGAGAGGTAACCCGCACTAGGCAAGCCCCATGCGACGAGCTCCACCCAGAAGGCAAATCCCCTGCTGTCGTAGGCAAGGGGTTTCGAACCTGACACCTCTATTATGAAAGCCTCATGGCGCCAACCAACTGAGCTACCCTTGCGGGTATGATTTGTCCTCTCTTTGTCTAACCATTTTTTTGTTTTGCTATTCCAAGGATGGAAGTTCTAGTAAATCTAGGGTCAGAAAGAGAGGAGATCGATCATCTTAGGTTTTGCCAAATAAAAGGAGAAAGCCAAGCCATAATAGAAAGCCATAATACATAAACAGACTCTCATATTTGCCTCAATTGGCAAGTATGACCTCTAATTTTGGGTGTGCACAAGTAGGCACCTCAACTTGTCTCCGCTTTGTTAGTTGAATACTTCAACTTACAAAAGATCATCTAGACACCTCTAAAATTATGTGTCACGTCAGCATTTGTGTTTACGTGTTCAACTTTGCGTACACCCAAATTTGTAGGTCATACTTGCTAGTTGAGGCCAAGTTTGAGGGCTTATTTATGTATTATGCCAAGGTGAAATGATTGTTGCTATGGTGAGAATAAATTTAATTTGTGATAAATCTAAAGGTTGCGGCCGCTTTTACTTAGAAAAAGAAACTTTTGAAATTAATTTCTCCCAAAACTCTTTCAATTTGTTAAAGAGAAATTGAATCTAAGATGGAACTTTTTATCACACAAAATGAACTAAAACCCCTTATATTTTGTTTTGAATAAGCTTGTTTTGAATAAGCGTGTATTTTCACATGATACATTTTAACTTATTTTCTTTCTAGGTAATTAGTGAAGGGGTCAAGAATATACGAAAAAGCTATATTCGGTGGGTCGTAGGACCCCTGTATAGTTTAGGTGTGTAGTTGACAATTTCACCATAGATTAGGTGTGTTTCTATGTCTTATGCCTTGAATTGTCTTTTAACTTTGGGGTGCAAATCCAATAAAATAAAATGACATTTCTCTTTCAGAATTTCTCAGATGCTTATAATTAACCTTGTCTTCCTGTGAACATGGTTTATGGATGGTACTATTGAAGTAATCATATCCTTGTAATCCGTTGATCATTCACAAAATGTTGTACATTATTCTTTTATGTATAATTATTTATTCAATTTTTAAAATAATAATAATATTGGTACTTATTTTATAAAAACATGTACTATACTAGACGATATACACACGTCTTAAAAACTATATATATATATATATATATATATATATATATATATATATATATATATATATATATATATATATATATATATGAATATTTTAATCAGGGTTATGCTACTCTATTATTATAACGTTAGTGTTAAATGAATTTCAGTAATGCCATAGTAATCTAAAGGAAGATTACAATGATATAATGCTTCAATAGTACCACCCAAAAACCATGTTCAAAGGAAGACAAGGTTAATTATAAGAAACTTTGAAAGAGAAATACCATTTTACTTCAAGTGCCCCTGAGACTGCCCGAGGTGAGAAGGACATTTAATAAACCTTCTCTTTATTTAGAAAAACATACAGCTACTTAGACACACTTACTTCCCGTCTGGTCATAGATTTTGTAACTTTTTTTTTTTTTTTTTTTTTTTTTTTTTTAGAAACAAAAAAAATTGATACATTAGTTGTCCATGGAATTTGATCAGTTTTAGAAAAAATTTAAGTTTCAGTTTTTGGGCAAAAATTTTCTTCCACTAACAAAACTTTGAGTTTTTTCCAAGTAAATAGCATGTCTAAACACAACTTCAAAACTATTTTTCGTCACAACTTCAAGAACTCTTTTTTTCGAATTTTACAAAATCAATGACCGAACGCTAGCTTAAAAACTTTCACAGACCTTGTTTTCATCTTATATTTTTGGCAATTTTAATTTTCTCTTTTTTCAGTTTCAACCTTTCAAATCACGTATACTGACGTTAATATTTCGATTTCATGTTGCACAGCCACGACTACGATGATCGTAGATTCATAGTCGGATCAATTTACTTAAATATCAATTATTCAAATTTGAAATCTATTAATATTCATATGGAATAAAATTATATGTCTATATCTGGGTGAACATGAGTATTTTTTAAGGAAAAAAAGGCGGGGCACTGCCTCACAAGTTATGCGTGTAGGTCCGGGAAGGCCAACCACAAGGGTCTATTGTGCGCAGTCTTACCCTGCATTTTGACAAGAGGCTGTTTCCATGGCTTGAACCCGTGACCTCCTGATCAGATGACGACAACTTTACCAGTTACGCCAAAACTCCTCTTCAAGAATAAAAATAAGGGTGGGCGATATGAAAATATAACCATAAAATTATTCCATCAATAAAAATATCTGACCCGAAAGAAATAGAGTGGTTCGTAGGTTAGAATATCTACCCATAGGCCTGAATGTGCAAGTTACTCCCTTCGTCTCATTTTAATTGTCGTTTTAGCTAATTTCACGCTTATTAAGAAAATTAGTCTTCGAAACGTGCGTTGCACGTTTATCCCAAAATCCTTAATATAAAATTTGTACATATTTTTAAAATTTATTTGAGCTATAAAATAGACATCAAAATATATTAAAAAAGTAACAACTTGTAAGCTGAAGTTAAAAAATATTGTAAAGCAGAATGCACAAGATTTTAAATTTGATGACACAAACGATGCTTACCAATTTCTCATGCATGCCTGATGTTTACCAGTAGTACCGATGTTTGTTATGACTGTAGCTCATGAGAAGTTCACTTCGGTTTCCTTCGAGATGTACGGCAATCCAAGACTTAGGAGAGGTACCACATGTAGCATTTTATATTTTCCCTGTGAATACTATTTAGACAAATTCGAAACGTTATCGGATATAAACATAAGAAAACACAGAAATAATTAGCAGTAGATAACTTTCAAACAAATAAACAACAGTCCTAGCTAGTGATTTATGGCTTTCCAATTTGGTCTGGCTTTTGTACCTTTAAAATGGTATAGTCTGGGGGAATAGTTCTTAGTTTGGGAAGAGAACTTACTCCTCTTTTAAATTGAGGCGTGCAGGAATGTGAAGGGGTGTTAATTCTGAAACTGATGTTGTAAATTGAGGGCTGTTACCTGTTTAAAGAGTATATTAAGGAGGATAGAGATAAGTATAATTCTTTAATTAAAAATATGAGGGATATCAAGTTAGCTAGTTGAGCCTTCACAGAACGAAATGTAGTACAATGCCATAAATATACAGAGAAAGAAGAACTTGAATTTTGCTCTTTCTAGTTCCGTACTAAATGGTAAGATTGTAACTATTGTCTTTTAATTTTCTCTCATTTTTAATCACTACTAAAAAAACTGGATTTTGCGACCTAAAAAAAGGGAAATTTCCGACCTCATGAGGTCGGTTTTCGGAAAAAACCGACCTCAGTTGAAGGTCGGAAAAGAGTGGGTCGGAATTATTACCGACCTCATGAGGTCGCAAAATACCGACCTCATGAGGTCGGTAATATTTTTTTAGCCGGCTATTATAATTAATTAATTATATAAAGTACCGACCTCGTGAGGTCGGTAAATTATATTAATAATATAATGATATTAGTTTACCGTCCTCATGAGGTCGGTAAGTTATATGAATTTATATATTCTTTTAGATTTCTGCCGTCCACCTCCTTCGGTAATACCGACCTCACGAGGCTTGCTGCGAAAATTTGTATAGATAACCGACCCCGCGGTCGGTAATTTGGAAGTTGGGGAAAAGAAATCCACC